>NC_088213.1:11690357-11731163 GCF_036934945.1 Oncorhynchus masou masou | reverse complement strand
CGGGTCATACCTGGGTGTACGGGTCATACCTGGATGTATGGGGTCATACCTGGATGTATGGGGTCATACCTGGATGTATGGGGTCATACCTGGATGTATGGGGTCATACCTGGGTGTCAGGGTCATACCTGGGTGTCAGGGTCATACCTGGGTGTACGGGTCATACCTGGATGTATGGGGTCATACCTGGATGTACGGGGTCATACCTGGATGTACGGGGTCATACCTGGATGTACGGGGTCATACCTGGATGTATGGGGTCATACCTGGGTGTATGGGGTCATACCTGGGTGTATGGGGTCATACCTGGATGTATGGGGTCATACCTGGGTGTACGGGTCATACCTGGGTGTACGGGTCATACCTGGGTGTACACGTCATACCTGGGTGTACGGGTCATACCTGGGTGTATACGTCATACCTGGGTGTACGGGTCATACCTGGGTGTACGTGTCATACCTGGATGTATGGGGACATACCTGGGTGTACGGGTCATACCTGGGTGTTCGGGTCATACCTGGGTGTACGGGTCATACCTGGGTGTTCGGGTCATACCTGGATGTTCGGGTCATACCTGGGTGTACGGGTCATACCTGGATGTATGGGGTCATACCTGGATGTATGGGGTCATACCTGGATGTATGGGGTCATACCTGGGTGTCAGGGTCATACCTGGGTGTACGGGTCATACCTGGGTGTACGGGTCATACCTGGGTGTACGGGTCATACCTGGGTGTACGGGTCATACCTGGGTGTACGGGTCATACATGGATGTATGCGGACATACCTGGATGTTCGGGTCATACTTGGGTGTTCAGGTCATACCTGGGTGTACGGGTCATACCTGGGTGTACGGGTCATACCTGGATGTATGGGGACATACCTGGGTGTACGGGTCATACCTGGGTGTACGGGTCATACCTGGCTGTACGGGTCATACCTGGGTGTACGGGTCATACCTGGGTGTTCGGGTCATACCTGGGTGTACGGGGTCATACCTGGGTGTACGGGGTCATACCTGGGTGTACGGGGTCATACCTGGGTGTATGGGGACATACCTGGATGTTCAGGTCATACCTGGCTGTACGGGTCATACCTGGATGTTCGGGTCATACTTGGGTGTTCAGGTCATACCTGGGTGTACGGGTCATACCTGGGTGTATGGGGACATACCTGGGTGTACGGGTCATACCTGGGTGTTCGGGTCATACCTGGGTGTACGGGGTCATACCTGGGTGTACGGGGTCATACCTGGGTGTACGGGGTCATACCTGGGTGTACGGGTCATACCTGGATGTACGGGTCATACCTGGGTGTACGGGTCATACCTGGGTGTACGGGTCATACCTGGGTGTATGGGGTCATACCTGGGTGTACGGGTCATACCTGGGTGTACGGGTCATACCTGGATGTACGGGTCATACCTGGGTGTATGGGGTCATACCTGGGTGTACGGGTCATACCTGGGTGTACGGGTCATACCTGGGTGTACGGGTCATACCTGGGTGTACGGGTCATACCTGGGTGTACGGGTCATACCTGGATGGGGCCTTTGGCTTCACAAGTTTGTGTCTCACCAGCTCAGATACCTTAGGCTCTCGACAGGCTGTGGACACAGAGGAAGAGCCCTTAACCACGTAATCAACAGTATTGTGCAGTAACCTAAACAGCAGCACTAAAGCACTATACAGTCTGATGTTATTTACGCAATAAGGCCCAAGGGGGTATGATATATCACCAATATACCATGCTTAAGGGCTGTTCTTATGCACAACGCAACAAAGAGTGCCTGGACACAGCCCTTAGCTGTGATATATTGGCTATATATCACAAACCCCAGAGGTGCCTTATTGCTATTATAAACTGGTTACCAACGTAATGAGAGCAGTAAAAATGTATGTTTTGTTATACCCGTGGTACACTGTGTGATATACCACGGCTATCAGCCAATCAGCATTCAGGGCTGGAACCACGACTGTCAGCCAATCAGCATTCAGGGCTGGAACAAGTCAATTTATAAATGTGGATAAACATGTGCAGGTGTTTTATCTAAATGGCTGTTTGCTGTCAGTATACCTCTCACACACAGTGGTTGCCGGCCACTCCACGAGCCATCTGGGAGACAGGTGCTCCGGGAGCCTCCACTCAGGATGTAGGAGGAGTTACAGAAGTAGTCCACTGTGTCAGGACCTCCTCCAGAGCCCCGGACCAGCTGGAGGTAGCCATGGTGCAGCCTGGCAGGAGGAGGACACACCCCGAGCCCTCTGACTGGGTCTGCACCCCTCTGACTGGGTCGAATGGGCTCTGAGAGACACGAAGAGATGGAGGAGAGTCATGTTTTGAGAAATGGGCTGGTTATTCAATGGTCTACCATGACTATGTTGTGTATGTTCATTCCTTGTGTACTCTCTTCTCGTTTTCCTTGGGGACTCTCTTCTTGTTTTCCTTGTGTACTCTCTTCTCGTTTTCCTTGTGTACTCTCTTCTCGTTTTCCTTGTGTACTCTCTTCTCGTTTTCCTTGTGTACTCTCTTCTCGTTTTCCTTGTGTACTCTCTTCTCGTTTTCCTTGTGTTCTCTCTTCTCGTTTTCCTTGTGTACTCTCTTCTCGTTTTCCTTGTGTACTCTCTTCTCGTTTTCCTTGTGTACTCTCTTCTCGTTTTCCTTGTGTACTCTCTTCTCGTTTTCCTTGGGGACTCTCTTCTCGTTTTCCTTGTGTACTCTCTTCTCGTTTTCCTTGTGTACTCTCTTCTCGTTTTCCTTGTGTACTCTCTTCTCGTTTTCCTTGTGTACTCTCTTCTCGTTTTCCTTGTGTACTCTCTTCTCGTTTTCCTTGTGTACTCTCTTCTCGTTTTCCTTGTGTACTCTCTTCTCGTTTTCCTTGTGTACTCTCTTCTCGTTTTCCTTGTGTACTCTCTTCTCGTTTTCCTTGTGTACTCTCTTCTCGTTTTCCTTGTGTACTCTCTTCTCGTTTTCCTTGTGTACTCTCTTCTTGTTTTCCTTGTGTACTCTTCTCGTTTTCCTTGTGTACTCTTCTCGTTTTCCTTGTGTACTCTCTTCTCGTTTTCCTTGGGGACTCTCTTCTCGTTTTCCTTGGGGACTCTCTTCTCGTTTTCCTTGGGGACTCTCTTCTCGTTTTCCTTGGGGACTCTCTTCTCGTTTTCCTTGTGTACTCTCTTCTCGTTTTCCTTGGGGACTCTCTTCTCGTTTTCCTTGGGGACTCTCTTCTCGTTTTCCTTGGGGACTCTCTTCTCGTTTTCCTTGGGGACTCTCTTCTCGTTTTCCTTGTGTACTCTCTTCTCGTTTTCCTTGTGTACTCTCTTCTCGTTTTCCTTGTGTACTCTCTTCTCGTTTTCCTTGTGTACTCTCTTCTCGTTTTCCTTGTGTACTCTCTTCTCGTTTTCCTTGTGTACTCTCTTCTCGTTTTCCTTGGGGACTCTCTTCTCGTTTTCCTTGGGGACTCTCTTCTTGTTTTCCTTGGGGACTCTCTTCTCGTTTTCCTTGGGGACTCTCTTCTTGTTTTCCTTGTGTACTCTCTTCTCGTTTTCCTTGGGGACTCTCTTCTTGTTTTCCTTGTGTACTCTCTTCTCATTTTCCTTGTGTAGTTTATTTTATTGACACATCATCTAATGTAATGCACCTGTTCCATCAGTATTCAGGTCTGCAACATTCCTGTCTGTGGAGGGGATCAATAACGTTGATCCATTCATTTACATGATCTTTAACTTTACCTTTATCTACCTTCCCACAGATGGGCACCGTGCCACTCCAGGTGGCGTTGGGCAGGCAGGTCCTCTGGGGGCTGCCAGTCAGTGTGTAGGGTGGGTGGCACAGGTACTGAACAGCCAGGAGCTCATCCTCCGGGCCATACACAGAGAGGAGCTCCCCGTTCACGGGCCTCTCTGGCAACACACACACCTGACTCCTAGCAACTGGAAGGCAGAGAGAGTGTTGTCTGTGTAGAAATATCAACCCTCCCTAGTTTGGTCTGGACTCCTGAAATGACCCGTAGCCTTTTCCTGCAGTCAGTGACCAATAGCGCCCCCTTTTGGCCTCATGGGTGGAATGCTATATTTTAAATAAAAGATTTACAAAAAATGTAACTGTTGAAACTCGGGTGTTTCTATGTCAAACAGTTTTGTTATATGTCAGTCTCCTGTGCATTTAAAGTGTAATATTGTGATGCAAACTCAACATTGAAGACATTTCAACTCCATATTTGACATTGTCTTCTTTTTCTATGCCCATAACCATGTGTGTGAGGTGAATACTTCTGTTTCAATGTAGATTTGTTTAAGACTACCAAGAAACACTCTGTATGAACCTGATATAACCGAACGCAGTAAAAGGTTCTGTATGACCCTGATATAACCCACCGCAGTAAAAGGTTCTGTATGACCCTGATATAACCCACCGCAGTAAAAGGTTCTGTATGACCCTGATATAACCCACCGCAGTAAAAGGTTCTGTATGACCCTGATATAACCCACCGCAGTAAAAGGTTCTATATGACCCTGATATAACCGACCGCAGTAAAAGGTTCTGTATGACCCTGATATAACCCACCGCAGTAAAAGGTTCTGTATGACCCTGATATAACCCACCGCAGTAAAAGGTTCTGTATGACCCTGATATAACCCACCGCAGTAAAAGGTTCTGTATGACCCTGATATAACCCACCGCAGTAAAAGGTTCTGTATGACCCTGATATAACCCACCGCAGTAAAAGGTTCTGTATGACCCTGATATAACCCACCGCAGTAAAAGGTTCTGTATGACCCTGATATAACCCACCGCAGTAAAAGGTTCTGTATGACCCTGATATAACCCACCGCAGTAAAAGGTTCTGTATGACCCTGATATAACCCACCGCAGTAAAAGGTTCTGTATGACCCTGATATAACCCACCGCAGTAAAAGGTTCTGTATGACCCTGATATAACCCACCGCAGTAAAAGGTTCTGTATGACCCTGATATAACCCACCACAGTAAAAGGTTCTGTATGACCCTGATAAAACCCACCACAGTAAAAGGTTCTGTATGACCCTGATATAACCCACCGCAGTAAAAGGTTCTGTATGACCCTGATATAACCCACCACAGTAAAAGGTTTTCCTCCCAGGAAGCAGTAGAGTGAGGTTTTATAATACCTGAACGATAATGAATAACTCACTTTGTTTGGGGAGGAAATGAGGTTCTGGCTACCAGACGGATCACTAACCGTTCTCACACAGTTGGCCTGTGTAGCCTGGCAGACATGCACAGCGAAAAGACTGTACTGGGTTCAGCAAACAGGTTCCATGGTGCTGACAAGGGGAGGGGCTGCACGCTGCAAGGGAGCCGCAAATACAAAACAAACAGACAATTAGACAAATTATTCATGAATAATGAATAACGGGCTGAGCAACAGACAGGCTGACTGACAGACCGAACCGGCTGATAGATTGAAATATAGTAAATCATCTTGGCCAAAATGTAACCATATAAGGACATGCAACATCTATGCCAAAGTCTTGTTGATAATGGCAATAAAACCTGCCTGTAGCTACCTGAGCTCTGCTGAAAAGCTGCAAAGAAGCCATCAAAGTTGTTGTAGCCATCGGAGACAAACAGGACGTGCAGCCTGCTTCCAGAGGTTCTGATTGGTGGAGGCAGCTCATTCCCACAAAACCGGCCAATGACGGGGGAGCTCAGGCTGTCACCATCTCGCAGCTCCACGTAGTCATAATGACAGTTGTGGTCAGGCTCTAGACTAAGCATGGAGAACCTGGGCGGATCCAAACAAGGTCTTTGTTATCATCATGTTTGGCTGTTAAGTAGGATAAGGTATTAATCTATATAGTGTCCATATCAGGACATCATCTTACTACCCTTTAAAAAAAAAAAAAATCAGTACGGATCCATGAAAGCTGCAACTGGATTGTGACAGACAACTTCCTCATAGAATACCGTTCAACTTCATGAAAGCCAATGAGAGATTCAATGAATTTGACAGTATAGTACAGTATAATCAATTCAGGGACCCACCTGAGCTCCACGTTCTCCCCTCTCTCTACCTGCACCCTCCACTCACAGTGCGCATTGATGGGGTAACTCTCCAGCATGATGTGGCCCTGGGCTCGACGAATCACCCCTCCACATGCTAGGGACAAGAACACATACTCTGAGCTCCCATAATGCAACGCAAAATAACTAGAGATTAGAACAGATGTTTGTAGCAAGTCATTCACGTCGATGTATAATGAACAGTGTTGGGGAAGCTCCTCTGAAAATATAGTTTACCAAGCTACCAATTACATCACATCGTCAGAAGTTGAGCTACACTGAAGTTATAAACACAGCTTTCTTAACTGAAGTTACTTTTGATTTGATATATAAATATAAAATGTCATAGAAAACAAATTGCAAGAACAGATCATACTAGAGTCAGAAGATAACATAGTGTTTAATTTAGCCTATTAAAAATACAAACAATGTTTCAAGTGAGAATTAGACAGGTCTGATGAATTAGACAGGTAGGATGAATTAGACAGGTCTGATGAATTGGACAGGTCTGATGAATTGGACAGGTCTGATGAATTAGACAAGTAGGATGAATTAGACAAGTAGGATGAATTAGACAGGTAGGATGAATTAGACAGGTAGGATGAATTAGACAGAGCTGATGAATTAGACAGGTCTGATGAATTAGACAGGTAGGATGAATTAGACAGAGCTGATGAATTAGACAGGTCTGATGAATTAGACAGGTCTGATGAATTAGACAAGTAGGATGAATTAGACAGAGCTGATGAATTAGACAGAGCTGATGAATTAGACAGAGCTGATGAATTAGACAGGTAGGATGAATTAGACAGGTCTGATGAATTAGACAGAGCTGATGAATTAGACAGAGCTGATGAATTAGACAGAGCTGATGAATTAGACAGAGCTGATGAATTAGACAGAGCTGATGAATTAGACAGGTGATGACTAAAAAGTAGTGTGTAGTTCCAGTAATTAGATACAGCACTATATGACTAAAAAGTAGTGTGTAGTTCCAGTAGTTAGATACAGCACTATATGACTAAAAAGTAGTGTGTAGTTCCAGTAGTTAGATACACCACTATATGACTAAAAAGTAGTGTGTAGTTCCAGTAGTTAGATACTCCACTATATGACTAAAAAGTAGAGTCGTTCCAGTAGTTAGATACACCACTAACGTTAAATGGCTAAAAAGTAATTAACTACTGAAATGTTACCAATGTAGTTCACTACTCCTCAACACTGGCAATGAAACAAGTGAAAAACTCCCAAGGACTGTAATTTAGAAAATGCTCTACCCCTGAAACAGCTGACTCACTCTTGCAGTCTCCACCTGCCCAGCCCTGACGACAGTCCGTACAGAATCTCCCTCGGATGAAGAAATCATCCTTGGCCTCCCACGTCCCATTGTGACAGATTTTACAGTTCTCAAACAGACTGCAGCCTGAGGGAAGAGGAGAAACAAGGGAGCAAGGAGATCAGGTCAGCAGCTAAATGACATGCAATTTCAACCAATGTTTAATCACATTCAATGTTTTGGTTAATTTAAACGTTTATAAATCTGTGAGAAAAAGTGAATCCTTGTAATTACATCTTAACGTTAAAGCATTATCAACATGTGAAGAATAAGAAGACAAATGTCAGTGTACAAACAGTTGTATTGGGTAAGAAATCTGGAAGGGAGTAACAGAGAAGCAGTAGAGGCACAGATTAAATAGAAGGAGACAGATGTCTCACAGGATGTAGAAATCTGAAGCGTCCGTTTAGAGCTTCTTCTCACCACCAAAGTTGGTGATGGGAGGAAGTCCAGGGGCGGAATGTGGGAGAAAATGGAGCTAAATGAAACTTGGTGTCAATACAGTCCTCTTCCCAAATTCCAATCTGTTATGAACAGAGTGGACTAAGTTATGTGTACTTGACCCTTTACCAAAGCTCCCAAAAATGTTTTTGTTTACAAGGAATGCAACGGCAAATTGAATTATTGCACATGAACACTTCACAAAGGAGGTGTTACCCAGCAGAAATATGCAAATATATTCTAAAACATGACAACAGGATCTCGCTAGGTCGTGCTTGGTTCTGCCCACCTCCATGCCTGTTCTGCCCAATATGCTTCATTTGCTCCCACTGGAAATGACAACGATGAGATATTTTGGGGTTAGTTACCAGTATCTTTGGTAGAGGTCTGATAGGTTGTTTACCAGGGTGGATGATGCAGGGGTCACACTGGTCCAGTTGGTTGCGGCAGCAGGGGACGGAGTAGCCCACCCGTGCCCCCTGGGAAGGACATCTACACTGGATCAGCTGGTACTCACAACAGTCCCTACACATGTGGTTCCACTCTGAGCTGGGACACTTGTCATCCACCACACCTCTGGAATCTAAAATCAATCAATCAGTCAATCAAATGTATTTCCTAAAGGCACTGAACCCTAATTGCTCCAGGGTCACTGTTGACAATGGCTGACCCTGGTCGTGACCCCATTCCCTGAGGGTGTCTCAGGGTGTCAGGGCTTTGTGCTGCTGGTGGAGAAGTCAGGAGCATTGAACAAGTGCACACTTTATTATGGCAGTAGAGAAAATAACAGAAGAACGCAGCTTCTTGAAAACCTCCAGCCCACAAGGCAAAAGTGTAAGGCGCGATAAATGCAAGACACTGTAATACAAAATAAACAAACCGTGTGCAAAAAACACGGAAACCCAGTTTGGCGCGTAACGATAACCACGTAACACGGAACAATTACACACCAAGACATGGAGGAGAACAGAGAACTAAATACATGCAGTGTGATTATGGAATGAAAACCAGGTGTGTATGGAACAAGACAAAACAAATAGACACATGAGAAATTTATCGGTGATAGCTAGAAAGCCGGTGACGTCGATCTCCGAACGCCGCCCGAACAAGGAGAGGAGCCGACTTTGGTAGAAGTCGTGACACGGGGTGAGTTGGGATACACAAAAAGAAACACATTTCCAATTCACACATGTATCAACACATAACTGCACAGCACATGATACCAGCCTAAACTCACAACAACAAGCAATGTCGTATCAAGGGAGTTGCACGTAAAGAGACTGCCATGTTGTGAGTCAAGGTATCCTAGTGGTCAGAGCGTTGGACTTATAACGGAAAGGTTGCAAGATCGAATCCCCGAGCTGACAAGGTAAAAATTTGTCGTTCTGCCCCTGAACAAGGCAGTTACCCCACTGTTCTCCGGTAGGCCGTCATTGAAAATAAGAATTTGTTATTAACTGACTTGCCAAGTTAAATAAAAAAAAACGTCATGAGGCATTCATTTGTCTATGATTACTGCTCCTGTAAAATAACATGCTCTATAGTCTACATCACATATGTCAGAGTCAAGGCCCGCGGGCCACATCCGGCCCGCGAGAAGGTTTTTTACGGCCCCTGGGATGATCTTGATTTATTATTAGAACCGGCCCGCAGACCGCAGCAAGCCGGCAGCCCGCAGATCTTTTACACGCACCAATACTACATTTCCCACAATGCAACGGTGACGCACCGAGCAGTAGGCTGCTTCATTTCAATATTTATTGGCACAGCAGTCGTCAGCATCACAGTAAAATTAACTTTCAGATACCCATCAAAAATGCCAAAACGGAAGGTGGACACTGAGAACCGGGGTTTCAAACAAGGTGGGAGTCGGAGTATATGTTCACGGAGGTAGCTGGAAAACCTGTGTGTCTTCTGTGTGGAGAAAGTGTGGCGGTACTGAAAGAGTATAATCTGAGACGACATTATGAAACGAAACACGCGGACAAAAACAAGAATATGGACATGGAACAAAGGCTACAAAAGGCAGAGGAATTAAAACGAGGCCTCAAATCTCGACAGGCTCTGTTCAAAAAAGCCAAATCACAAGGCCAGGCTGCTGTCAAGGCCAGTTTTATTTTGGCAGAAGAGATCGCTAAATCAGCCCGGCCATTTACGGAGGGGGATTTCATCAAAAACTGCATGATTAAAGTTTGTGACGAAGTTTGCCCAGAAAAAAGGCAACTCTTTTTAAATGTGAGTCTGAGCAGAAACACCATTGCCGAGAGAGTAGACCAGTTGTCCATCAATCTAAAAGAGCAGCTTGTGAAAAAGGGAAAAGATTTCATTGCATATTCCTTGGCTGTGGATGAGAGCACCGACATTTCTGACATTGCCCAGTTGTCAATTTTCATCCGCGGAGTGGACTCCAGCCTAAGCGTGACAGAGGAGTTTTTGGCTTTACGTCCTATGCATGGCACAACTACGGGGCATGATTTGTATGAAGAGGTGTCAAGATGTGTAAATGAGATGGAGCTGCCTTGGGAAAAACTCGTGGGTTTGACAACCGACGGAGCACCTGCGATGTGTGGACACAGGAGCGGACTGGTGGCGAAGATACGGGAAAAGATAAAAGAGGAAAACGCGACAGGTGAGCTGACAGCTTATCATTGTATCATACACCAGGAAGCGTTGTGCGGTAAAGCCTTGAAAATGGAGCATGTAATGAGCATCATCACGCGCACAGTTAACTTTATCAGAGCCAAAGGTTTGAATCACCGCCAGTTCAAGGCATTTCTGACGGAGTTAGAAACGGAGCATGGTGATTTGCCTTATCACACAGAGGTGCGATGGCTAAGCCAGGGAAAGGTGCTTCAAAGATGTTTCGAGCTTCGTGAGGAGATTTGTCTGTTCTTGGACAGCAAAGGGAAAGACACAACACAACTCCGAGACGAAATGTTTCTGTGTGAAATGGCTTTTCTGTGTGACATTACGAGTCATCTGAATGCAATGAACTTGCAGCTGCAGGGTCGGGATCATGTCATCTCTGATATGTACAGTACAGTGAAGGCATTTAAAACCAAACTGACTCTGTGGGAGACGCAGATGCGGAAAGAAAATTTGAGCCACTTTCCCAGCTGCCAGACCATGAAAGAGAAGCTCTCTACCAGTGCGTTCCCGAGCGCACAGTTGGCTGATAAAATAGGTATGCTTGCCGCTGACTTTCGACGCCGATTTGCTGACTTTGAAGCACAAAAAAGCAGGTTGGAACTGCTCGGTAACCCATTTGCTGTTGACGTGGAAAGCTCACCACCAAACCTCCAAATGGAGTTGATTGACCTCCAATGCAATGATGCACTGAGGGCAAAATATGCGGCAGTGGGTGCTGCGGAGTTCGCCCGTTTCCTCCCCGACACAATGCCCCAGCTGCGCATCCAGGCTGCTCAAACGTTGTCTATGTTTGGCAGCACATACCTGTGTGAACAACTTTTTCTTTGATGAACCTGAACAAAACATCACACAGAAGTCGACTTACTGCTGAACACCTCCACTCAATTCTGAGGATTTCCTCAGCTCAGAGCCTTACCCCGAACATTGATGAACTTGTGGAAAAGATGGGACACCACCAAGTATCACCCTCAACCTCAAACAAGTGAACATTACTGTGCAATCACATATTTAGAGTTTTTACTCAGTTCAAGTTTAAAAGTTAAAGTTTAATATTTGTTTTCACTGCATGTTACTTCTCCTTAAACAAAGTGTTGTTTTTGATTAATAGATTTTTGCACTTTATTTTATTGTATTTCAATCCAATTATATTTTAAAAATATTTCAGTTGAGTGGATGATAGAAAATTGCTATTATTGTTTTTTTCTTTGAAGTAAATTTAGCCCACTTTTGCTAAAATAGAAAATATAGGCTACTGATGGTGCCTTGAATACCGGTTTCTTTCATTTAATGTTCATGTTATGGGGATTTTTATATAAAGGAAATTTGTCTTTTGTGTCTGTTGAAAATTAAAGATTACTGACAGAGCCATAAGAAAATATTGCTTTATTTATCTGATCATATTGGAATATATTTGTTAGGTTTTCAGTAGGTTCAATTAGGTTCACTAGACTATATGCGTCATTTAAAAATTTTTCAATGAACATTCGAACAGTCCGGCCCTCGGCTTGTAGCTAAATTTTTTATTTGGCCCTCCGTCCATTTGACTTTGACACCCCTGGTCTACATGAATGCACATCTGGTTTCATGACATGTACTTGCCAAAATAATAGTTAGCTACAGTTTGAAAGCGACACAAAACAAGGACGCCTCGTCTGTACACACATTTGAATGTTTCCTCTCTGTACTGGAAGAATGTTTTTTGGGGATGAAGTTATTTGTATGAAGCTTACTTCTGCTATCTCAGAGATCTGGTTATCATATTCGTTTGACTAGGGCTCTATAACGCTACGTTTAACCTGGCTTACCAATTCTAATATTTTTTTTTTCACTAATTGGTCTTTTGACCAATCAGATCAGCTCTTTTGCCAATGATTAGGGCAAAATATCAGAATTATGGTCCCTGTGTAAACGCAGCCATAGCTACATTAGTAGTTTGGGTCCTGGATGCTGAAACAGCCTTCTAGCAGTGTGTATATCAGACAATATGCCACGGGTAAGATGCAAAACTAATTTGCAGTCATATTTATGTTGGTAAACAGTTTATAATGGCAATATGGCACCTCAGGGGTTTGTGGTATATAGCCAATGTATCACTGCCAAGGGCTGTGTCCTAAGAACAGACTTTAGGTGTGGTATATTGGCCAAGATATAACAACTCCTCGGGCCTTATTGCTTAAGTATAGCATGTGTACACTGGAGGAGGGTTTAGGGTAGAAATCCTCTGTGAGACTATAATTGGTTAGATACCTCTCATCAACTTCCAGGTGCCTTGTGGCAAGTTCTATGTGATTCTATGCTGTGATTCTACAGTTCTCTGGTGACTAACTCTGCTGAATGGGTTAATCCTATTGAAACAGGGCTAATGTGCTTGAATCGTAAAATCATGGGTCACAGTTCATATCGTGCTCCCCCAGGGGTCATTACAATAGCAAGAAACCCCCCAAACCCAACCTGACCCTATCTCGTGATGGTTCCAAAGGCATGTCTTTAACCCTCTACAGACTAAACCCTGTCTAATCTGGGGTTCTACTATCTATATGGAATTGTTTTAAGAAGGTCACACCAAGGGTCATTTATCTATTTGATTTGACATTTTAAGACCCCTTGAAGTATAAAATACAATATAAAAACAAATAGTTGATGAAAAAATGTATTTGGCCAAACTGCTAATACAAACACATTGAATAACAGATTCACTACATGGAATAACAGATGACCCCCCCAAAAAAAAAAAAAAAAATCTAAAGGAAGTTTGTTCTGAAGTGTCTGTCCTATATCTGAGAGAAACATTTGTTGTTGTTTTAGCATTAAGTCTCCATATATACTTCCATTCATTGTTCAACTGTTACCGGGGACCTTCAGGTACGTCTTGTGAAGCCTGTGGGGTCTTAGAGCATAACAACCACATGTACGTGTTCATGAGAGTCTCACATCCTATCAGTGTGAGGCCCAAACTGTTGGGACGCTACAGACAGAAGTGGGCAGATCGGCTGCACCGACTTCAGACGAGTTCTAATACGTTTGTGGGGGTTGCAGATCAAAACAGAGAACACCACTGTGTTCGTTAGAGACTCATCTTTCCATAGAGGGGTCAGGCCAAACTCTTCGGATGCTACAGACAATTTTGTGAGAAGACCAATTTTCGGGATGTCTCATGGTCTGACAAATATCTAGCCCTGTCACCTTTCACCTTTCACCACAGATTCGGAAGTGCAACATTGGCGGATTGAAATATATCTAGGAGAACAGATATCTCTAGTTTAAATTGACGTCTTTTTACAGGGATTATTTTGTTACGCTAATTCGATTTCTAGGGGGTTTAATAGAGTCCTACAGTCATACATATTATCATTACAGTCTGGTCAAAATGAGTGTGGCAATTCATAGAAAATGTCATCAGCTTTCTAACAGCAGGAAACTTAGAATCCAGACTTGACAGTGACTAGAGAAGTTAACTCAGACTTGACTAGGTCAGTGACTATAGAAGTTAAAACCCAGACATGACTAGGTATGTGACTAGAGAAGTTAAAACCCAGACATGACTAGGTATGTGACTAGAGAAGTTAAAACCCAGACATGACTAGGTATGTGACTAGAGAAGTTAAAACCCAGACATGACTAGGTATGTGCCTAGAGAAGTTAAAACCCAGACATGACTAGGTATGTGCCTAGAGAAGTTCAAACACAGACATGACTAGGTATGTGACTAGAGAAGTTAAAACCCAGACATGACTAGGTATGTGACTAGAGAAGTTAAAACCCAGACTTGACTAGGTATGTGCCTAGAGAAGTTAAAACCCAGACATGACTAGGTATGTGACTATAGAAGTTAACTCAGACTTGACTAGGTATGTGACTAGAGAAGTTAAAACCCAGACATGACTAGGTATGTGACTATAGAAGTTAACTCAGACATGACTAGGTATGTGACTATAAAGTTAACTCAGACTTGACTAGGTATGTGCCTAGAGAAGTTAAAACCCAGACATGACTAGGTATGTGACTATAGAAGTTAACTCAGACATGACTAGGTATGTGACTATAGAAGTTAACTCAGACATGACTAGGTATGTGACTATAAAGTTAACTCAGACTTGACTAGGTATGTGACTATAGAAGTTAACTCAGACATGACTAGGTATGTGACTATAAAGTTAACTCAGACATGACTAGGTATGTGACTATAGAAGTTAACTCAGACATGACTAGGTATGTGACTATAGAAGTTAACTCAGACATGACTAGGTATGTGACTATAAAGTTAACTCAGACATGACTAGGTATGTGACTATAGAAGTTAACTCAGACATGACTAGGTATGTGACTATAGAAGTTAACTCAGACATGACTAGGTATGTGACTATAAAGTTAACTCAGACATGACTAGGTATGTGACTATAGAAGTTAACTCAGACATGACTAGGTATGTGCCTAGAGAAGTTAAAACCCAGACATGACTAGGTATATGACTATAAAGTTAACTCAGACTTGACTAGGTATGTGCCTAGAGAAGTTAACTCAGACATGACTAGGTATGCGACTATAGAAGTTAACTCAGACATGACTAGGTATATGACTATAAAGTTAACTCAGACTTGACTAGGTATGTGCCTAGAGAAGTTAACTCAGACATGACTAGGTATGTGACTATAGAAGTTAACTCAGACATGACTAGGTATGTGACTATAGAAGTTAACTCAGACATGACTAGGTATGTGCCTAGAGAAGTTAAAACCCAGACATGACTAGGTATATGACTATAAAGTTAACTCAGACTTGACTAGGTATGTGCCTAGAGAAGTTAACTCAGACATGACTAGGTATGCGACTATAGAAGTTAACTCAGACATGACTAGGTATATGACTATAAAGTTAACTCAGACTTGACTAGGTATGTGCCTAGAGAAGTTAACTCAGACATGACTAGGTATGTGACTATAGAAGTTAACTCAGACATGACTAGGTATGTGACTACAGAAGTTAACTCAGACATGACTAGGTATGTGACTACAGAAGTTAACTCAGACATGACTAGGTATGTGACTACAGAAGTTAACTCAGACATGACTAGGTATTCCCATATGACTCAGAGAGGAAATAAATTACTCAGCGAGTACAAAAGAAAAACTCTAACAATGGAAGTTGTGTGAACAGTTCAGAATAGGGAGGCTAATACAAGTCACAGCAGGCTTTGTAGAGTCATACATCTGAATGAAATGTGTTATCATCAGTATATGATGAAATCATCGCTCTAGCTCTTACCGTGGGGCCAGGCAGTTGCATGAAGGCAGAGTAGAATGACATGGAGAAGAAGAGGCAGGAGGTGTCTGGGTTGCAGATGAGGGAGCATTGTCGTCCTCCCAGTGGGCTGCACCCTCTGGCACACAAGGACCATAGAGCTAGGAACCAGAACACACATGATGTCACTGAGGAGTGACAGGAGTCCGGAATCTAAAGTGTTCCTGTTCAGAACGCTCCACATCAATCCCACTATCCTCTCTTTCTCTGGGCTCGAGATGCAAAGCAGCTGTTGAGGAGAACACTCACTCACCACACTAAAGGAGAGATTTAACCCTTTCTTTTCACCAGGAGTCACACTGGCATTCTGCACTCTCTCTCTCTGTGTGATGACGGACAAGCTCCATGCATACTCACCATGCATCTGAACTCTCTCTCTCTCTCTCTCTCTCTCTCTCTCTCTCTCTCTCTCTCTCTCTCTCTCTCTCTCTCTCTCTCTGTGATGACGGACAAGCTCCATGCATACTCACCATGCATCTGAACTCTCTCTCTCTCTCTCTGTGATGACGGACAAGCTCCATGCATACTCACCATGCATCTGAACTCTCTCTCTCTCTCTCTCTGTGATGACGGACAAGCTCCATACATACTCACCATGCATCTGAACTCTCTCTCTCTCTCTCTCTGTGATGACGGACAAGCTCCATACATACTCACCATGCATCTGAACTCTCTCTCTCTCTCTCTCTCTCTGTGATGACGGACAAGCTCCATGCATACTCACCATGCATCTGAACTCTCTCTCTCTCTCTGTGATGACGGACAAGCTCCATACATACTCACCATGCATCTGAACTCTCTCTCTCTCTGTGATGACGGACAAGCTCCATACATACTCACCATGCATCTGAACTCTCTCTCTCTCTCTCTCTGTGATGACGGACAAGCTCCATACATACTCACCATGCATCTGAACTCTCTCTCTCTCTGTGATGACGGACAAGCTCCATACATACTCACCATGCATCTGAACTCTCCAGCTTCTGTTTTTACAGACGTGCCATGTGGAGTTCTGGAAGTCCAAAGGAAAAGGGGAGTGGCTGCATATTGGCATGTCGAGAGTGTTGCAGGGAAAAACACTGTCACTTTTAATGGAGAAAACAGAGATGGCGAGTTGATGATACTCCAGGGAAAGATGTTTTCCGTCTGTGTATGGCGGGGGAATTCAGTGAAGCCTGAATCAGGACGTCATTGTACTGTAAAACCCCCTCAGGCTCTGGCCTGTGAGATCTGCGGGGAGGCCATGCCAACAAACAGTGACAAGCAGAAATAATGTCATTCCTGTCCATAGTTGTCTAAATGAGCGAACCTGGGCAAAGCTTCTATACAGGATGACAGTGTATTCTCTACAAAAGGGCTCCAGGCAATGGGGCGGACAGGCACTGCACAGCTCATTGTAAATCACTGTTTGTTTTTCATTACCTGGCTTGAATACAGTTTTCCATGTAAAAAGAAAAACTATTTTTCCAGGCATTGCATCCAGATGGGACTCGGAGTTAAGATTTTAACTGACCATAGGGACCAGAACCATTAGGTTTAATGGGACATTTGCCTCCTAGTTCCAGTGAAGGTTGAAAAGAAACCAAATAAACCCCCCCCTATACATTATGTACTATAAATTACAAACCCCAGCCAGTAAACCTTCCACCCTTGTGTACATCTGAGGAATACAGACTTTTCAAATGCCTTATCCAAAACCAGTCTTCGGGAATCGACCGCAGCCAAGGTAAATGGAAAAATCACGTAGATTTTATTTTGAGTGGACCATCCCTTTAAGCAATATGGTAACAACTTAACATCCCCTTTCTGAAGACAAGAGACACCTGGTGGTTACGTATAGAAACAGCATCTAATTAGGAAAAACACATTTTACACTTTTACAAATGGAGTCAAAGCATAAATTGATTTAGAATACATCCATTAAAGAAAGATAAAATGAGTAGCCATGAGGGGTAGGAGAAGAAAGGTCAATGTATGACAGAGTGACTTGGGGTTACATCGGACGACAACACATTGACGGGTCCAGCACAGACTGCTGAAACAGACTCATGATTAGTTTTGACTCATTTGTCATGCAAACACAGTAACTCTTTAGCGTTGAACCAATGATGGAACCAGAACAGAAAACTCTGTGCTGAGTCAGCACAGATACTCACACCCTGCCACAGATACTCACACCCTGCCACAGATACTCACACCCTGCCACAGATACTCACACCCTGCCACAGATACTCACACCCTGCCACAGATACTCACACCCTGCCACAGATACTCACACCCTGCCACAGATACTCACACCCTGCTACAGATACTCACACCCTGCCACAGATACTCACACCCTGCCACAGATACTCACACCCTGCCACAGATACTCACACCCTGCCACAGATACTCACACCCTGCCACAGATACTCACACCCTGCCACAGATACTCACACCCTGCCACAGATACTCACACCCTGCTACAGATACTCACACCCTGCTACAAATACTCACACCCTGCCACAGATACTCACACCCTGCTACAAATACTCACACCCTGCTACAAATACTCACACCCTGCCACAGATACTCACACCCTGCTACAAATACTCACACCCTGCCACAAATACTCACACCCTGCCACAGATACTAACACCCTGCTACAAATACTCACACCCTGCTACAGATACTCACACCCTGCTACAGATACTCACACCCTGCTACAGATACTCACACCCTGCTACAGATACTCACACCCTGCTACAGATACTCACACCCTGCCACAGATACTCACACCCAGCTACAG
The DNA here is from genome assembly GCF_036934945.1 of Oncorhynchus masou masou. NCBI lineage: Eukaryota > Metazoa > Chordata > Actinopteri > Salmoniformes > Salmonidae > Oncorhynchus > Oncorhynchus masou. Next base: position 11,712,609 of record NC_088213.1, on the reverse strand, counting down.
ATACTCACACCAACAAGTCTGTTTTCAACAAGTAGTGGTGATGGAACATGTTATAAAGTGCTTTATGCAGACATAAAGTGACAGTTCACCACCAAAATATAACTTTGTGAGATGTTATTATATCTAAGTGCAAACTGAGGCACGCAACAGGGGTGTCACATATTACCCATATTACCCATACCCATATTACCACACATATTACACCGCTGCAGGGTGAGGCTTCCCCTAGCCCCAAAGTACACCAGTACAGAATATACACACACACACACACACACACACACACACACACACACACACACACACACACACACACACACACACACACACACACACACACACACACACACACACACACACACACACACACACACACACACACACACACACACAGAGATCACTGATCACACTTATCAATATAAAGACGGTTACTTATTGTCTAAATAAAACATAGCAGGAACATGTCAGCAGTACTGAGAGGAACAGCTTGATCAACAGCCTATATAGCACTGAAGCCTTGGTGACAGGTTCATATGGTATGGTGGGCATCGTTCTACCTTTACTGCAGATCTAACTACCGACTGAGGTTTGTTTCGCTGCCTGGGTTGTTTCTGCAGGTTTTGATGGTGGCTACTGACAGTCGATGGACCCGCGGATGAGGTGAAACGGGGAATGACGCAGGGCTGTGTGTGGAGGGCTCTCCCTCCAATCAGCGTTGAGTCCAGGTGCGTCAACAGTCTGGGGAAAAAAGATGTGTAGGTGAATACAAAACAGGTTTCCTGATGCAATTCACGGTCAACACTCCAATCGTATGCCTCCCATTTTCTAAACTGCATCAACAGAGTATCTGGTAAATCTCTGGTTTCTACCAACCTGCAATCACCTTAGCACTAGATCAAATGAGCCCCCTTGGAATCGTAACATTAAGTGCTAATGGGCATTCTGTCAGACGTCGATGACGTTGCACACAACCATTGGTTGATGCAATGCACTGCCTGGGCATGTAGTCGGACGGGAAGTAGTCGAACAGTGTTTTGCAGCGGCACTACGATGTCACGTGATGACATCACAGGACGGCGAGACTAAACATGATCAGGTGACTTACCGCTGACGTTGTGAGTCTGTGAGCTGTCAGTCATTACTGTCGACTCCACTTCCTCCTGGTTTGTTTAGACGGAGCCAAGTCAACCTGAGCGAGAGAAGGGACATTAACATAATCAACTCACAAATAGAAACTGCCCAAATATACAAGAAAGGGGTAATGTTCAGTCCTTCCTAAAAACCTGGCCTACAGTGTTCCTGGCGTCTGGCACCTTGGCTACCTTACAACCCTCCCCCGTATCTCGGACTGAGTGTGTGAGTGAACTCACTGAGGCCCTTGTAGTTGGACAGCGTGTTGTAGACCTGTTTTATCCTCTCTATGTCGAGGCAGCTCCTCTGTGCATGGTTGAGCATGGGTCTGTGGTAGTCCACCCCCACCACACAGTTAGTGGCCTTCTGCACCGAGTCTGGGGCCGTCCACGGCTCGTGGATGTACCGGTTAGGGTTGTCCTTCAGCTTGGGTATATACCTCCTGAAATTACATCATGGGCAGTTCTAGTTCCACCCACAAAACACCCAACATCATCATTGGTGCAGCTTTGACCCTGTTAACACAGCCAGAAGCGGGGATGATGGGAAATAATGTTACTGACAGAGTTACTTCTAGGATAGATCCTTGGTAATAATATAAACAATGTTACTTCTAGAATAGACTCTTGGTAATAACATAAAATAATGTTACTGCCAGAGTTACTTCTAGGATAGATCCTTGGTAATAACATAAAATAATGTTACTGCCAGAGTTACTTCTAGGATAGATCCTTGGTAATAACATAAAATAATGTTACTGCCAGAGTTACTTCTAGGATAGATCCTTGGTAATAACATAAAATAATGTTACTGACAGTTACTTCTAGAATAGATCCTTGGTAATAACATAAAATAATGTTACTGCCAGAGTTACTTCTAGAATAGATCCTTGGTAATAACATAAAACTTGGCTGAATCAGAGAAGCGTGAGTGGGTCTTGACACACACACATTGATTTTAGATGTTGCATGAGGGATAAGGCTGACTGTTACGCTATCAGCCATGTAATTACATGACGTTACACAACCATAAACTAGCTCAAGGGGAGAGCAACGCAATACAGAGCAATTCATATCAACGCCTGTCAGTCGCCCGATAGAAAAACATCTAGCCGTCAAAGAGTTTCCCAACCAGGTGAATCTGACTGACGTCCTGGCAGCTCTGCTCGGGTGTTCAACGAGAGAATCTGTCAAGTACACTACTGTAGAGGGGCATGTGGGGATTGGACAGCCTGTGTGTGCGCTCTGTGTGTGCGCTCTGTGTGTGCGCTCTGTGTGTGCGCTCTGTGTGTGCGCTCTGTGTGTGCGCTCTGTGTGTGCGCTCTGTGTGTGCGCTCTGTGTGTGCGCTCTGTGTGTGCGCTCTGTGTGTACCTAATGTAGTCTCCGCTGGGGTCAGTCCTCCTTCCGAAGCCTACAGGACAGTAGCAGTGGAAGAACTGCTGGGAGAAGGAGCTGCAGAAGAGCCACATCCAGCTGCCTGCGTTCACACTCCAGTCTGCATCCAGGAGCAGCTCCTCAAACACCTGCAATACATCACATATAGAAATATAACGCTAATAAACCAGTCACCTGCTTGTCCAGAAGGGATACAGCTTTTGTCAAAATTGACTCTTCCTAGCAGGTAAGGAGAATTAGGTTAAGGTTAGGATAATTAGGTTAAGGTTAGGAAAAGGGTAAGGGTTAGCTAAAATGCAAAACATTTAAACTTTTGACGTCAATTTGACAAAAGCTGTATCCCATCTAGATATGACCCAGTCACCTAGGACTAAACCAATGCTCAAAACACAAAAAAGCACACACACACACACACACACACACACACACACACACACACACACACACACACACACACACACACACACACACACACACACACACACACACACACACACACACACACGCAGAGACACAGACACACAGACAAACACACCCCTCCTCAACACATGTAACAAATAGAGATACAACATTATTAAAGTTAGAGTACTTAACTGAAACAATAACAAAGCGGTCACCAATCCTCTTTTTTGGTAAAAAATAATAGAAAATGAGAATGAGTTTGTATTGGACAAAATTAGGTAAGTTCCTTCCCTTTTGGTTCTGTTTGGTTCCTACTGAAGATACCCCAGTAATGAGCAGATAGAGAGAGATAGACCCTCATCTGAGAGTCTGGTTAGATGGTGAAAACTAACCCACCTCTGGGAGTCTTTGGGTGTGCAGGTCTTTGCTGCATCCCTGCTCTAACACACAGCTAATCATCATCATCAAGGTCACCATGAGAAGCTGATTAGTAGAACCAGGTGTTAGATTGGACCAAGAGCAGAAAACACACCTCTCCAGGAGAAGGTTTCTACCTTGTCTCTATGTGTGTCTACAGAAACATACTGTAGGTTGATCACAAGGAAAGGCACATGAAGAAGCATCCACACCAACTTTATCTTCAGTGTTTGTGATCGAGGTGGCCAGGGAGCCTTGGCCGCCTGGTCACTATGCCAGGCCTGGATACACCCAGATCAGGTGACTCACCTTTTTGTCCATATGATTGTTCAGTCTCTCCTGTGCCTCAGTCTCCCCGCCCCTCCACGCAGCAGGACCAAAGCAGTGAGTCTTAAAACCTGCCCGATAATTTTTTGTTGTTGTCAAATTCCATTAAAAATCAAACCGATTTATCATCACTAGCAGACGATGATGAGAGATACCAACACACACACACACACACACACACACACACACACACACACACACACACACACACACACACACACACACACACACACACACACACACACACACACACACACACACACACACACACACACACTCACACACACAAACACACCCCTCCTCAACACATGTAACAAATAGAGATACAACATTATTAAAGTTAGAGTACTTAACTGAAACAATAACAAAGCGGTCACCAATCCTCTATTTTGGTAAAAAATAATAGAACATGAGAATGAGTTTGTATTGGACAAAATTAGGTAAGTTCCTTCCCTTTTGGTTCTGTTTGGTTCCTACTGAAGATACCCCAGTAATGAGCAGATAGAGAGAGATAGACCCTCATCTGAGAGTCTGGTTAGATGGTGAAAACTAACCCTCCTCTGGGAGTCTTTGGGTGTGCAGGTCTTTGCTGCATCCCTGCTCTAACACACAGCTAATCATCATCATCAAGGTCACCATGAGAAGCTGATTAGTAGAATCAGGTGTTAGATTGGACCAAGAGCAGAAAACACACCTCTCCAGGAGAAGGTTTCTACCTTGTCTCTATGTGTGTCTACAGAAACATACTGTAGGTTGATCACAAGGAAAGGCACATGAAGAAGCATCCACACCAACTTTATCTTCAGTGTTTGTGATCGAGGTGGCCAGGGAGCCTTGGCCGCCTGGTCACTATGCCAGGCCTGGATACACCCAGATCAGGTGACTCACCTTTTTGTCCATATGATTGTTCAGTCTCTCCTGTGCCTCAGTCTCCCCGCCCCTCCACGCAGCAGGACCAAAGCAGTGAGTCTTAAAACCTGCCCGATAATTTTTTGTTGTTGTCAAATTCCATTAAAAATCAAACCGATTTATCATCACTAGCAGACGATGATGAGAGATACCAACACACACACACACACACACACACACACACACACACACACACACACACACACACACACACACACACACACACACACACACACACACACACACCTCACCTAGTTCATCGAGGGAGGGGACTCCGTAACGCTCATCATGATTGGCCGCGATACCTGTCTGGCAGCAGTCCATCTGTTGTCGGGTGACACTGGGGAGGGGCTTCTTGGGCAGCTTCAGCTGGTGGACGATGGCCTGGAAGCGCTTGAAGGTCAGCGGGGGCATGTCGTTGTTCATCTCAATGATCCTAGAACAGAGAAACCACAGACCAGAGTCTGTTCCTGTAAGGAGGGGGACAGACCAGAGTCTGTTCCTGTAAGGAGGGGGACAGACCAGAGACTGTTCCTGTAAGGAGGGGGACAGACCAGAGTCTGTTCCTGTAAGGAGGGGGACAGACCAGAGACTGTTCCTGTAAGGAGGGGGACAGACCAAAGTGTTTCTGTAAGGAGGGGGACAGACCAGAGTCTGTTCCTGTAAGGAGGGGGACAGACCAGAGTCTGTTCCTGTAAGGAGGGGGACAGACCAAAGTGTTTCTGTAAGGAGGGGGACAGACCAGAGTCTGTTCCTGTAAGGAGGGGGACAGACCAGAGACTGTTCCTGTAAGGAGGGGGACAGACCAAAGTGTTTCTGTAAGGAGGGGGACAGACCAGAGTCTGTTCCTGTAAGGAGGGGGACAGACCAGAGTCTGTTCCTGTAAGGAGGGGGACAGACCAGAGACTGTTCCTGTAAGGAGGGGGACAGACCAAAGTGTTTCTGTAAGGAGGGGGACAGACCAGAGTCTGTTCCTGTAAGGAGGGGACAGACCAGAGTCTGTTCCTGTAAGGAGGGGGACAGACCAGAGACTGTTCCTGTAAGGAGGGGACAGACCAAAGTGTTTCTGTAAGGAGGGGGACAGACCAGAGTCTGTTCCTGTAAGGAGGGGACAGACCAGAGACTGTTCCTGTAAGGAGGGGGACAGACCAGAGTCTGTTCCTGTAAGGAGGGGGACAGACCAGAGTCTGTTCCTGTAAGGAGGGGGACAGACCAGAGTCTGTTCCTGTAAGGAGGGGGACAGATCAGAGACTGTTCCTGTAAGGAGGGGGACAGACCAGAGACTGTTCCTGTAAGGAGGGGGACAGACCAGAGTCTGTTCCTGTAAGGAGGGGACAGACCAGAGTCTGTTCCTGTAAGGAGGGGACAGACCAGAGACTGTTCCTGTAATGAGGGGGACAGACCAGAGTCTGTTCCTGTAAGGAGGGGGACAGACCAGAGACTGTTCCTGTAAGGAGGGGGACAGACCAGAGTCTGTTCCTGTAAGGAAGGGGACAGACCAGAGACTGTTCCTGTAAGGAGGGGGACAGACCAGAGACTGTTCCTGTAAGGAGGGGGACAGACCAGAGTCTGTTCCTGTAAGGAGGGGGACAGACCAGAGACTGTTCCTGTAAGGAGGGGGACAGACCAGAGTCTGTTCCTGTAAGGAGGGGGACAGACCAGAGACTGTTCCTGTAAGGAGGGGGACAGACCAGAGTCTGTTCCTGTAAGGAGGGGGACAGACCAGAGTCTGTTCCTGTAAGGAGGGGGACAGACCAGAGTCTGTTCCTGTAAGGAGGGGGACAGACCAGAGTCTGTTCCTGTAAGGAGGGGTACAGACCAGAGACTGTTCCTGTAAGGAGGGGGACAGACCAGAGACTGTTCCTGTAAGGAGGGGACAGACCAGAGTCTGTTCCTGTAAGGAGGGGGACAGACCAGAGTCTGTTCCTGTAAGGAGGGGACAGACCAGAGTCTGTTCCTGTAAGGAGGGGGACAGACCAGAGACTGTTCCTGTAAGGAGGGGGACAGACCAGAGTCTGTTCCTGTAAGGAGGGGGACAGACCAGAGACTGTTCCTGTAAGGAGGGGGACAGACCAGAGACTGTTCCTGTAAGGAGGGGGACAGACCAGAGACTGTTCCTGTAAGGAGGGGGACAGACCAGAGTCTGTTCCTGTAAGGAAGTGGACAGACCAGAGACTGTTCCTGTAAGGAGGGGGACAGACCAGAGTCTGTTCCTGTAAGGAGGGGGACAGACCAGAGTCTGTTCCTGTAAGGAAGGGGACAGACCAGAGTCTGTTCCTGTAAGGAAGGGGACAGACCAGAGACTGTTCCTGTAAGGAGGGGACAGACCAGAGTCTGTTCCTGTAAGGAGGGGACAGACCAGAGACTGTTCCTGTAAGGAGGGGGACAGACCAGAGACTGTTCCTGTAAGGAGGGGACAGACCAGAGTCTGTTCCTGTAAGGAAGGGGACAGACCAGAGACTGTTCCTGTAAGGAGGGGGACAGACCAGAGTCTGTTCCTGTAAGGAGGGGGACAGACCAGAGACTGTTCCTGTAAGGGGGGACAGACCAGAGTCTGTTCTTGTAAGGAGGGGGACAGACCAGAGTCTGTTCCTGTAAGGAGGGGGACAGACCAGAGACTGTTCCTGTAAGGAGGGGGACAGACCAGAGACTGTTCCTGTAAGGAGGGGGACAGACCAGAGACTGTTCCTGTAAGGAGGGGACAGACCAGAGACTGTTCCTGTAAGGAGGGGGACAGACCAGAGACTGTTCCTGTAAGGAGGGGACAGACCAGAGTCTGTTCCTGTAAGGAGGGGGACAGACCAGAGACTGTTCCTGTAAGGAGGGGGACAGACCAGAGTCTGTTCCTGTAAGGAGGGGGACAGACCAGAGTCTGTTCCTGTAAGGAGGGGACAGACCAGAGTCTGTTCCTGTAAGGAGGGGGACAGACCAGAGACTGTTCCTGTAAGGAGGGGGACAGACCAGAGTCTGTTCCTGTAAGGAGGGGGACAGACCAGAGACTGTTCCTGTAAGGAGGGGGACAGACCAGAGACTGTTCCTGTAAGGAGGGGGACAGACCAGAGACTGTTCCTGTAAGGAGGGGACAGACCAGAGACTGTTCCTGTAAGGAGGGGGACAGACCAGAGTCTGTTCCTGTAAGGAGGGGGACAGACCAGAGTCTGTTCCTGTAAGGAGGGGGACAGACCAGAGACTGTTCCTGTAAGGAGGGGAACAGACCAGAGACTGTTCCTGTAAGGAGGGGGACAGACCAGAGTCTGTTCCTGTAAGGAGGGGGACAGACCAGAGTCTGTTCCTGTAAGGAGGGGGACAGACCAGAGACTGTTCCTGTAATGAGGGGGACAGACCAGAGTCTGTTCCTGTAAGGAGGGGGACAGACCAGAGTCTGTTCCTGTAAGGAGGGGGACAGACCAGAGTCTGTTCCTGTAAGGAGGGGGACAGACCAGAGTCTGTTCCTGTAAGGAAGGGGACAGACCAGAGACTGTTCCTGTAAGGAGGGGGACAGACCAGAGTCTGTTCCTGTAAGGAGGGGGACAGACCAGAGACTGTTCCTGTAAGGAGGGGGACAGACCAGAGACTGTTCCTGTAAGGAGGGGGACAGACCAGAGTCTGTTCCTGTAAGGAGGGGGACAGACCAGAGACTGTTCCTGTAAGGAGGGGGACAGACCAGAGACTGTTCCTGTAAGGAGGGGGACAGACCAGAGACTGTTCCTGTAAGGAGGGGGACAGACCAGAGTCTGTTCCTGTAAGGAGGGGGACAGACCAGAGTCTGTTCCTGTAAGGAGGGGGACAGACCAGAGACTGTTACTGTAAGGAGGGGGACAGACCAGAGTCTGTTCCTGTAAGGAGGGGGACAGACCAGAGTCTGTTCCTGTAAGGAGGGGGACAGACCAGAGTCTGTTCCTGTAAGGAGGGGGACAGACCAGAGTCTGTTCCAGTCTTCCCCAAAATGTACACCTACACATTCCAGGGTTCTTCTTTATTTTTTTACTATTTTCTACATTGTAGAATAATAATGAATACATCAAACTATGTATTAATGTAGTACCCAAAGAAAATGTTAAATAAATTAAAAAAATATTCTAGATTCTTCAAAAGTAGCCACCCTTTGCGTTGATGACAGCTTTGCACGCTCTTGGCATTCTCTCACCCAGCTTTACCTGGAATGCTTTTCCAACAGTCTTGAAGGAGTTCCCACATATGCTGAGCACTTGTTGACTGCTTTTCCTTCACTCTGCGGTCCAACTCATCCCAAACCATCTCAATTGGGTTGAGGTTGGGGGATTGTGGAGGCAAGGTCATCTGATGCAGCACTGCATCACTCTCCTTCTTGGTAAAATAGCCCAAACAAAGCCTGGAGTTGGGTTGGGTTATTGTCCTGTTGAAAAACAAATGAAAGTCCCACTAAGCGCAAACCAGATGGGATGGCGTACCGCTGCAGAGTGCTGTGGTAGCCATACTAGTTAAGTGTGTCATGAATTCTAAATAAATCACCAACAGTGTCACCAGCAAAGCACCCCCACACCATCACACCTCCTCCTCCATTCTTCAGGGTGGGAGTCACACATGCGGAGATCATCCGTTCACCTACTCTGTGTCTCACAAAGACACCGCGAATGGAACCAAAAATCTCAAATTTGGACTCCTCAGACCAAAGGACAGATTTCCACCCATCTAATGTCCATTGCTCATGTTTCTTTGACCAAGCAAGTCTCTTCTAATTGGTGTCCTTTAGTAGTGGTTTCTTTGCAGAAATTCAACCATGAAGGCCTGATTTACACAGTCTCCAATGAACAGAGACTGTTGAGATGTGTCTGTTACTTGAACTCCATGAAGCATTTATTTGGACTTAAATCTGAGGTGCAGTTAACTATAAACTTATCCTCTGCAGCAGAGGTAACTCTGGGTCTTCCTTTCCTGTGGCGGTCCTCGTGAGAGATAGTTTCATCATAGCGCTTGATGGTTTTTGCGACTGCAATTGAAGAAACTTTCAAACTTCTTGAAATTTTCCAGATTGACTGACCTTCATGTCTTAAAGTAATGGACTGTCGTTTCTCTTTGCTTATTTGAGCTGTTCTTGCCACAATATGGACTTGGTATTTTACCAAATAGGGACATCTTCTGTATACCACCACTACCTTGTCACAACACAACTGATAGGCTCACATGCATTAAAGGAGGAAAGAAATTCCACAAATTAACTTTCAACAAGGCACACCTGTGAATTGAAATGCATTCCAGGTGACTACCTGGTTGAGCTGGTTGACAGGATTCCAAGAGTGTGCAAAGCTGTCATCAAGGCAAAGGGTGGTTACTTGGAAGAATCTCAAATCAAAAATATATTTAGATTTGTTTAACACTTTTTGGTTACTACATGATTCCATGTGTTATTTCATAGCTTGGATGTCTACACAATTATTCTACAATGTAGAAAATAGTAAAAATAAAGAAAAACCCTGGAATGAGTAGGTGTGCCCATACTTTTGACTGGTACTGTAGATAAACAGTCATTTTAAGAGTATTTCCTGGCATCTGGCATCTCAGCCCCTGGAAACATCTTCATTCCTTCACGGAGCCACAATGGCAGCCAAGGGTTATAATGAAACCCAGAGGGAACCTTTTGTAAACAGACAGTCCTGTTCTGAGGACAGGAAGTTCGGGGGAGGGAATCAAGCGTGCACACAGACACACACACAGGAGAGGGAAACGTTTTGAACCAATTTGTTGTTTACCTCAGTACGACAGATGCAGCATGTGCTGTGCCAGCGTGAAATCACAGTTAATACCCAAGTCTGCATCACTGAAGGTCACAGTTTAATTAGCCCAGCGGCACGGCTGCAGTAGCAGACTAGCATTTACAAGTCAACATCATTCAGGACATTCAGATTACTAATAGCTGTGCCTGGGACACCTAAAAAGCTTACCAAGGAAATGTAATCCTGGTAAAGTATTGTAGGTGTTTTGGGGGGACTCGGATGGCTTGTAGGCTTTCTGCACGGTACGTGATGAATGACTGATGTTCTGGGACGCGAACAGGAAAAAAACACTTTTGAAAAACGACAGTTTGAGCAGTGTGTATTCATGGGAGCCTTTGCATGGTCAATCAGACGTCTTCAATGGCTGTGCAGCATTTACTGTGATATGGCCTCTGCAGAGGTCAGGGCATTCATACTTCTTGGGCATTGCTGAGCAGCGCAGAGCTGTCGTGAAGGATGTTGTCAAGGAAGTGAGTTTGTGTTAAAACAGGACCTGCCACCCTTGCCTACCGTCAACCAATCATGTCAATGCGGAGCTATGCAGGCGCTCTCTACATTGTTACAACATTTGGGAGGTGTACGGCATGTGGTATGGAACTAGATTGGGCCTTTTCATGCCTCCGGAGGCTCCTCCATAGTATGGCGCCTCTGACCACAGTTTCAGATCCAGCATAAATTGGCTCGTAAGAACTCCAAACCTTGTCCTTTATAACGGTTATAGACTGTGTTTAATATAATGGAGGAGGGAGGGTCAACCTTTACTGCCTCAGCCCTTATACAACTGTATCATTAATGCAGACTGGCTCTACCCCTCCCTTCTCCATTATATTAAACACAGTCTATAAATGAGAAGCTTTGGAGTTCTTAAGAGCCAATTTATGCTGGATCTGAAGAGAGAGAGCGAAAGACTCAAATGCAGAGAATGACAAAGAGAGAGCAATGGAAGTAATCAGATATACAGAGCAGAGAATAGCTCAGACTAAACCAATCTTTTTCAGAAGTCCTATTGCAGTAAGAAAAACTGACTGAAAGATATTGTGCTGTAGACAGATAGAGCAGGAACACTGGGCACCACTCTAACAGAACAGAGACGCCTTGTCTGGCGCTCGGCAGGCACATGCTGTCCACCATGGCTGACTGCTGCAGAGCTCCCGTCAGCACATGCTGTCCACCATGGCTGACTGCTGCAGAGCTCCCCTCAGCACATGCTGTCCACCATGGCTGACTGCTGCAGAGCTCCCCTCAGCACATGCTGTCCACCATGGCTGACTGCTGCAGAGCTCCCCTCGGCACATGCTGTCCACCATGGCTGACTGCTGCAGAGCTCCCCTCGGCACATGCTGTCCACCATGGCTGACTGCTGCAGAGCTCCCCTCGGCACATGCTGTCCACCATGGCTGACTGCTGCAGAGCTCCCCTCGGCACATGTTGTGTAGTGTGTCATCCTCTCTCACAACCAGTAAGGGGAGATTATCAGGCTGGTATGAGACTGTGTAATTGACCGTGTGTGTGCCCTTGTTCTGGATCAACAGGGGAAGACAAAAGACGTCATGCGAGGGTTGACTTTGTTGCTGTTGTTGCAGTGGGCAGGGTCTCCCTTCACGTCAACAAGAGAAGTACAACTTCCCCTCTCCCTACATCTTCTCTCATCTAGCCTAGCCTTTCCCATTAGGACTGGGAATTGCCATGGATCTCACAATATTATACGATAGTGTAGATATTTCTGTAGACATACCTGTCTACACATACCTGTCATACAGTTGACAGTGCATGTCAGAGCAAAAACCACACCATGAGGTGGAAGGAATTATCCGTAGAGCTCCAAGACAGGATTGTGTTGAGGCACAGATCTGAGAAAGGCTACCAAAACATGTCTGCAGCATTGAAGGTCCCCAAGAACACAGTAGCCTCCATTATTCTTAAATGGAAGACGTTTGGAACCACGAAGACTCTTCCTAGAGCTGGCCGCCCGGCCAAACTGACCAATCAGGGGGAGAGGGGCCTTCGTCAGGGAGGTGACCAAGAACCCGATGGTCACTCTGACAGAGCTCTAGAGTTCCTCTGTGGAGATGGGAGAACCTTCCAGAAGGACAACCATCTATGCAGCACAGCACCAATAAAAGGCACATGACGGCCCGCTTGGAGTTTGCCAAAAGGCACCTAAAGACTCTCAGACCATGAGAAACAAGATTCTCTGGTCTGATGAAACTAAGATTGAACTCTTTGGCCTGAATCATAACGTCTGGAGGAAAGCTGGCACCATCTCTACAGTGAAGCATGGTGGTGGTGGTAGCACCATGCTGTGGGGAGACGAGTCAGGATCGTGGCAAAGATGAACGGAGAAAAGTACAGAGAGATCCTTAACGAAAACCTGTTCTAGACTGCTCAGAACCTCAGACTGGGGTGAAGGTTCACCTTCCAACAGGACAACTACCCTAAGCACACATCCAAGACAACCCAGGAGTGGCTTTGGGACAAGTCTCTGAATGTCCTTGAGTGGCCAAGCCAGAGCCCAGATTTGAAGCCTATCTAACATCTTGAGGGACCTGAAAATAGCTGTGCAGCGACGCTCCCCATCCAACCTGACAGAGATTGAGAGGATCTGCAGAGAAGAATGGGAGAAACTCCCCGAATACAGGTCTGCCAAGCTTGTAGTATCATACCCAAGAAGACTCAAGGCTGTAATCGCTGCCAAAGGTGCTTCAACAAAGTACTGAGTAAAGGGTCTGAATACTTATGTAAATGTGATATTTCCGTTTCTAAAACCTGTTTTTGCTTTGTCATTATGGGGTATTGTCTGTAGATTGATGAGGGGGGAAAAAATGTAATCTATTTTAGAATAAGGCTGTAACACAACAAAATGTGGAAAAAGTCAAGGGGTCTGAATGCTTTCCCAATGCACTGTAACTATCGATTTCTTCCCCATCATCCTATAGTACTCTTCCTCCTCGCACTTCCTTCTCTTCCTCGCTCTTCCTTCTCTCCACCAGACCCACTATCAGCCTGAATCTCCCCTCATCACCAGACACACTATCAGCCTGAATCTCCCCTCATCACCAGACACACTATCAGCCTGAATCTCCTCTCATCACCAGCCCCACCAATACAGGTGTGCAAAGCTCTTATACACATACCCAGAAAGACTCACAGCTGTAATCAATTCCAAAGGTGATTCTAACATGTATTGACTCAGGGGTATGAATACTTATGTAAATGCCCATGTCATATCGCCGACACCGGTTGGACTTACTCTCATGTGGCAGTATGCATCTCTGAGAGAAACATGCCACTCCACTCAACCATACAGACACACACGGTTTCTTTTTGAGTCACAATCCACTGGAGACACTGGAGGCAACAGAGATGTCAATACAAAAGACTTGCCTGCAATTCAATTCAAATCAAATGTATTTATATAGCCCTTCGTACATCAGCTGATATCTCTAAGTGCTGTACAGAAACCCAGCCTAAAACCCCAAACAGCAAGCAATGCAGGTGTAGAAGCACGGTGGCTAGGAAAAACTCCCTAGAAAGGCCAAAACCTAGGAAGAAACCTAGAGAGGAACCAGGCTATGTGCGGTGGCCAGTCCTCTTCTGGTTGTGCCGGGTGGAGATTATAACAGAACATTCAGACCTTGTCAGCTTGTATTGCATCCATCTTTTCTCAGTAGAAGGAAACGCGATACCAGCAGCTGTGCAAAACTGTCAGTCACTCAATTAGGCCAACTGTTACTTTTACAAACTCCATCCCAAAGAAGTGAACCGAGTGAATCAGACATATTAAGGCCATTTCTATCCCTGTAGTTCTCTGTTTTTGGCTTGGATAAATGCTGAAGCGATATTCGTTAATACTGTCCTGCATTTCAAAGTGCCAGACCAATAATTCATATTGATCTGTGTTTATAAACATCAACAACAAAATGGCAGACCTCGTTGGAGGCAAACACCACTAAAGACAAACAGTCAACTAATATCAGATGAGAGCAGCCCCTAAGACAACACGGGTGGATTAAGTTGCTCCTAAACACTGATCTGAGGTCAGTCTAGCATTCCCCTCCAAATGGTTACAGTTAAGTTGTGGGGATGGTGATCTGATCCTAGATCTGTGTCTAATGGGGAACTTTAACCCAGATCTCTGCCACTAAGCTGGTGGTGCGGTGCTAAGTGGTGTCATGAGGAGATAAAATTAACTCTGACCTGGCCAATTTGTAGAGTGTGTGGGAATTTCTGACACGGGTCTCCACGCCAAACTCCTGTGCCATCTTCAGGATGGTGGCGTTGCGCTCCGTCCCATAGGGCTCTGAGTCGTACTCGAAGGTCAGCCGGGTGACATTCCACTTCTGAAGGGGCAAAGTGGGGGTCATTTTGGTGGTGGGGTAGAGCGTGGTCTTAGATCAGGTGTTTTCTGTAATGACCTTAGTGATCACTGTTTTACAGCCTGTGTTCGTAATGGCTGCTCAGTGAAACGACCTGTCCTGATTTGTCATAGACGCTTGCTAAAAAACTTTAATGAGCAAACCTACCTTCATGAACTGGCCTCTGTAAACTGGTATAGAATCAGCTGGATACCCTTTGTTGAAGACGCTTGGACCTTCTTTTTTGATATTTTCAGTGGTATTGATAACAGACACGCCCCCATGAAGAAAATGAGAGTTAAAAACAGGTTCAGTTCCTGGTTCGACTCTGATCTTGCAGAGTTACTCCACCTCAAGAATTGCATTTTGCAAAAGGCTTGGCACATGCATACTCAAGCTGACTGGCTCTCGTTCAGGCAAATTAGAAATAAGTGCATTCAAGCTATCCAGAAGGCCAAAGTTAGTTACTTTAAGGAGCAGTTCTCTCTCTGTGGGTCTAACCCCAAGAAGTTCTGGAAAACGGTTAAAGACCTGGAGAAAAAACCCTCCTCATCACAGCTGCCCATGTGCCTTAATGTTGATGATGTGGTTGTTACTGACAAGAAGCACATGGCTGAGCTCTTTAATCACCACTTCATTAAGTCAGGATCCCTATTTGACTCAGCCATGGCTCCTTGCCCATCCAACATTTCCTCATCTCCCACCCCTTCTAATGCGACTATCCCCGATGCTTCTCCCTCTTTTTCCCCTTCCCCGGTACAAACTTTCCCCCTGCAGGCAGTCACTGAGTCCGAGGTGCTAAAGGAGCTCCTTAAACTTGACTCCCAAAAAACATCAGGGTCAGATGGTTTAGACCCTTTCTTCTTTAGGGTTGCTGCCCCTATCATCACCAAGCCTGTCTCTCCTTTCTGGGGAGGTTCCCATTGCTTGGAAGGCAGCCACAGTTCGTCCTTTATTTAAAGGGGGAGATCAAGCTGATCCTAACTGTTATAGGCCTATTTCTATTTTGCCCTGTTCAACAAAAGTGTTGGAAAAACTTGTCAATAATCAACTGACTGGCTTTCTTGATGTCTATAGTATTCTGTCAGGTATGCAATCTGGTTTCGACTCAGATTATGGATGTGTCACTGCAAACTTAAAGGTCCTCAATGATGTCAACATTGCCCTTGATTCTAAGGAATATTGTGCTGCTATTTTTATTGACTTTGCCAAAGCTTTTGATACGGTAGAACATTCCATTCTTGTGGGCCGGCTAAGGAGTATTGGTGTCTCTGATGGGTCTTTGGCCTGGTTTTCTAACTACCTCTCTCAAAGAGTGCAGTGTATAAAGTCAGAAAATCTGCTGTCTCAACCACTGCCTGTCATCAAGGGAGTACCCCAAGGCTCAATCCTAGGCCCCACGCTCTTCTCAATTTACATCAACAACATAGCTCAGGCAGTAGGAAGCTCTCTCATCCATTTATATGCAGATGATACAGTATTATACTCAGCTGGCCCCTCCCCATATGTTGTTCTAAATGCTCTACAACAAAGATTTCTTAGTGTCCAACAAGCTTTCTCTTCCCTTAACCTTGTTCTGAACACCTCCAAAACAAAGGTCATGTGGTTTGGTAAGAAGAATGCCCCTCTTCCCACAGGTGTTATTACTACCTCTGAGGGTTTAGAGCAGATAGTCACCTGATACAAGTACTTTCAGAGTATGGCTTGACGGTGCACTGTCCTTCTCTCAGCACATATCAATGCTGCAGGCTAAAGTTAAATCTATACTTTGTTTCCTCAATCGAATGCACTCCCCTTTCACCCCAGCTGCCAAACTAACCCTGATTCAGATGACCATCCTACCCATGCTAGATTACGGAGACATCACTTATAGATCGGCAGGTATGGGTGCTCTCGAGTGTCTAGACGTTCTTTAACATTCGGCCATCAGGTTTACTAGAACAGTAACTAAGACTAGTGGTGACTGTTTTAAGAGTTTGATGGCCTGGAGATAGAAGCTGTTAAACAGTCTCTCAGTCCCAGCTTTTATGTACCCTCATACAACTGTAATGAAGTGTAGTGTAGTGTGTGTGTGTGTGTGTGTGTGTGTGTGTGTGTGTGTGTGTGTGTGTGTGTGTGTGTGTGTGTGTGTGTGTGTGTGTGTGTGTGTGTGTGTGTGTGTGTGCGCTCTGTACACGACTGAGGCACCCAGTTACTGCTCTTGCATAATTCATGCCCTTTCAAAAACAGGTCAATGACCATACCGGAATATTTTATGCAAATATGCGTCTGAATAAAATGCTGAAAAAACCCCCACCTAGACTAGGAGGAGCATCACCAACATTTATCCATTAACTGTTGAGTCAGAACCCCGATCCTGACTACTGCAACAGTGGTGTCTGTCTGGTTGTTACCAGGTAGCGGTTCACGGAAGGCATGCACAAACACAACTGCCTTGTAGTTCAACTCATTTGGACTGACATGGTTGTGTATCATATGAACACTAATGGCGTTGCCAAGGTGCACAGTGAGGGCAAGAAAGTGTACATGACTTATATGTCAGGCAGCCTGTGCCTTTTATTTAGAGTTTAATACCATTGCATCTGGGTATCATAAGCAATCTGACATATTGAAGTGGTGTGTGAACTGATTGCTAAAGCAGTTAGAGAGGCTATAGCTCAGCGAGCAAGTGCAGCGCTGCGAATGAGACAAAGGGCGATGTGGAGATCTGTGGATGTGTCTGTCTGAGTGCTTTTCAGCCTATCTACACATACCACATGTGTCATTCTAGCTGATTTGGTCATTCATTTGACATTTCCTCACCTTGAAAAGTCATGGAAAGACATCTGTGTGCTGGCCTCGTACTACGAATAGCCTCGAATTTAGTGTCCGCAGGCTTTGTGTCGAGGTCCTCCAAGGCTTCCAGTAGAAATCTGCAAGAGAAGGATAAGGTGACAGATGTGACCTTAACAGAAGTGTAGTTCTTATCAGTATGAGAGTTTGTTTCCTCCTTACCAACGGACATTTTTATGTTATGTTCTTCTGTACAGTTAGAATGTTAAGCAACATGTAGAAGAATGACCTAACATGACATGGGCTAACTCTGCTAACTCGTGTCTATTTTCAAAGGATAAAGCTATGAACATTATAAACTTCATAGTTGAGAACACTATAATAATATAGAAGAGAAGGAAACATATTCTACATGAACCAGTATCACTCCCTAAAAACACAACCACATGGAACAACTTGGATAGCTTTTCAGAATTCACTGATAAATTGGTCCACATGGAAAACTAAAGGCATAGAAAACATAACCGCGGCCCTAGGACCATGCCCCAGGACTACTTGACATGATGACTCCTTGCTGTCCCCAGTCCACCTGGCCGTGCTGCTGCTCCAGTTTCAACTGTTCTGCCTTATTATTATTCGACCATGCTGGTCATTTATGAACATTTGAACATCTTGGCCATGTTCTGTTATAATCTCTACCCGGCACAGCCAGAAGAGGACTGGCCACCCCACATAGCCTGGTTCCTCTCTAGGTTTCTTCCTAGGTTTTGGCTTTTCTAGGGAGTTTTTCCTAGCCACCGTGCTTCTACACCTGCATTGCTTGCTGTTTGGGGTTTTAGGCTGGGTTTCTGTACAGCACTTTGAGATATCAGCTGATGTACGAAGGGCTATATAAATAAATTTGATTTGATTTGATTTGATAACTTGGTAACAGGAAATGAATGTATTTCCATGAGAGAATTCAAAAGTGATTTTGGACTGACCAATGCAGATAGTTTCAAATACATGCGACTTACATATCACGAAATGTTGATTCGATCCGAGCAAGCTTGGGGAAATCTTATTTGAGTCAGAAAATGATGTTCATATTATAGGTAAGCCTTACAGAGAGCATATCCAACTGACTATCTCTTAGAAAAAAATATAAACTATTGGAACCAAGATTTAAAAACAACTAATGTTGGCACAAGATGGAGGGAAAGTTGAAGCATAACTAATTAAACAAAATGTAACAAAAATGTATGCTTTATTCAATATAAACAAATGTATAGAATGTATTATACAAGAAACAAAATTCACACATTCTACAGCACAAAGGCAATGACATGCCTTAAAACTAACAGTGATTCAATAATCCATGCGTTCTGGGAATGCTATAGTCCAAGAATTATGGGCGGAGCTACAAAATTGTCTGTCAGAATTATTACAATGTAAAGTGATGTTTCATCCACCTGTCTGCATATTTCAAGACATGTGGGAGTGTAGTGAGATAATCATCCAGCCAGGGTCTCTTCTCATCTTGACATGTGGGAGTGTAGTGAGATAATCATCCAGCCAGTTGGGTCTCTTCTCATCTTGACATGTGGGAGTGTAGTGAGATAATCATCCAGCCAGTTGGGTCTCTACTCATCTTGACATGTGGGAGTGTAGTGAGATAATCATCCAGCCAGTTGGGTCTCTTCTCATCAAGACATGTGGGAGTGTAGTGAGATAATCATCCAGCCAGTTGGGTCTCTTCTCATCTTGACATGTGGGAGTGTAGTGAGATAATCATCCAGCCAGTTGGGTCTCTTCTCATCTTGACATGTGGGAGTGTAGTGAGATAATCATCCAGCCAGTTGGCTCTCTTCTCATCTTGAAAAAAACATATATTAAAAACAAACGTGGAAATCAATTAATCCGCCACCATTAACAGAATGGAAACAATGTGATGATTTATTATTAAAATAGCGGTGGACGCCGAGAAAAACTAACCGGTACAATTGAAGGCCATGTGGCAAACAATAACGCAGGCGCTAGTGACGGGGACGTGAGCAGAGACGTAGTCGTTGGTTGGGTGCATCTGTAAATTCTTCTTCCTAGGTTTGTATTTGGTGTGAAAAATGTAAGTGAAAAGTAGTACTGGTTCTCGTTTAACTTGCTTTAATGATAACGGATAATCATACAGGCCTGATAGTTCACAGCCGTTCTAGTAATGACTTCATTCTTATGAACAAGTAGGGAATCTCACAATATAATTTAGTCTAATCAACTACAGTGCTCAAATCATTAACCATTACTGGCTTGGAGAGAATGGATATTTCCCAAGGGCACAACTTTCACCCCCCCCAGCATAGTTTTATAATTGGAATGTGAACCAATTAAGGCCAACAGAGTGCTTTAGGACCATGCTGACGCCTCTGAGAGGTCGGGTGGGCTGTTTGGAGACACTGGACTCCACAGAGCGGCTGACAGGCTGTGTGAAGGAAACGCTTCTGGAAGGCTGGCTGGGACAGCACCGTAGAGATGAGCATAGTGCAGTGTACGCGTTGTGCTCTTTCACCGAGTTTTAAAATGAATAGAAACTGTCTACTTTAGTTGTGTGATATAGCTGACATGGTAACTGCTGTTTAACTTAAACAGAAAATAACCTAAACTAGTGTTTATTCACAGTGCTGAGCTAGTATTGTAACTGACATGTAACGTTAGCTAATATTTCATCCCATCTCGACTGAAGTGAATGAATAAACTACGCTAGTGTGTAACTACCACAGCCAGGTCAGCGCCAGCCTCTAGTTATCTGTCAGTTAGCGATATGAGGTGGCTATTATTACTAATATCTGACAGCAGTAGTTTGTATGGACATGTTTTGTAGCCTTTGTTTCGTCACGTTTCAGAAGTAAATTAACTTGGCAAGCTTTCACCAGGTTGATGTACCGCTAGAGAGAGCTGGCCAAAAGTTGGCTTACATGATCTATTATTTTTTACCTCAATCAAACTAGATCTGAATCAAACGATGAAACCATCGGCCAATCGATTGAAGATTGATATTCTGACATTGATATTTCCAGTGCAATGTGAGTTGTATTAGTCAGTATGTCAAAGTAACGTTATTGATCTGTCAGTTTCCCTAGCTAATTCCCTGCTTTTCCCACACGGACACAGTAATAAAACAGCTTCTGACGTTACAGGCTTCACTGTCATGGTGCACAGTAGAGGTCTGAGCGAAATGAAGAATCCCGCTGGTTTTCTGTCCAACTCCCAGCCGCTACCGCCAGAACTGGTCCCAAACCAAACCGCAGTCCCATAATGTTATTTTAAGCGTATGTGACGCAGCTCTCTTGCCAGTCATGGTCCCAGCAATTTTGCACCCTATATAGGTCATATCAAAATGCGCCAAAATAACTTACGAAATAGGTTAAATTACCAGAGATTCTCACATGGCCCTTACATTGTATTACTGGGCTATTACAGCCAATATACTACATGTTGATTGAAGAGAGCAGAGACGCAGATACTTGCACTTTCTGTTGAGCTATTTTTATAGCCTACCTTTTAACAGTGGGAAGACGGAGAAATATGGGTGATCAATATTTAGGGCTATTTCTAGGCAATGTAGTAAACTATAACCTAAATCATAGGCCTATTTAGGAAGTACATTTCCTTGTAAAGATAACTGTCCCGTGCTTCTCCGTCCAGCCTGCTCTATTTAATTGAGACCACATGTGCACCTGATCTGGCAGGTATGGCTACTGAACTGGAGGAAGCAAGATTGAGGACAGCGACACCTGCTACGTTTTGCAGATTCCTATAGGATATAACCTACCCTTTAGGACAGGGGTGTCAAAGTCAAATGGACGGAGGGCCAAATAAAAAATTTAGCTACAAGCCGAGGGCCGGACTGTTCGAATGTTCATTGAAATTTTTTTAAATGACGCATATAGTCTAGTGAACCTAATTGAACCTACTGAAAACCTAACAAATATATTCCAATATGATCAGATAAATAAAGCAATATTTTCTTATGGCTCTGTCAGTAATCTTTAATTTTCAACAGACACAAAAGACAAATTTCCTTTATATAAAAATCCCCATAACATGAACATTAAATGAAAGAAACCGGTATTCAAGGCACCATCAGTAGCCTATATTTTCTATTTTAGCAAAAGTGGGCTAAATTTACTTCAAAGAAAAAAACAATAATAGCAATTTTCTATCATCCACTCAACTGAAATATTTTTAAAATATAATTGGATTGAAATACCTTGTGATTTGGCTTTTTTGAACAGAGCCTGTCGAGATTTGAGGCCTCGTTTTAATTCCTCTGCCTTTTGTAGCCTTTGTTCCATGTCCATATTCTTGTTTTTGTCCGCGTGTTTCGTTTCATAATGTCGTCTCAGATTATACTCTTTCAGTACCGCCACACTTTCTCCACACAGAAGACACACAGGTTTTCCAGCTACCTCCGTGAACATATACTCCGACTCCCACCTTGTTTGAAACCCCCGGTTCTCAGTGTCCACCTTCCGTTTTGCCATTTTTGATGGGTATCTGAAAGTTAATTTTACTGTGATGCTGACGACTGCTGTGCCAATAAATATTGAAATGAAGCAGCCTACTGCTCGGTGCGTCACCGTTGCATTGTGGGAAATGTAGTATTGGTGCGTGTAAAAGATCTGCGGGCTGCCGGCTTGCTGCGGTCTGCGGGCCGGTTCTAATAATAAATCAAGATCATCCCAGGGGCCGTAAAAAACCTTCTCGCGGGCCGGATGTGGCCCGCGGGCCTTGACTCTGACATATGTGCTTTAGGAGGAC
>NC_088213.1:11670357-11690257 GCF_036934945.1 Oncorhynchus masou masou | reverse complement strand
CTGCAGATTTCGGCTCAATCTGAAATAACCTTTAAATGTCAAGTGTTCTACAACGCCCCTGGGATTGAATACAGGCGCTTATCTTTGTCTCTAGCCAGTGTTTTGACTGACTGCTTTCTAACTCACTGTCTACTCCTACAGTGAAACGGGCCCACAATGTACTCGGTCTGATTCTATACGCTGTTGTCCTGTCCTATGTTTGGTCCAATACAGTGTGTCAAAGAGAAATGCTGACACCTTTAGGGAAATGCAAAATGTTTTCCTCTTTATTTTGTCTCTCATATAGACTCCAACTCTCGGACATGCAGCATTTTCAAGTGTGTTCCTCTTCCCAGCATAAACATTTTATTTCCTCCTCTCCTGCATGCCTTAGTACTTGGGACATCCCAACACAAAGTCAAATTATATGGACCAGTTACCTCAGACTAACCTTCACTATTATTAGATGGACCAGTTACCTCAGACTAACCTTCACTATTATTAGACGGACCAGTTACCTCAGACTAACCTTCACTATTATTAGATGGACCAGTTACCTCAGACTAACCTTCACTATTATTAGATGGACCAGTTACCTCAGACTAACCTTCACTATTATTAGATGGACCAGTTACCTCAGACTAACCTTCACTATTATTAGATGGACCAGTTAACTCAGACTAACCTTCACTATTATTAGATGGACCAGTCACCTCAGACTAACCTTCACTATTATTAGATGGACCAGTTACCTCAGACTAACCTTCACTATTATTAGATGGACCAGTCACCTCAGACTAACCTTCACTATTATTAGATGGACCAGTCACCACAGACTAACCTTCACTATTATTAGATGGACCAGTCACCTCAGACTAACCTTCACTATTATTAGATGGACCAGTCACCACAGACTAACCTTCACTATTATTAGATGAACCAGTTACCTCAGACTAACCTTCACTATTATTAGATGGACCAGTTACCTCAGACTAACCTTCACTATTATTAGATGGACCAGTCACCACAGACTAACTTTCACTATTATTAGATGGACCAGTTACCTCAGACTAACCTTCACTATTATTAGATGGACCAGTTACCTCAGACTAACCTTCACTATTATTAGATGGACCAGTCACCTCAGACTAACCTTCAGTATTATTAGAGAGTAGAGTATTACTGAAATTGTTTTGTCACAGAATGCATCATCAATGACTTACAATGACAGGACATGCAACAACGACCAACACATGATAAAACACAGAACATTTGAAGGCATCATAGTATCCCTAAAGGAATAGACTCAAGTATTGTTTTTCTATCCTGCTCTGTGGGAAAACAAGCAATATCATTTTCCAATAGGAAGACCTCATACAACACTTCAATTAAACTCATTAAAAAACCTCATGGTTATGGGTAAAAAAAATACTGTCTAAACTTCTCTGTTATATAGGCAAGCCACCTCAGGCTAATGTTCAGTATTGGGCAAGCCACCTCAGGCTAATGTTCAGTATTGGGCAAGCCACCTCAGGCTAATGTTCAGTATTGGGCAAGCCACCTCAGGCTAATGTTCAGTATTGGGCAAGCCACCTCAGGCCAATGTTCAGTATTGGGCAAGCCACCTCAGGCTAATGTTCAGTATTGGGCAAGCCACCTCAGGCTAATGTTCAGTATTGGGCAAGCCACCTCAGGCTAATGTTCAGTATTGGGCAAGCCACCTCAGACTAATGTTCAGTATTGGGCAAGCCACCTCAGGCTAATGTTCAGTATTGGGCAAGCCACCTCAGGCTAATGTTCAGTATTGGACAAGCCACCTCAGACTAATGTTCAGTATTGGGCAAGCCACCTCAGGCTAATGTTCAGTATTGAGCAAGCCACCTCAGGCTAATGTTCAGTATTGGGCAAGCCACCTCAGGCTAATGTTCAGTATTGGGCAAGCCACCTCAGGCTAATGTTCAGTATTGGGCAAGCCACCTCAGACTAATGTTCAGTATTGGGCAAGCCACCTCAGGCTAATGTTCAGTATTGGGCAAGCCACCTCAGGCTAATGTTCAGTATTGGGCAAGCCACCTCAGGCTAATGTTCAGTATTGGGCAAGCCACCTCAGGCTAATGTTCAGTATTGGGCAAGCCACCTCAGGCTAATGTTCAGTATTGGGCAAGACACCTCAGACTAATGTTCAGTATTGGGCAAGCCACCTCAGGCTAATGTTCAGTATTGGGCAAGCCACCTCAGGCTAATGTTCAGTATTGGGCAAGCCACCTCAGGCTAATGTTCAGTATTGGGCAAGCCACCTCAGGCTAATGTTCAGTATTGGGCAAGCCACCTCAGGCTAATGTTCAGTATTGGGCAAGACACCTCAGACTAATGTTCAGTATTGGGCAAGCCACCTCAGGCTAATGTTCAGTATTGGGCAAGCCACCTCAGGCTAATGTTCAGTATTGGGCAAGCCACCTCAGGCTAATGTTCAGTATTGGGCAAGCCACCTCAGGCTAATGTTCAGTATTGGGCAAGCCACCTCAGGCTAATGTTCAGTAATGGGCAAGCCACCTCATGCTAATGTTGTGGTCCAATCTCACGCACCAGCACGTTTTAATCTGAGTAAAAATCACTACTGCATGAATGCCTGACCTTTTTCAATAATACCAGGATCCGTTTTAGTTAGTAACGGGTTATAACTGGCCACTTTCCACTAGCCAAAAATCCTTTTCATAAGGGAATATATGTTAGAAATAACATTATTAAACATGAGGCAATTTTCAATTTACTATTCAAGCAATCTGCATTGTAGTTCAGTTGTAATGATTCATATAATCACAGTTATTAATCCTGTATATTATCAAGAGTAGAGACCTCTCCCTGAACTCCAGCTGCCTCAACCTGTTGGTCTAACAAAGACAATAAATAATAACAACCACATAAATACTTGATTTCCGGTTGAACATTGAAAAAAGCTTGGAGGTAAATGATGACACTGGGGCAGAGTTGTTTTACAAATGGGACAGAAAATCTATAAAACCATCACAGACAACCCTTTAATCATTCATTCTGTCCTGGCATGGTGCAAACTGCATGAGCTGTTCGGACTTGAGGGGGATTTCTGTCCCCTAAAAACCCCTTTATGGAATAATAGATTGATCCCTATGTTTTCCAGAATAGTAACTTTAGACCCTGGTCTGATAAGGGGGTCACTCTTCTGGAACATTGTTACGAGGAGGGAGTTCTTCTGTCTTTTCATCAGCTGAAACAGAAATACCACTTGCCTAACAGGGACTTCTTTAGCTACCTACAACTACGAAACTTTATTAGGTGACTCTCAAGGAACAATGGAAACCTACCTAAGATGTCGCCTATTGAACAACTCTGCCACGCAGACCAACCACTGTTCAAGACCATTTCCTGTGTATACGATGCTCTTATGTCAGGACTAACACTGCCTGGGCTAGACAAACCCCGACTTAGATGGGAGAAAGATCTAGTATTGATCTTGATGAGGATCTATGGAGTGATGCAGGGATGGTGTTACATCCACATTGAACTCCAGATACAGACTGATCCAGTTTAATTTCCTCCATCAGCTCTATATCACCCCATCTAGACTGCACAAGATCAACCCAGATATCTCCTCCTATGTTTGAGATGTGGCTCAGATGAAGGAACATTCCTCCATTCCACTTGGCAGTGTTCAAAACTACACGGTTTCTGGCAGGGGGTCTGCGATACCATATCCTCAATTCACGGGGTTGCATTCCCTTTAGACCCAGAGGTCTGTCTACTGGGTAACTTTACTAACACCAATCTTAGGCAAAGCCAAACTGTAAAGCTAACAGAAATATTGCTAGCGATTGCCAAGACATGTATTGCCTTGACATGCCAGTTGCAATGTGGCTATCGGAAGTTAATAGTTGTATCCCACTGGAGAAAATCACTTACTGCTTGAGGAATAAGTTAAAGACATTTTCCAGAATTTGGCAACCTTTTTTTGACGACATGGAGAATCTCCCCCCACATCACATTGGTTGAATCTCTATATAATCCTCACATAATGTTTCACAGGTAATGTATAATATGTAGCTTACAGCAGGTGACCATGTGATCCACTGTCTCATTATTATTATTATTATTCATTTTACTCTTTATTATGACTTATTCATTGTATGTTTGTATATATAATTATTGTTATTCATTTTTTTGTTACGCTCATCTGTTACTGTCACTTTGTCCTATTGTTGCCTAATATCTTCTCCTTTTTGTATTGAATGTTCTTAATTAATTGGAAAATACAAAAAAATATAGATATAAAATTGATTACCATATTTGTGTTGCTTCTAATTCCCCATCCGCAACATCTCCCCATTGACCTCAATGCAGTACAGCGTAACGACAGTGAGCGCCCTGCCTATCTCCTGCTGAAGGAAACGCCTACGTCAGGCTGAGTCCTTTAGAATCCACTCTGTCACAGACCATTAACATGTTTCTGGTGAGTAACAGAGTTGTTTTCTACTGCGGTATATCATCAGAGAGGTCCAGTCTTTACCATTATCCCCCTCTGACCTGATGACTTCAGAGAGGTCCAGTCATTACCAGTATCCCTCTCTGACCTAATGACTTCAGAGAGGTCCAGTCATTACCATTATCCCTCTCTGACCTGATGACTTCAGAGAGGTCCAGTCATTACCATTATCCCCCTCTGACCTAATGACTTCAGAGAGGTCCAGTCATTACCATTATCCCTTTCTGACCTGAGGACTTCAGAGAGGTCCAGTCATTACAATTATCCCTCTCTGACCTGATGAATTCAGAGAGGTCCAGTCATTACCATTATCCCTCTGACCTGATGACTTCAGAGAGGTCCAGTCTTTACCATTATCCCCCTCTGACCTGAGGACTTCAGAGAGGTCCAGTCATTACCATTATCCCCCTCTGACCTAATGACTTCAGAGAGGTCCAGTCATTACCATTATCACTCTCTGACCTGAGGACTTCAGAGAGGTCCAGTCATTACCATTATCCCTCTCTGACCTGATGACTTCAGAGAGGTCCAGTCATTACCATTATCCCCCTCTGACCTAATGACTTCAGAGAGGTCCAGTCATTACCATTATCACTCTCTGACCTGATGACTTCAGAGAGGTCCAGTCATTACCATTATCCCTCTGACCTGATGACTTCAGAGAGGTCCAGTCTTTACCATTATCCCCCTCTGACCTAATGACTTCAGAGAGGTCCAGTCATTACCATTATCACTCTCTGACCTGATGACTTCAGAGAGGTCCAGTCATTACCATTATCCCTCTGACCTGAGGACTTCAGAGAGGTCCAGTCTTTACCATTATCCCCCTCTGACCTGAGGACTTCAGAGAGGTCCAGTCATTACAATGATCCCCCTCTGACCTGATGACTTCAGAGAGGTCCAGTCATTACCATTATCCCCCTCTGACCTGATGACTTCAGAGAGGTACAGTCATTACCATTATCCCCCTCTGACCTAATGACTTCAGAGAGGTCCAGTCTTTACCATTATCCGCCTCTGACCTGATGACTTCAGAGAGGTCCAGTCATTACCATTATCCCCCTCTGACCTGAGGACTTCAGAGAGGTCCAGTCATTACAATGATCCCACTCTGACCTGATGACTTCAGAGAGGTCCAGTCATTACCATTATCCCCCTCTGACCTGATGACTTCAGAGAGGTCCAGTCATTACCATTATCCCCCTCTGACCTAATGACTTCAGAGAGGTCCAGTCTTTACCATTATCCGCCTCTGACCTGATGACTTCAGAGAGGTCCAGTCATTACCATGATCCCCCTCTGACCTGATGACTTCAGAGAGGTCCAGTCATTACCATTATCCCCCTATGACCTGATGATTTCAGAGAGGTCCAGTCATTACCATTATCCCCCTCTGACCTGATGACTTCAGAGAGGTCCTGTCATTACCATTATCACCCCTGACCTAATGACTTCAGAGAGGTCCAGTCATTACCATTAATCCGCTCTGACCTGATGACTTCAGAGAGGTCCAGTCATTACCATTATCCCACTCTGACCTGATGACTTCAGAGAGGTCCAGTCATTACCATTATCACCCCAGACCTGATGACTTCAGAGTGGTCCTGCTATATTCATCTTGCTCTGGCTCAAATGATCATATAGACATGTATTGGTAGCGTACACAGATTTGCAGCTGTTATCACAAGCGCAGCAAAATTATTTTCTTTATAGCTCCAACAGTGCAGTATTGCTGATGTTTCTAGCTCCAACAGTGTAGTAATGCTGGGATTTCTAGCTCCAACAGTGTAGTAATGCTGGTGTTTCTAGCTCAAACAGTGCAGTAATGCTGGTGTTTCCAGCTCAAACAGTGCAGTAATGCTGGTGTTTCTAGCTCCAACAGTGTAGTAATGTTGGTGTTTCTAGCTCCAACAGTGTAGTACTGCTTGTGTTTCTAGCTCAAACGGTGCAGTAATGCTGGTGTTTCTAGCTCCAACAGTGCAGTATTGCTGGTGTTTCTAGCTCCAACAGTGTCTGGTGTTTTTAGCTCCATCAGTGTAGTAATGCTGGTGTTTCTGGCTCCAATGCGGTGCAGTAATGCTGGTGTTTCTAGCTCCAACAGTGTAGTAATGCTGGTGTTTATTTTTAATGCTGGCTCCATCAGTGTAGTAATGCTGGTGTTTCTAGCTCCAACAGTGTAGTAATGCTGGTGTTTAATGCTAGTAATGCTGTTTTTAGCTCCATCAGTGTAGTAACGTTTTTCTGATGTTTGCTGGTGTTTCCAGCTCCAACAGTGTAGTTATGCTGGTGTTTCTAGCTCCAACAGTGTAGTAATGCTGTTGTTTCTAGCTCCAACAGTGCAGTAATGCTGGTGTTTCTAGCTCCAACAGTGCAGTAATGCTGGTGTTTCTAGCTCCAACAGTGCAGTAATGCTGGTGTTTCTAGCTCCAACAGTGCAGTAATGCTGGTGTTTCTAGCTCCAACAGTGCAGTAATGCTGGTGTTTCTAGCTCCAACAGTGCAGTAATGCTGGTGTTTCTAGCTCCAACAGTGCAGTAATGCTGGTGTTTCTAGCTACAAACAGTAATGCTGGTGTTTCTATCTCCAACAGCAGTAATGCTGGTGTTTCTAGCTCCAACAGTGCAGTAATGCTGGTGTTTCTATCTCCAACAGTACAGTAATGCTGGTGTTTCTAGCTCCAACAGTGCAGTAATGCTTGTGTTTCTAGCTCAAACAGTGTTTCTATCTCAACAGTTCAGTAATGCTGGTGTTTCTAGCTCCAACAGTGCAGTAATGCTGGTGTTTCTAGCTCCAACAGTACAGTAATGCTGGTGTTTCTAGCTCCAACAGTGCAGTAATGCTTGTGTTTCTAGCTCAAACAGTGCAGTAATGCTGGTGTTTCTGTCTCCAACAGTGTAGTAATGCTGGTGTTTCTAGCTCCAAAAGTGCAGTAATGCTTGTGTTTCTAGCTCAAACAGTGCAGTAATGCTGGTGTTTCTAGCTCCAACAGTGCAATAATGCTGGTCTTTCTGTCTCCAACAGTGTAGTAATGCAGGTGTTTCTAGCTCCAACAGTGCAGCAATGCTGGTGTTTCTAGCTCCAACAGTGCAGTAATGCTGGTGTTTCTAGCTCCAACAGTGCAGTAATGCTGGTGTTTCTAGCTCAGTAATGCTGGTGTTTCTAGCTCAACAGTGCAGTAATGCTGGTGTTTCTAGCTCCATCAGTGTAGTAATGCTGGTGTTTCTAGCTCCAACAGTGCAGTAATGCTGGTGTTTCTAGCTCCAACAGTGCAGTAATGCTGGTGTTTCTAGCTACAACAGTGCAGTAATGCTGGTGTTTCTATCTCCAGTGCGGTAATGCTGGTGTGCAGTAATGCTGGTGTTTCTAGCTCCAACAGTGCAGTAATGCTGGTGTTTCTATCTCCAACAGTACAGTAATGCTGGTGTTTCTAGCTCCAACAGTGCAGTAATGCTTGTGTTTCTAGCTCAAACAGTGTAGTAATGCTGGTGTTTCTGTCTCCAACAGTTCAGTAATGCTGGTGTTTCTAGCTCCAACAGTGCAGTGCAAGTAATGCTGGTGTTTCTTTCTAATGCTTGTGTTTCTAGCTCAAACAGTGCAGTAATGCTGGTGTTTCAGCTCCAACAGTGCAGTAATGCTTGTGTTTCTAGCTCAAACAGTGCAGTAATGCTGGTGTTTCTAGCTCCAACAGTGCAATAATGCTGGTGTTTCTGTCTCCAACAGTGTAGTAATGCTGGTGTTTCTAGCTCCAAAAGTGCAGTAATGCTTGTGTAGTAAGTGTTTCAGTAATGCTGGTGTTTCTAGCTCCATCATGCTGGTGTTTCTATCTGTAGTAATGCTGGTGTTTCTAGCTCCAACAGTGCAGTAATGCTGGTGTTTCTAGCTCCATCGGTAATGCTGGTGTTTTAGCTCCAACAGTTTAGTAATGCTGGTGTTTCTGGCTCCATCAGTGTAGTAATGCTGGTGTTTCTAGCTCCATCAGTGTAGTAATGCTGGTGTTTCTAGCTCCATCAGTGTAGTAATGCTTGTGTTTCTAGCTCCATCAGTGTAGTAATGCTGGTGTTTCTAGCTCCATCAGTGAAGTAATGCTGGTGTTTCTAGCTCCAACAGTGTAGTAATGCTGCTCCAACAGTGCTGTAATGCTTTCTCCAACAGTGTAGTAATGCTGGTGTTTCTAGCTCCAACAGTTTAGTAATGCTGGTGTTTCTAGCTCCATCAGTGTAGTAATGCTGGTGTTTCTATCTCCAACAGTGTAGTAATGCTGGTGTTTTCTATCTCCAGCTCCACAGTGTAGTAATGCTGTGTTAATGCTGGTGTTTTAGCTCCATCAGTGTAGTAATGCTGGTGTGTCTCCAACAGTGTAGTAATGCTGGTGTTTCTTTCTCCAACAGTGTAGTAATGCTGGTGTTTCTAGCTCCAACAGTGTAGTAATGCTGGTGTTTTATCTCCAACAGTGTAGTAATGCTGGTGTTTCTATCTCCAACAGTGCAGTAATGCTGGTGTTTCTTCCATCTAGCTCCAACAGTAATGCTGGTGTGTAGTAATGCTGGTGTTTCTAGCTCCAACAGTGCAGTAATGCTGGTGTTTCTAGGTCCAACAGTGCAGTAAAGCTGGTGTTTCTAGCTCAAACAGTGTAGTAATGCTGGTGTTTCTAGCTCCAACAGTGTAGGAATGCTTGGTGTTGAACAGGGAGTACAGAAGGAGGTTGAGCACACACCCATGTCGGGCCCCTCTGTTGAGGATCAGCGTGGCGGAGGTGTTGTTGCCTACCTTCACCACTTGGGGTCGGCCCGCCAAGAAATCCAGGACCCAGTTGCACAGGGAGGAGTTCAGACCCAGAGCCCTGAGGTTTTGATGATGGAGAGCTTGGAGAAGGCTGAGATATAGTCTATGTTGTAGTATTTATCTTGTCCAGGTGTACACGTCTAAGCACTATGGTGTAGAAGGCTGAGCTATAGTCTATGAACAGCATTCATAAATAGAGTAGTATTTATCTTGTCCAGGTGTACCTGCCTAAGCACTATGTTGTAGAAGGCTGAGCATAGTCTATGAACAGCATTCATAAATAGAGTAGTATTTATCTTGTCCAGGTGTACACGTCTAAGCACTATGTTGTAGAAGGCTGAGCTATAGTCTATGAACAGCATTCATAAATAGAGTAGTATTTATCTTGTCCAGGTGTACACGTCTAAGCACTATGTTGTAGAAGGCTGAGCTGTAGTCTATGAACAGCATTCATAAATAGAGTAGTATTTATCTTGTCCAGGTGTACACGTCTAAACACAATGGCTGCTGACCCTCATTGTCACTGGCCTGCTTGCTCATATCTTCTTAATTGTTTGGTTGTGTGTGTGTGTGTGTGTGTGTGTGTGTGTGTGTGTGTGTGTGTGTGTGTGTGTGTGTGTGTGTGTGTGTGTGTGTGTGTGTGTGTGTGTGTGTGTGTGTGTGTGTGTGTGTGTGCGCGTGTGTGTGCATGCGTTTGTGTTTCAAGTTTAAATTTTACCAGCACAAGTATAGTGCAATGTTTTGATTGTGCGTGGGTGTGTTTGTGAGTGTTGGGGGTCAGGCACGGACAGACTATTTGAGTTCTGCTACTTCCTGGTGGCGTGACGTCCCTGACCTTTCAGTGACCCCTGACTGAGTCGGCCATAAAGTAGAGGCATCCAGTCCGGACTGTAAAAGCCCAGAAGGAGACTGGGAATTTATGGACCCTGACGGTTCATTGGGTAAAGACTCGAACAGACAAGGTGAAATGACAAGGTGTTTTACAAAGGAATGGGGTGTGGAGAAGTTCAAATAAGGAATATAAACAGTAGGGAAATATCAGTCTGGTATGTCATCCCCTGGTTAGGAGTATACCCTCATCACTGTCATGCCTTCATTTCCCTCTATTCCTCTCTTCTTCTGTCACACTCTCCTTGATGATCTGCATCCGTCTACTCTCTACCCTCTACATCCATCACTCCCTTTTTTCTTCACAGACCTTTAGGCATCTCTCCTCCCTGTCCTCTGTCCTCTTCCTCTCTCCCTCTCTCTGCCATTCTCTACTCCTCTCTCCCACTTTCCCTCTTCCTCTCTCCCTCTCTCTGCCACTCTCTACTCCTCTCTCCCTCTTTCTCCCTCTCTCTTCCTCTCTGTAATACCAGTGGGCTGGTCTCTCCTCTCTCTGTAATCCCAGTGGGCTGGTCTCTCCTCACTCTGTAATCCCAGTGGTCTAGTCTCTCCTCTCGTTCCCCTCTCTGTAATCCCAGTGGCTGGTCTAATCTCTTTTGTAATCCCAGTGGGCTGGTCTCTCCTCTCTCTTCCTCTCTGTAATACCAGTGGGCTGGTCTCTCTCTCTCTCTTTGTAATCCCAGTGGGTTGGTCTCTGGGCTCTCTCCCTCTCTGTAATCCCAGTGGCTGGTCTCATCTCTTTTCTGTAACCCCAGTGGGCTGGTCTCTCCCTCTAATCCAGTGGGCTTCTCCCTCTTCTCTCTTTT
Source organism: Oncorhynchus masou masou (assembly GCF_036934945.1). NCBI lineage: Eukaryota > Metazoa > Chordata > Actinopteri > Salmoniformes > Salmonidae > Oncorhynchus > Oncorhynchus masou. The sequence goes on along the minus strand of NC_088213.1, from coordinate 11,679,287 downwards.
GTAATACCAGTTGATTGGCTGGCTCCTTCTCTCTTGTAATCCCAGAGGGTTGGTCTCTGTAATGCTGGTCTCTCCTTTCTCTGAATCCCAGTGGCTGGTCTCCATCTCTCTGTAATCCCAGTGGGCTGGTCTCATCTCTCAAGGGCTGGTCCTTCTTCTCTGTAATCCCAGTGGGCTGGTTTCTCTCTCCTCTCTGTAATCCCAGTGGGCTGGTCTCTCCTCTCTCTTCCTCTCCATAACCCCTAAATACTGGTCTCTCCTCTCTCCTAGTGGGCTGGTCTCTCCCTCTCTGTAATCCCAGGTGCTGGTCTCTTGTCTCTCTCTGTAATCCCCTAGTCTCTCCTCTCTGGGACTGGTCTCTCGCTTTCTCTGTAATCACAGTGACTGGTCTTTCCTCACTCATCTCTCTTTAATCCCAGGGCCCTGGTCTCATCCCCTCTCTGTAATCCCAGTGGGCTGGTCTCTCCTGTCTCTTCCTCTCTGTAATCCCAGTGGACTGGTCTTTCCTTCTTTCTTCTCACCTTTAATCCCAGGGCCCTGAGACTCCTGTCTTCCCTCTGTAATCCCAGTGGTCTAGGTCTCTCCTGACATCACTTCTCTTCCTGTTCTCCAGAGCAACCCCTGTAATCACAGTGGACTGGTCCACTGGTCTCTCCTCTCTTTAATCCCAGGGAGAGGCTGGTCTCTCCCTTTCTGTAATCCCAGTGGGGCTGGGTCTCTTGTCTCCCCTCTGTAATCCCAGTGGGGCTGGTCTCTGAGATACATTCCCTCTCTCTGTAATCCCAGGGAAAGAGACAGAGGTGGACGTCCTCTGTAATCACAGTGGACTGGAAGAGAGTTCTTCATCTCTTAATCCCAGGGAGAGGTCTGGGGGTCTCTCCCTCTCTGTAATCCCAGTGGGGCTGGTCTCTCCTGTTTCTCCCCTCTCTGTAATCCCAGTGGGGCTGGTCTCTCCTGTCTCTCCCCTCTGTAATCCCAGAGGAAGAGTCTCTCCTGTCCCTCCCATCTCTGTAAGAAAGAGTGGACTGGTCTTTCCAGAGAAACAGAGACTTTAAATCCCAGGGCCCTGTAATCCCTCTGAGGGTTCTCCTCTCTCCCTCTCTGTAATCCCAGTGGGCTGGTTGTCCTGTCTCTCCCTTCTGTAATCCCAGTGGGCTGTAATCCCAGTGGGGTTCCTCCCTGTCTCTCCCAAGGTCTTCCTGTTTCTCCCTTCTCTGTAATCAGACTCATCAGAGACTGACGGCCTAATTGAAGGATGATGTTCTCTGTTAGACATCACTTTGTTATGCCTGTTCTCCAGAGCAGCAGGCATTGGCAAGTTAGTGCACTTCACTGCTCCCCAATGTCTGTCAACCAGTCACATCCATCTGGGAGGAGAGAGGATTTAAGAGAAATCTGGTGAGAGAGACAGTAGGAGGTAGAGAGGTTTAGAGCAAGAAATAGAGAGAAAGAGAGATAGATACATTAACATAGTGAGAGAGATTTAAGAGAAATGGAAAGAGACAGAGGTGGGAGGTCAGAGAAAAGAGAGTAATGGGAAGGAAGATAGTTGCAGAGAGAGAGAGAGAAAGAGGGAGAGGTGGGAGGTCAGAGAAAGAGAGAAATGGGGAGGGAGGAATTGATCTGAGAGAGAGGAGAGAGATAGAGAGATAGAGAAAGGTGGGAGGTCAGAGAAAGAGAGAATTTGGAGGGGAGAAGATAGTTCAGAGAGAGGAAATTTCCAGACACCAAAGAAGTTCTAACCAAGGTAGGAAAAAGGACAACGGAGAGCCTTTATAGGATCATGGATTGGTATAGCAGCAGTCAACGTTGGTAGAAGCATAATAACCTAGAACTAAAATCTTGCGTAATTGTGTCGGATGCTCAGTGAAGATCAGGTGGGAGATAATAATAATGGTTTCGGAGGAGATGGCTGCCGTTTAACGATCTCCTAACCAATTGTGGTATTGTGCGTGTTTTTTTCCCATAATTTGTCAATTATTTTGTACATAATGTTTCTCCCACTGTGTCTTATGACCGAAAATAAGAGATAACGGGTCAGCGATTACTCCCCTGTACTGGAGGAATACTTTTTTTCTTTAACGAGTCGGACGGGAAGGATTTACTTCAGACGCCCGACAAGGCCCTCATCCCCGTCATTCGCAGGAGAAAGAGACAGAGATATCGGGGACGAAGATTGGGGTGCCTTGTCAGTATCCAACGACGAGTGGGTAATCTGCCTTTAACATCGGTCCTATTAGCCAACGTACAATAATTAGATACTAAAATAGAAGAACTAAAAGCACCTATATCCTACCAATGGGACATTAAAAACTGTAATGTCTTATGTTTCACCGAGTCGTGTCTTAACGACGACATGAATAACATACAGCTGGCGGGTTTTAAGCTTTTTCGGCAGAATAGAACAGCCGCCTTTGGTAAGACAAGCGGTGGCGGTCTATGTATATTTGTAAACAACAGCTGGTGCACAAAATATAAGGAAGTCTCAAGGTTTTTCTCAATGTTGGGGAATATCTCATGGTAAGCTGTAGACCACATTTAACAAGAAAGTTTATATTCTTCATAGCTGTCTATTTACCACCACAAACAGATGCTGGCACTAAGACTGCACTCAATGAGCTGTATAGGGCCATAAACAAATAGGAAAAGGGGTGGCAGTGTATCTGTTAGTGGTTAGAGTAAGTTGGACTAGTAACTGAAAGGTTGCAAGTCTGCCGCTGGCAAGGTACAATCTGTCGTTGGCCCCTGAACAATGTTCTGTTGTGCCAGTCAGAACATAAGAATTTGTTCTTAACTGATGCCTAGTAAAAGAAAGATAGGATGGATTTGATCCTAGTGCCTGTTGATAAGGAGGAAATTGGTTTAATGGTTCTGAGTTTGAGAAAAAACATAGTTTAGAGACAAAGATGTGTACAAAACTCTATTTCTATCTGACCATCCTGGATATCTTACAAGCAAAAACTATAGCAGGAAAATAAAGTGACTCTGTCATATTAAGAAAGTGGTCAGATGAAGCAGATGCTAAGCTACAGGACAGTTTTGATAGACAGACTGGAATATGTTCTGAGATTCTTCGGATGGCATTGGGGATAAACCACATCAGTCACTGGCTTCATCAAGATGGCATTGACAACTCATTCACACAGTGACCGTATGTACATACCACAGCTTGCCATGGATTACAGGCAACATCTACACTGAGCTGAAGGGTTGAGTGCCAAAGGAAGTGGGACTCTAACATTTACACATTTAATCATCTAGGAAAAGGACTTACAAATTGGTAGGAGCCTTTATAGGATTCCCTAACCCGGAAGCTTATAAGAAATCGCTATACCGTTTGAGAACCATCAATAAGGCAAAGCAACTAAAATCTTGTGTACCACACTGTGTCGTGATGCTCGTGAAGATCAGGTGGAGATAACAGACTACAATGGAAAGCGGAGGAGATGTCTGCCGCAGTTAACGATCTCAAGCTAAATTACTTCTTTGCTCGCTTTTTTCCCATAATTTGTCAAGCATTTTGTACATAATGTTTCTCACTCACTGTAGTCTTATGACCTTTAAAATAACATTCAGATAAGGGGCCAGATGGATTGCCAGCGATTACTCCCCCTGTACTGGAGGAATACATTTTCTTTGACTGAGTCTGTACGGGAAACATGTTTCAAGCAGACCACCATAGCCCCTGTGCCCAAGAACACTAAGGTAACCTGCCTAAAGGAGAAAGAGACAGAGATATGTCGTAGCCACGAAGATTGGGGTGCCTTGTCATGGCTCACATCAACACCATTATCCCAGAAACGAGTGGGTAATCTGCCTTAACACTGGGTCCCATTAGCCAACGTACAATAATTAGATACTAAAATAGAAGAACTAAAAGCACCTATATCCTACCAATGGGACATTAAAAACTGGTAATGTGCTTATGTTTCACCAGAGGTGCCCAGAGGTGCTTAACGACGACATGAATGCCCACATACAGCTGGCTGCTTTTAAGTTCCTTTGTTCGGAGGAACAAGAACAGCCGATATCTGGTAAGACAAGCAGGTGGCGGTCTATGTATATTTGTAAACAACAGCTGGTGCACAAAATATAAGGGCAGGTTGACATCAAGGTTTCTATCGCACTGAGGTAGAGTGATCTCATGGTAAACTCGACCAACCTCAGATGTCCCACACTGGTTTATTTTTCTCAACAAGAAAGTTTATATTCATTCGTAGAAACTTCTAGGGTTTACCACCATACAAACATAATGCTGGCACTAAGTATCTGGGACAATGAGCTGTATAGGGCTATTCATGAGAAAAAACAAAAGGTTAGGAAAAGGGGTAGCCTAGTGTAGCCTAGTAGTTAGAGCGTTGGACTAGTAACTGAAAGGTTGCTGGTTTGAATCCCGAGCTGACAAGGTAAAATCTGTCAGTTAACGTTGTTCCCTGAACAGGCAGTTAACCCACTTTTGTTCCTACTGACTTGCCTAGGGAAACAAGGTGAAATAAAATAACAACATACGACTCCTGAACAGCTAATCAAAGGTCCACCAGACCCCCTTTCGCTGCTTCTACTCTCTGTTTATTATCCAGTCATAGTCACAACTCCACCTACATGCACATTTCTCCAAAACTAACAGTGCCCCCCACATTGACTTGTTCATATCCCCTGTGTATAGCCAAGCTATTGTTATTTTACTGCTGCTGTTATTAGTCTAAATACGTGTTTTTCTTAACCTCTTACAGATGTCCCATTTCATTTTTGGAAGAGCGTTTTTTAAACAAGATATTTTTCACAAAAAAAGATGCTTGACTATGCATATGAGTACTGTTATAAGAAAACAGCTTTAGTGTCCAGAAATACAAATATCTTCTCAATACTGCCCTTTAACGTGAGCTTCAGGCAAAACATATATTAGCATCTGGAAATGACAAGGATTTTGAGGCTCTGTCTTTCTGGGCACGCTATATCATCCAAAAGGAAATGCTACCTTTCTGTCGTTTCCAAAAAGGTTGCAGCATTGTGGCGTGTTGTAGGCAATTGACCATAAGAGAGCACATTTACCAGTGTCCGCCAGGTGTCCAGCAGTTAGAGCGTTGGGCCAGTCACTGCAGTATTTTTGCATGGGGATCGAATCACTTCCCGCGAACTGACATGTATGAAAACTGTGAAAAAACAAGGCAGATTCCAAACAACGTTGTTCCCCAATAGGCGATATTATGTAGTTAATAAAAGTTTGTTGTAGGTGACTGCATTTTTGGTTAGTTTTCGTGGCAAGGTGAAATAAAATAACGGAACGATTTCTCCTACACACAGTTACGCTTTCAGGAAACACTGCGCATTTGGTATGTGGCTGGGAGTCCCTCATTGAAAACATCAGAAGCTCTTCAAAGGTAAATGATTTTATTTATTATCAGGCTTTTGTGAAAAATTCTACATGCTACACAAAATGCTATGCTAGCTTTGCATACTCTTACACAAATTAGTCAATTTCTATGGTTCAAAAGCATATTTTGAAAATCTGAGATGACAGTGTTGTTAAGAAAAGGCTGTGTAGAGCAAACGCATTATTTTAATTTTGTTGCGATTTTCAGAAATCGTTATTACTTATGCTAATGAGCCTTTTTATTACAATCGGATCCGGGATGGGAGTTTCAAGAGGTTAACTTCTTAAAGCATTGCTGGTTAAGGAAATATCTGTTGAATGCTTGTTGTATTCTGCACACATGGGGCGGCAGGGTAGCCTAGTGGTTAGAGTGTTGGACAAGTAACCAAATCCCCGAGCTGACATGGTACAAAGCTGTCGTTTTGCCCCTGAACAGGCAGTTAACCCACTGTTCCCAGGCCGTCATTGAAAATAAGAATTTGTTCTTAACTGACTTGCCTGGTTAAATAAAGGTAAAAAAAAAAAAATGTGACAAAGAGAATTTGATTTGATAGTAGAAGAAGCAGTGAAAGCAAGGCGTCAGCTCCACTCCCTTCTCTTTTCAAGCCGTTGGGCCAAATGTCCCCTACACTTCTGAAATTCAAAAGATGTCAACACCCACAAAAAACGTGACTTGACTTTAATGATCAGTGAGGAAAAATCTGTTCATCAGGAAAATGAAGTTTATCGTTAGTCATCGCATTCCACATTCTGTTGAGAGATGCTATGATACCAGTCTGTCTGTCTGTCTGTCTGTCTGTCTGTCTGTCTGTCTGTCTGTCTGTCTGTCTGTCTGTCTGTCTGTCTGTCTGTCTGTCTGTCTGTCTGTCTGTCTGTCTGTCTATGAGAGATTAGTAGAGACAAGGAACTGTGAGAGATTCACTTTCTCCCTTTCTCTCCTCAACACCGTCTAACCAGCAAGAGGTGTTTGGTTTTGATGCGGGGGGAGTTTGATTGATGCTGACTGAGTGATTTTTCCACAGAGTGTGTAGCTGAACAGGAAGTGAGCTGTCTCTACTCTGAAAGGTATCAAGCGAACCTTTTTAAAAGGAGGAGATAAATGTACTTTTATAACAGACAGTGTGTGACAGTGGACATGACAGCTCTTCTCTCTCCCTCGCTCTCTCTCTCTCTTTCTCACCTCCCTCTTTCTGATAAGCTGAAAGAGAAGGAAAAGTGAGATGCCCTCTGAGCCGTCCCTCAGTTCAGGTGGCTCATATGGTCAAAGCTGGCAGACAGCTTGAAGAAGACAATTAGACATGGGGAAGAAGGAACACGAGGAACCACTTTAAAGCCGCAGTCTGTAAGAGTACACAGGATGTTATTTGGATTTGATTGACAGGGTCATACATCAATCATCCTCTTTATAATTTGTTACTGTAGGCTAAACTGGCACATGAAGCCAACACACCCCTTCAGAGTAGACCGTATCAGGCCCTGTTATCACCCCTCCAGAGATGACTGTAATCAGGCCATGTTTTCAACCCTTCCAGAGAGGGCCTTATCAGGCCCTGTTTTCCCTCATTTAGAGTTTACCTCAAGGGCAAGTGTTACCAGTGCAACCGCAGACACAAGGACTGTTATTAGCTACCAAACAAACCCAGAGGGCTCCTCCTGCAAGTTTAGAGATAGCCTAGCATCTACAGCACCAACAGAGTCACGTTTAAAAACACAAAGAGCAGACACCCTCTTAGAAGCACAACTACTCAGGCCATTAAATGTGTTGAAAGGCATCAACTTAAGTGAGAAAAATGCACAGTGCTGTGTCAGCAGTCAAGGAATTCATGAAAATCCATACTTCTATCACCAACCTATCAAAACATTATAATAACAAATCTGTCATTTTAATGATACAGATTTAATAAATATTCAATGCTAATTTCAAAGAGAAAAAGTTTAAAAAACAACAACTTTGAGACTTTGGGCTCTATTCAATCCATTACGCAGAAGTTGAGTGTTACAGCGTGATTGAAATGAAAAGGCAATGATCCCTCATTAGAGGAGACTCCATTCTCAGTAAATACTACACATGTCGGCTCAATCGGAAATGACCTTTAACCCATTAGAGTCGATGTCCGCGCCACTGTGGACATCTCATTTGCATAATAAAGAAATCCTCATACATATCTGTCCATTTTTGCTGTGTCTCAGTCCACCGCACCACATCCGCTCTGTCGGCCTTCGAGATCTACGGTGGAAGGTGGCAGAGCTGCAGCAGTGTTTGTCAGACCAGTAGACATCCGGAAACCGGTCTTCTCGTGACAACGTCTGTCGCGGGTCCGGACAGTTTGGGCTACACACTAATATGACCCTTCCATTGAAAGGTAGAGGGATCTTGTTATGTTTTGCTCTAGGAAACCCCAGGCCTCACAAGACGTATTTGCAGGTAGCCTGGTACCAGTTAGATAAATGAATGGAAGTATATATATAGTTTAGTGCCTATAAAAGCGGGTTAAGTATGGGTATAATAAATATTTAACAAATCTTTCAGATATAGAACAGACTCATCAAAACAAACTTCCTTTTGATTTATTTGTTGACTATCTGTCATTCAATACTTCTCAATGGGCTAACAGCAGTAAGACCAAACTGTTATGTTTGATCAAATATTTTTATAACTAAAGAGGTCCTCCCCACGGCTTCGACTCCAGGGAACATGTCATTTTCATTCCATGGAGGGCCGAGTGTCTGCGGGTTCTCTCCTTCCTTGTACTTGATTGATTAATTAAGGTCACTAATTAGTAAGGAACTCACCTCACCTGATTGTCTGGGTCTTAAAAAACAAAAACCTGCAGATACCCAGTCCTCAGTGGAATGAGTTTGACAGCCCTGTTCTAGAGGGTTTCAGATACCCAGTCCTCAGTGGAATGAGTTTGACAGCCCTGTTCTAGAGGGTTTTAGACACCCAGTCCTCAGTGGAATGAGTTTGACAGCCCTGATCTGGAAAGAGTTTGAGATCTAGAGGGTTTCAGACACCCAGTCCTCAGTGGAATGAGTTTGACAGCCCTGTTCTATAGGGTTTCAGACACCCAGTCCTCAGTGGAATGAGTTTGACAGCCCTGTTCTATAGGGTTTCAGACACCCAGTCCTCAGTGGAATGAGTTTGACAGCCCTGTTCTAGAGGGTTTCAGACACCCAGTCCTCAGTGGAATGAGTTTGACAGCCCTGTTCTATAGGGTTTCAGACACCCAGTCCTCAGTGGAATCAGTTTGACAGCCCTGAGGGTTTCAGACACCCAGTCCTCAGTGGAATGAGTTTGACAGCCCTGTTCTATAAGGTTTCAGACACCCAGTCCTCAGTGGAATGAGTTTGGACAGCCCTGTTCTAGAGGGTTTCAAACACCCAGTCCTCAGTGGAATGAGTTTGACAGCCCTGTTCTAGAGGGTTTCAGACACCCAGTCCTCAGTGGAATGAGTTTGACAGCCCTGTTCTATAGGGTTTCAGACACCCAGTCCTCAGTGGAATGAGTTTGACAGCCCTGTTCTATAGGGAGCAATATGCAACTGAACGAAGTACA
>NC_088213.1:11399326-11669857 GCF_036934945.1 Oncorhynchus masou masou | reverse complement strand
GTCCTCCTACTGGTAGTGTCCTGAACAGTTTATGATAGGTCCTCCTACTGGGTCCTCCTACTGGTAGTGTCCTGAACGGTTTATGATAGGTCCTACTGGTAACGGTTTATGATAGGTCCTCCTACTGGTAGTGTCCTGAACGGTTCATGATAGGTCCTCCTACTGGTAGTGTCCTGAACAGTTTATGATAGGTCCTCCTACTGGTAGTGTCCTGAACGGTTCATGTAGGTTCCTACTGATAGGTCCTCCTACTGGTAGTGTCCTGAACGGTTTATGAGAGGTCCTCCTACTGGTAGAGTCCTGAACAGTTCATGATAGGTCCTCCTACTGGTAGTGTCCTGAACGGTTTATGATAGGTCCTCCTACTGGTAGTGTCCTGAACGGTCCATGATAGGTCCTCCTACTGGTAGTGTCCTGAACGGTTCATGATAGGTCCTCCTACTGGTAGTGTCCTGAACGGTTCATTATAGGTCCTCCTACTGGTAGTGTCCTGAACGGTTTATGATAGGTCCTCCTACTGGTAGTGTCCTGAATGGTTCATTATAGGTCCTCCTACTGGTAGTGTCCTGAATGGTTCATTATAGGTCCTCCTACTGGTAGTGTCCTGAATGGTTCATTATAGGTCCTCCTACTGGTAGTGTCCTGAACGTGTTGTCATTCCTATCCACTGTTCTCTGCAGAGAGCCTGGTCTTTGGACGTTCTGTCAGCAGACCGTTTGTTCTTTCAGACGTTGTTTGTCATCACAGGCTGAGGAACAGATGCTGTGATGGAGGACCGGACGGCTCCGACTCTAGATGAGACATTCAACATGAAATGCCTGAGCCGTTTTATCCACATCAAAACATTTATTTTTATCTCATCTTTCATCACAGGCCTATGTACTTTAATGGCGTTAAAACGGGCGCCGCCTCCCTGTGTGAAGAACAATGATTTACTTGTTCAAGTGCTTTCACAACTATCTGAACAGAGTCAGTTAACTATTAGAGATGGACCAAATGTAACATTACACAGCTCGTCACACAAGAACAAGAACCTTTTATAATGGCTGTTTAACAAGCTAAGTACATTCAGTTATATGGTATATATCACTTCAGGTGATTTTGCTACATTCACAGACAGATTTCCTATTACCAGTCTTCTAAATGTTCACCTTCTTTGGCTGATCCCCCCTGCTTTAAATGGTAACACTACACGTCCACCTCAGTGTCACCACTATGGAGCAGCTAACAATGGACATTGTCCTTGTCATTCAAAGAACATTCCGTTGCCCCCTTCAGGACAGGTTTAGACTTCAAAGCGATTCAACCTTTTAACAATGGAAAGAGGCAGCGAGACAGAAAACAAAACAGATATGGTAGCCTTGAGGGAGAGAGAGAGAGGTGAGTGGGTTTACTTTACATTACATGTACAATTCTGTTCAGAGTGGTCGTATCTAACATAGTGTAGGTTTTACAATTTATGAAAGCATTCTAGTCCTGGGACTGCGGCCATGAGTCTAGGGGTTATTTCAAGGTCCTGGGACTGCACCATGAGTCTAGGGGTTATTTCAAGGTCCTGGGACTGTACCATGAGTCTAGGGGTTATTTCAGAGTCCTGGGACTGTACCATGAGTCTAGGGTTTATTTCAGAGTCCTGGGACTGCACCATGAGTCTAGGGGTTATTTCAGAGTCCTGGGACTGTACCATGAGGCTAGGGGTTATTTCAGAGTCCTGGGACTGTACCATGAGTCTAGGGGTTATTTCAGAGTCCTGGGACTGCACCATGAGTCTAGGGGTTATTTCAGAGTCCTGGGACTGCACCATGAGGCTAGGGGTTATTTCAGAGTCCTGGGACTGTACCATGAGGCTAGGGGTTATTTCAGAGTCCTGGGACTGCACCATGAGGCTAGGGGTTATTTCAAGGTCCTAGGACTGCACCATGAGTCTAGGGGTTATTTCAAGGTCCTGGGACTGCACCATGAGTCTAGGGGTTATTTCAAGGTCCTGGGACTGTACCATGAGTCTAGGGGTTATTTTTGAGTCCTGGGACTGTACCATGAGGCTAGGGGTTATTTCAAAGTTCTGGGACTGTACCATGAGTCTAGGGGTTATTTCAGAGTCCTGGGACTGTACCATGAGGCTAGGGGTTATTTCCAAATGAAAATGAGCTGAGCAGTTCCTGGAAAAATACATTTGGACCAATATCCTTCAGTTACTGAAATCTAGAAGGCCAGGCCACCACTCAAAGAATGAGGGTAAAGACACGAAGGGAAATCAAGAGAATCAAATCCTCTTTCAAACAGACTGTATGACCTCATGAAGCCACACAATACAATGACTAGCACAATGCAAGACTGTTTGTGCAGTACAGGGATGTGGATGCAAAGAGAATCTCTCAGGGAATATGGGTTGTTCAACGAATGTTTGGCTGGCAGTCGGCCCATTACAAACTGATTTCAGGTGAGGTCATACCACTGCACCAGGTCATGTCAACACACTTCCTTTACCAATTACATTAAATTACTCATCATCTGTTAACAAACCTCTTAGAAAACCTTTACAGAAGGGTTCTACGTTGCACAGCTACAGAGTTTCCCAACAGTTTTTATTCATTTGTCAAATATTATCTAAGTGTTAACATAAGAATCTGTTCAATTTGTTTGGACGAACAAACTCTTGTACCGATCAGTTTGTATCTTAATCATATTATCTTAGTCTTTATCATATTATCTTGGAGAGAGCGTGTACCGGGAGAGCTCTATTCCACCATCTGTCTGGCTAGATGAGAGTGAAGGTAGAGAACTCTCCTGTTTCAGTTTAGATCAGCAGAACTATAAGGGGATGATAGAACACAGTAGCACAAGATTCATGCACACACGCACACACACACACGCACGCACCCACGCACGCACACACACACACACACACACACACACACACACACACACACACACACACACACACACACACACGCACGCACACACACACACACGCACGCACACACACACACACACACACACACACACACACACACACACACACACACACACACACACACACACACACACAGAGGCCTGTATGATCTCTTGTAATGTAGAGGTGCGGAACGATATGTCAATAGTTGCTGTGGTTCAACTTCCATCACCAACCTGGTGACAGAGGAGACATTATACTAGGAGAAGCACTACAACACCATGATAGAACAAGAGTGCACAAAAAGGAGTGCACAAAAAGTGAACAGTCATTATCTGTGATTGCAATAACATTATCTACCATAAACTGTTGTCCATAAACAAAACAGTAGAGTACAATTTATATTTCTTGAAATGCCAGCGTCTACAACCTCCACTGCTTCTACAAAACAGTATAATCTCTGATCTGCCGGTAATTGGCAGCTGATGAAAACACCTTCTCTCAGACAGTTTAAAACACCTTCTCTCAAACACATAACCATCTGCCTTGAATATAAACATAAACACAGCATTTCATCCTGCAAAAGCCTGCATCCAGACAGAGAGAGAGAGAGATAGGGAGAGAGGGAGAAAGAAAGATAGAGAGAGAAAGAGAGAGGAGACAGAGAGAGACAGAGAGACAGAGAGAGAGAGACCCTCGTCACAAAGATGAGGCGATGATCAGGAAGAAGCACATTATCTATCTGACTGAAGCAGTCACACTTCCTTTAACTCGGATATGAGTGAACGTGTATATGTAAAATCTGGGTATTTAATTAGCAGACATTCTTGTTTATTAGAGGAACCAGCTTAATTAGCCATCTAGTTCATTTCGCCTTGCTTTGTCTCTGCGATGTTATTAACAAATAAACTATTAAATTAAAGACCTGCTCATAGGACAGTACGGGGGGATGATCACAGCTTTGATGGCACTTCTCTGATACCCAATTATCAACTTCATGTTGATCTGATCGCATACAAAAAAATCTATCATCTTAAAGTTCTGTTGGAGACAGAGGATGAGTAAGTCAGCAGAAGCTGGAACTGTGAACATAGCGATTGCTTACTAACATTTTAACTAGCTCTGTTGTCTAACATTAGCTGTAACTACCTAGCATAGCAAGCTAAGCTACTGGCTAGCAAGCAAAAAAGTTGTATTTTTTTGATACATTTATAACAACTTGTACAGGCCATTGATGTCCACATTTTGTTTGTTTTTGAAAGATTAACAGACATTTTTCCCTCTTGTTTATTATTTGCATTAGCCTTTGAGCATTTCTGAGAGACGTGGTTATGGTCGATAGTGTTTTTCACCAGCAGGTGTTTCTCTTCATGTGTAAAGCAACCTTTAAGAGTGAGGTTCTTTCTTAAAATTACCTTGAGATGTGTTGTCACGCCCTGGTCGAAGTATATTGTGTTTGTCTGCATTTATTTGGTTAGGCCAGGGTGTGACATGGTTTTTTTGTGGTGTGTTTTGTCTTGGGGGTGTCTAGAAAAGTCTATGGCTGCCTGAGGCGGTTCTCAATCAGAGTCAGGTGATTATCGTTGTCTCTGATTGGGAACCATATTTAGGCAGCCATATTCTTTGAGTATTTTGTGGGTGATTGTTCATGTCTCTGTGTTTGTTGTCACCAGATAGGCTGTATAGGTTTTCACGTTCCGTTTGTTGTTTTGTATTGTTTAGTTATTTCATGTCTAGTTCATTGAATTAAAGAACATTAATAACCACCACGCTGCATTTTGAGAGAGAGCTGTTACATGTGTTCACGTTTTGGAAATAATATTTCTCAATGAAGGTCTCCTCGCAGAGATCACAAATGTGTTACACATTGTTCAAATTAAATTGGATAAGAGCTCTTGAAAAATGCTGGAATTGACATTTTAAAAAAACTCAAAAACCTTTGACAAAAAGGAAATAACTGAAAGCAAGCTTTAAACAATTTTTCTGTTGTTAGATCAATGAATGCCTCCTTCCTCTTTCTGATAACAAATCCTTGAAGCAATAAGTAAGTTTTTCCAATATTGCAGCCATCACAATTGCATTGGGGAATTTTGATTCTTGTTTGTTTTCAGAAGGACACAGCATCATAAAGGGTTGATTCATCGTATAACAGGAACAAAATTCTAAAGTTTTCTTTCACCGGTAGCATTTTACAACCTCCAGCGACACAAAAGTATGAAATATTCAGAGTGGAGGAATATATTTGAAAAACAACACATAGTTTTCTTTTTTTGCCCAGAGCATTTCAATCCAGAGAACAATATGAATGGGTGAATAATTCAGTTTCCAGTGCTTGACACTTCCTGAAAATCTATTAGGTTTTAATCTTGTTACATCCCCGGCAGCAGCCTGTAGGACATGGGAGGATCAGTTCAGCATTTCCATTTGCTTTAGAGGAAGTGTCCTACGAAGCGGAGACAGTGTTAGGAGGTGGTATGAGGTTGCATAGTAATATTGGTTTCTTCTGATATAAAGAGGATATGTGGATATTGTAGAGTAAATGATTGTAACAGCCCACACTTGAACGATTTCTCAGGGAAATATCTGAAAGGTGAATTTAGTGGATACAGACTGGAAGCTCCTACTTTACCAGTGTGAGAATCTGTTAGTCTAGGACATGGGAGTGTGGATACTCTATCCTCAGCCTGAACTGGCTCCTACTTTACCAGTGTGAGAATCTGTTAGTCTAGGACATGGGAGTGTTGGATACTCTCTCCTCAGCCTGAACTGGCTCCTACTTTACCAGTGTGAGAATCTGTTAGTCTAGGACATGGGAGTGTTGGATACTCTCTCCTCAGCCTGAACTGGCTCCTACTTTACCAGTGTGAGAATCTGTTAGTCTAGGACATGGGAGTGTTGGATACTCTCTCCTCAGCCTGAACTGGCTCCTACTTTACCAGTGTGAGAATCTGTTAGTCTAGGACATGGGACGTGTGATTGGACATACTCTCTACCTCAGTGGATACTCTCTCCTCCCTGAAAGAACTGGCTCCTACTTTACCAGTGTGAGAATCTGTTACTGGTCTGTTAGTAGGACATGGGGACTCAGCCTGGCTCCTACTTTGTGTGGATTATAGGACTCTCTCCTCAGTCTGACATGGGAGTGTTGGATATCCCTGTTTACTTTACCAGTCCCTGATAGACATCTCACCCTGCCTGAACTGGCTCCTACTTTACCAGTGTGAGAATCAGTCTAGGACATGGGAGTGTTGGATCCCTCTCAGTCCTCAGCCTGAACTGGCTCCTACTTTACCAGTGTGAGAATCTGTTAGTCTAGGACATGGGAATGGATACTCTCTCCTCAGCCTGAACTGGCTCCTATACCCTGAGGTTAGTCTAGGACATGGGAGTGTGGAACTCTCTCCTCAGCCTGAACTGGCTCCTATACCAGTGTGAGAATCTGTTAGTTATAACCAGTGTGATAGAATCAGCCTGGCTCCTACTATAACACAGTCCCTGTCTAGGACATGGGAGTGTATATAACAGTCCCTGAACTGGCTCCTACTTTATGGGAATGTGGACATCAGTCCTGGGTAACACAGTGTATAATCACAGTCCCTGATAGACATCCCTGGGTAATATAACACAGTGTGAGAATCCCTGGGTAATATAACACAGTCCCTGATAGACATCCCTGGGTACTTTATAACACAGTCTAGGACCTGATAGACATCCCTGGGTATTATAACACAGTAACACCTGATAGATATCCCTCAGGGAATATAACACAGTCCCTGATAGACATCCCTGGGTATTATAACACAGTCCCTTAGACATCCCAGTGTTAGAATCACAGTCAGTCTGAGGACATCCCTGGGTATAACACAGTGTCTATATACACTCTCCTGATAGACATCCCTGGGTATTATAACACAGTCCCTGATAGACATCCCTGGGTAATATAACACAGTCCCTGATAGACATCCCTGGGTATTATAACACAGTCCCTGATAGACATCCCTGGGTATTATAACACAGTCCCTGATAGACATCCTGGTAGTCTATAGGACAGTCCCTGATGACATCCCTGGGTATTATAACACAGCCTGATAGACATCCTGGGTAATATAACACAGTCCCTGATAGACATCCCTGGGTAATATAACACAGTCCCTGATAGACATCCCTGGGTATTATAACACAGTCCCTGATAGACATCCCTGGGTAATATAACACAGTCCCTGATAGACTGGGTAATATAACACAGTCCCTGATCATCCCTGGGTGGATACTCTGGGTAATATAACACAGTCCCTATAACACAGTCCCTGATAGACATCCCTGGGTGTTATAACACAGTCCCTGATAGACATCCCTGGGTAATATAACACAGTCCCTGATAGACATCCCTGGGTATTATAACACAGTCCCTGATAGACATCCCTGGGTAATATAACACAGTCCCTGATAGACATCCCTGGGTAATATAACACAGTCCCTGATAGACATCCCTGGGTATTATAACACAGTCCCTGATAGACATCCCTGGGTAATATAACACAGTCCTTGATAGACATCCCTGGGTATTATAACACAGTCCCTGATAGATATCCCTGGGTAATATAACACAGTCCCTGATAGACATCCCTGGGTAATATAACACAGTCCCTGATAGACATCCCTGGGTAATATAACACAGTCCCTGATAGACATCCCTGGGTATTATAACACAGTCCCTGATAGACATCCCTGGGTATTATAACACAGTCCCTGATAGACATCCCTGGGTATTATAACACAGTCCCTGATAGACATCCCTGGGTATTATAACAGTCCCTATAACATCCCTGGGTAATATCCCTGATAGACATCCCTGGGTATTATAACACAGTCCCTGATAGACATCCCTGGGTATTATAACACAGTCCCTGATAGATATCCCTGGGTAATATAACACAGTCCCTGATAGACATCCCTGGGTATTATAACACAGTCCCTGATAGACATCCCTGGGTAATATAACACAGTCCCTGATAGACATCCCTGGGTAATATAACACAGTCCCTGATAGACATCCCTGGGTAATATAACACAGTCCCTGATAGACATCCCTGGGTAATATAACACAGTCCTGATGATAGATATCTGTTAGTATATAACACAGCTCCTGATAGACATCCCTGGGTATTATAACACAGTCCCTGATAGATATCCCTGGGTATTATAACACAGTCCCTGATAGACATCCCTGGGTATTATAACACAGTCCCTGATAGACATCCCTGGGTATTATAACACATTCAGCCATAATCTTGCCACTGGGAATCTCCACTCAATGGACGCAAAACACAATACTCTGTTGATCCCACTTTAACAGGCACCATAATCACCACAGCCTCAAAGAGCAGAGTATCCACAAAAAATGGTCAAAGACTCCAGCCACTCTAGTCATAGACTGTTCTCTCTGCTACCGCACTGCAAGTGGTAGCCAGTCTGCTGAGAGGCTCTAAATAGTTCTATGTCAAGCTATTCACTCCTGAACAGCTAATAAAATGGCTACCCAGACTCTTTGCATTGCCCTCCCCCCCCCAAAAAAAATGTTATAAGAATAACAAAATCATTTCTAATTCTTATCTCTTACTTTTATTTTTAATTTGACATTTTGAAAGTATTTTCTGAAAAACTGCACTGTTGGTTAAGGACTTGTAAGTAAGCATTTCACTGTAAGGTGACCTGTTGTATTGTGCATGTGACAAATACAATTTGATGTGATACACTGAGCACTGAAAACCACGATGCACAGCATGACTGTCTCAAGATCACGCCACCTCAGCTGTACAGCACAAACACAACATCCCAACTTCACACAACCAGCACCACAGGGGAGCCAGTCGTCACAAGAACACAACTCCACATCCTGGTCTCTGAATCATAAGAACACAACTCCAGATCCTGGTCTCTGAATCATAAGAACACAACTCCAGATCCTGGTTTCTGAATCACACAAGAACACAACTCCACATTCTGGTTTCTGAATCACACAAGAACACAACTCCACATCCTGGTCTCTGAATCATAAGAACACAACTCCAGATCCTGGTTTCTGAATCACATAAGAACACAGCTCCAGATCCTGGTCCCTGAATCACACAAGAACACAACTCCACATCCTGGTCCCTGAATCACACAAGAACACAACTCCACACCACGATCTCATCATGACAGCAGGATAAAGAGGACACAAGGAGAGAGATGTAAAGCTCCAATGTCTTTGTTATTTAAGTGATCTTGTTTTGATGAGATGTGTCATGATTTATGCCGGGGAAATAGCACACACACACACACACACACACACACACACACACACACACACACACACACACACACACACACACACACACACACACACACACACACACACACACACACACACACACACACACACATATGTGCACGCACACACAGTCATGTAGTCATCCCCCTGTGATTGTCAGGTTTACAGAAACAGCTTGAGCGATGCCAAGGAGTCTGTCATCTCTGTCGGTTTACAGAAACAGCCTGAGCGATGCCAAGGAGTCTGTCATCTCTGTCAGGTTTACAGAAACAGCCTGAGCGATGCCAGGGAGAGTCTTCATCTCTGTCAGGTTTACAGAAACAGCCTGAGCGATGCCAATGAGGTTCTGTCATCTCTGTCGGTTTACAGAAACAGCCTGAGCGATGCCAAGGAGAGTCTTCATCTCTGTCAGGTTTACAGAAACAGCCTGAGCGATGCCAAGGAGTCTGTCATCTCTGTCGGTTTACAGAAACAGCCTGAGCGATGTCAAGGAGTCTGTCATCTCTGTCGGTTTACAGAAACAGCCTGAGCGATGCCAAGGAGTCTGTCATCTCTGTCGGTTTACAGAAACAGCCTGAGCGATGCCAAGGAGTCTGTCATCTCTGTCGGTTTACAGAAACAGCCTGAGCGATGTCAAGGAGTCTGTCATCTCTGTCAGGTTTACAGAAACAGCCTGAGCGATGCCAGGGAGAATCTTCATCTCTGAATTACCATCCACCTCATTCCTATCCCCCAAAATCTCCCATCAAAGATTTAAATAAATAAAGGGAACCTAGAATGAGTTTTTCTCACTGTTAACCTCTTACACTTATGGTGGCGCTATTTCATTTTTGGAAGAAAAACGTTCCCGTTTTAAACAAGATATTTTGTCACAAAAAGATGCTCGACTATGCATATAATTGCTACTGTTCGAAAGAAAACACTCTGACGTGTCCAGAAATACAAATATCTTCTCTGTGCGTGCCCTTTAACGTGAGCTTCAGGCAAAACCAAGATGACTTGGCATCCAGGAAATGACAAGGATTTTGAGGCTCTGTCTTTCATGATCTCCTTATATGGCTGTGAACGCAAGAGGAATGAGTCTGCCCTTTCTGTCGTTTCCCCAAGGTGTCTGCAGCATTGTGACGTATTTTGTAGGCAGATCGTTGGAAGATTGACCATAAGAGACCATTATTTACCACGTGTCCGCCCGGTGTCCTGCGATGGTGCGCAAAAGTCACCTGCCAGTATTTTTCCATGGGGCACAGAGAGAGAAGCAAGCTTCCACGAACTGCATGTCAATGAAGAGATATGTGAAAAAACACCTTGAGGATTGATTCCAAACAACGTTTGCCTGGGATATTATGTAGTTAATCCGGAAACAGTTTCACGTTGATAGGTGACTGCATCGGTTCCGGTGGCGCAATTATAACACGATTTCTCCCTGTCAGCTTTCAGAAACACTGCCTGTGGCTGGGAGTCTCCTCATTGAAAACACAGCTCTTCAAAGGTAAATGATTTTATCCCTGGCTTTTGTGAAAAGCTACATGCTATCCCTGCTATGCTAAGCTTTGCATAGTCTTACACAAATTAGTCAATTTCTATGGTTCAAAAGCATATTTTGAAAATCTGAGATGACAGTGTTGTTAAGAAAAGGCTAAGCTTGAGAGCAAACGCATTATTTTAATTTTATTTGCGATTTTCAGAAATCGTTAACGTTGCGTTATGCTAATGAGCCTGAGGCTTAGTCACAATCCCGGATCCGGGATGGGGAGTTTCAAGAGGTTAAGCCTTCTTTGGCAGAAACACACCGGGCCATGTTGAGGTATAGCAAGACTTCTCCAAGATGATGGATGGCTTGATGCATGTGGTGTTACTGTAGCTGCTCAAAGAAAGGTGGGTGGTAACAGGGATAAAGGAATGTTCTGTGCAGTCTCCGTCAGGTGTCTCCGTCAGGTGTCTCCGTCAGGTGTCTCCGTCAGGTGTCTCCGTTAACATTAGAAGCCTCCTCCCTAAGTTTGTTCTATTCACTGCTTTAGCACACTCTGCCAACCTGGATGTTCTAGCTGTGTCTGAATCCTGGCTTAGGAAGACTACCAAAAATTCTGAAATTTAATTCCAAACTACAACCTTTTCAGACAAGATAGAACTGCCAAAGGGGGCGGTGTTGCAATCTACTGCAAAGATAGCCTGCAGTGTTCTGTCCTACTATCCAGGTCTGTACCCAAACAATTTGAACTTCTACTTTCAAAAATCCACCTCTCTAAAAACAAGTCTCTCACTGTTGCAGTCTGCTATAGACCACCCTCTGCCCCCAGTTGTGCTCTGGACACCATATGTGAACTGATTGCCCCCCATCTATCTTCAGAGCTCGTGCTGCTAGGCGGCCTAAACTGGAACATGCTTATCACCCCAGCCATCCTACAATCTAAACTTGATGCCCTCAATCTCACACAAATTATCAATGAACCTACCAGGCACCCTCATAGATATCATCCTAACCAACTTGCCCTCTAAATACACCTCTGCTGTCTTCAACCAAGATCTCAGCGATCACTGCCTCATTGCCTGCATCCGTAATGGGTCAGCGGTCAAACGACCCCCACTCATCACTGTAAAACGCTCCCTGAAACACTTCAGCGAGCAGGCCTTTTTAATCGACCTGGCCGGGGTATCCTGGAAGGATATTGATCTCATCCCGTCAGTAGAGGATGCCTGGATATTTTTTTTAAATGCCTTCCTAACCATCTTAAATAAACATGCCCCATTCAAGAAATTTAGAACCAGGAACAGATATAGGCCTTGGTTCTCCCCAGACCTGACCGCCCTTAACCAACACAAAAACATCCTGGCGTTCTGCATTAGCATAACAGCCCCGTGATCAGCTGTTCAGGGAAGCTAGAAACCATATACACAGGCAGTTAAGCCAAGGCTAGCTTTTTCAAGCAGAAATTTGCTTCCTGCAACACTAATCAAAAAAGTTCTGGGACACTGTAAAGTCCATGGAGAATACAGTCTCCTCCCAGCTGCCCCTGCACTGAAGATAGGAAACACTGTCACCACTGATAAATCCACCATAATTGAGAATTTCAATACGCATTTTTCTACGGCTGGACATGCTTTCCACCTGGTTACTCCTACCCCGGTCAACAGCATAAGCAACTCGCCCAAGTCCCTTCCCCATTTCTCCTTCGCCCAAATCCGTTCAGCTGACATCCCTGCAAAATCTGGACCCCTACAAATCAGCCGGGCTAGACAATCTGGACCCTTTCTTTCTAAAATTCGAAATTTTGCCACCCCTATTACTGGCCTGTTCAATCCTGGTCGTCTGAGATCCCCAAAACACATCCCCTGATCAAATCCCTGACCCAAACTATAACACAGTCCCTGATAGAACATCCCTGGAGTTAATAAAACACAGTCCCTGATAAATCCTCTTCCAACGTTGTCAGCGGAACAAAAAGAAGACATCCCTGGGTAACGTTAGTATATAGGACGCCCTGCCAGGCAGACTAGGACAGGACAGGTCCTGGTGCCTGTGGCATCAAAAAACACAAACAAGAATCAGACACTGAAACATCTAATCAGAGGGAAGAGAGAACAGGTGGGGAAGAGTGAAAGAGCTAGTTGATAGACATCCCTGACATATTATAACACAGTCCCTGATAGACATCCCTGGGTATTATAACACAGTCCCTGATAGACATCCCTGGGTACACACAGTCCCTGATAGACAATCCCTGGGTAATACCCCTCCCAACACATTGACCACTTGATAACAGGCGCCATAATCTTGCCAGATGGGTGCTCCTCGACAGACATCCCACAATTCTCTGTTATCCCACTTTAACAGGCACCATAATCGCCACAGCCTCAAAGTCGGGTATCCACAAAAAATAGTCAAAGACTCAGTCCACTCTAGTCATAATGACTGTTCTCTCTGCTAACCGCACTGCAAGTGGTTAGTGGAGAGCCAAGTCTAGCTCCACGTTTTATAAGAGCCCTCACAGCTCCTAAATAGTTCCTATGTCAAAAGAAATTCAGTCTAACTGAAAAGGGGATAACCGGTAGCAGACCGTGGAAGCTCCACCCCAGGGGAGCTGTTCTGCCCAGCTAATAAATTGGCTATTAAACCCAGACAGTCTGATTGGGCCCGTTGGCCCCCCAGACTGGGGAAAAAAAACTGTTAGAAGAATAACAAAACTCCCTCCATTTGTAATTCTTATCTCTTACTTTGGGGAAAACATTTCGATAATTTGACATTTTGAAAGTATTTTAGAAAAACTGAACTGTTGGTTAAGGACTTGTAAGTAAGCATTTCACTGTAAGGTGACCTGTTGAAAATTCGGTGACCATGTGACAAATACAATTTGATGTTTGATACACTGAGCAGACTGAAAACCACAAACGATGTCACAGTCCCAGAGTGGGCCACAGAAACGCTCGAAGAATCAACCCCACCTGGCACAGGGAGTGCCCTCAAGAAGCCAAAACACAACATCCAACGGAGTTCAGTGCTTGCACACAGACAGTCACCACAGGGGAGCCAGTCGTCAGAAGAACACAACTAAACATCCTGGTCTCTAAGAAATCAAACTGTTAAACACAGCAAAAACAGGAAACTCCAGATCCTGATGTCAAGGTTCCTGAATCAGAAGACAATCTGAAGAGCGATGTTTCACCACTGTGGAAAGCCACAGGGCTAAGCACAATCTCATCATGTTCTTCAGCAGGATAAAGGATGGACAGAAGAGCTGAGAAGAATGTAAAGTCAACCTCAACCAAACTGTCTTCAGGTGTAACAAGAACAGGTTTAAAAGATTCTTGATCTATTTTCTCTGTCATGGTTTATGAAACACGGGAAATAGCAGCCCAGAAAGCACACACTCACACGTGACTTAGAACACATCTCTGGACCTTTGATGGATCCATCTTAATGCACACAGCGGAAATAACGGAACAGAAACAGAGTCCATGAAAAGTGCACTTCTGTCCAAAGACAGTTCTTCAAAAAGGCTCTGGTCTTTGTCACACGTGCTGAACATGAATGAGAGAGACATCAGGATCTCACACACACACACAGCACAGGAGTCTTCATCTCTCCCTGTCACACACACACAGAAACAGAACCCACACATGCCCTCCATGTTCTTCATCCCCCTGTCACAACTGTCAGGTTTACAGAAACAGCTCCCTGAGGATCTCGATGCCAAGATCCTTCCTGAGTCTTCATCTCTGTCAGGTTTACAGAAACAGCCTGAGCGATGCCAAGCCGGAGAGTCTTCATCCCGGGGGAGTGTCAGGTTTTTACAGAAACAGCCTGAGCAGATCCAATACTCCTCCGGCACCCCTGTCATGTCGCCATCCTGAAGAAGAGACAGAGGAAACAGGAGGGAGTCTTGTCAGGTTTCTAGACCAGAAACAGCCTGAGCGATGCCAAGGTAAAAGTCTTCATCTCTGTCAGGTTTACCAGAAACAGCCTCACGCGATCCAACTAGTCTGTCATCTCTGTCAGGTTTACAGAAACAGTCTGAGAGGAAGCAATGTGCCAAGGAGAGTCTGTCATCTCTGTCTCCCAGGTTATCAACTCTGAAGATGAAGCCTGGACCGATGCGTGATCCATACTCCTCTCCCTGAGTCTGTCATCTCTGTCAGGTTTACAGAAACAGCCTGACCAGCGATGCCAATGAGACAAAGGAGTCTGTCATCTCTGTCAGGTTTACAGAAACAGCCTGCTCAGCGATGCCAATTGAGAGTCTGTCATCTCTGTCAGGTTTACAGCAAAACAGCCTGAGCGATGCCATAGCTATTAAGGATCTTCATCTCTGAAGGACCATCCTTTTACCTATCCAGAAACATCTCCCATCTGTCTCCATCATAGAGCTCTGTCAATAGAAAAGGTTTACAGAAACAGCCTGAAGCGTGCCAAGGAGGTTCTGTCATCTCTGTCCAGGTTTTACAGAAACAGACTGGGCCATGCCAAGGAGAGTCTGTCATCTCTGTCGGTTTACATGTCCACCTGAGTGCGATGAGCGGCACTCAAGGGGCTCAAAGTAATCTCTGTCAGGTTTACAGAAACAGCCTGTGGGCGATGCCATGGAGTTCTGTGTCAGTCTCTGTGAATTACCAGGTGTCTGTCATCTCCAGTCAGTGTCTGTCATCGTCCAAAGATCAGAAACAGGGCCTGAGGCGATGTCTTCTGTTCTGTCATGCCTCTGTCATGTTTACTGCTTACCACACCTCTCCAAAGGAAGCGATGCCAATGGGGATTGCAGGTGTCTGTCATCTCTGTCAGGAAGACGGACAAAAACAGAAAGTAGCAAACTACAACCTAGAGACCTTTCAGAAAGAGAGCCAGAGTCTGTCATCTCTGTCATGTTGCAGAAGGTTCTCCTGAAGAGAAAGGAAGGATGACCCAGTCTAACCCTTGAAAGCCAAGTCAACAAACAGAGAAGGAACATGTCTGAAGCCAGATTCATTTTTAATCTCAATGTTCCATAACTTCTCTCATAAAATCATGTTTACAGAAACAGCATCGATCACTGTTGCTGACTCTGTCAATCACCACATCCTCATCGGCAGACTCACAGGTTTCTCAAATGATTGCCTCTCTCTGATAGAGTTCCAAATCGGAGTGGTCTCTGGACCTCTGTCATGGGGGTTTACAGAACTTCTGGACAGCCTGAGCAGATATAGGACTGATTGCCCCCATCTCTGTCGGTTTATAAAACAGCGTGCTAAGACCCTATCAAAATCTCCAATTCTTCTGGAATCTCTAACAAAGTTTTCAAACTGACCAGCCTAGCGACCAAGCCTCCAATCTCAAATTTCATCTATCTGTCTTTTTCACAGCCCCATAACTCCCCACCATTGCCTTACGCGCACCCTCAGAGCTATCATCCTGTCGGTTTACATACAAACTGTCTTAGCAAGATCTCAGGATCTCTGTCTCTCCTGTCAGGTGTAATGGGTCAACAGCCAAAACTGGCTGAACCTTTATGTCAACTGTCAAGAGCTCTGAATTACTGTCACCTGCAATCTGGTCTCAAACAACTACCTCTTTCCCAGGTTTACATTAAACAGCCTTCTCCATTGAAAATCTCCCATTCCAGGTTTGACATCTGATATTGCCTGGATCATCCACCTCATTCCTATCCCCCAAAAATATAGACCTGACTGCCCTTAACCAAATATGTTTTTATCCTAAATTCGAAGTAAAATGTGACTTGGAGAACCGTGCAATGTGGAGAATCGCCACATTCATTCTCCTTACAAGCAGACCCTCATGTAAAGTGTTACTTCTATATAGTTGTTGATGTGTGGCCATGTACAGGGGCTGTTTTCTTCCAGAAAAACATGGTTCTTTTAGGACAGACTGATCCCTGATGGAAGCGGATGGCTTTTTGACCCCCTGGAGAAAGTGAAAGTGAGCTCCTCACAAATTGGAAGAAGGCACCAGGACAATACACCTACTCTGGGCCCTGATACGACTTGGAGTCCCTTGTTTTCTTTCCTATTTGCTATAATTGTCGGAAACCTTTTGCTCACGTCGGGCAGTGTGTGTCTGTCTGTGCCGTCTGACATTTAGAAACCAACAATCCAATTTTATCAATTGAGTAGAGGGGTCAGAGTTCAACTCCGTCCATGATTTCCTCCCTCCAAAACAAGCGGTTTCCCTGGAATCAGACCTCTCTGTTTGCGCTCCCTCACAACAGCCAGATGTCTGTTCTTGGAATTGCATCTCCATATCTGTGATAGAAAAATATGGCGGATTGCAAAATAAAGTGGGTGA
This sequence comes from Oncorhynchus masou masou, assembly GCF_036934945.1. NCBI lineage: Eukaryota > Metazoa > Chordata > Actinopteri > Salmoniformes > Salmonidae > Oncorhynchus > Oncorhynchus masou. The sequence continues at coordinate 11,652,880 of NC_088213.1, read as the reverse complement.
TTCTGACCCCGCCCACCCCTGCCAAATTGCATCCTAGTGTGAGAAAGCAGTGGTCCTAATAATGATACCTGCTATTCAAAGTATGAAATACAATCTTAGTCCTCGTATGAATGTAAAGTACGTGTCATTTGCAACAGAATAAAACTTTGGATCACTTATGACTGTTGTGAATACTATATAGTGTGTAGGCTGAAAGCCTGTGCATCAGCTATAACATATTGACAGTACATTGAAAGAGTACAAAAACACGTTAATGATGCGTTGGACCCAAAGGGATGGCTGATGCATTTCTCATGGTGTGCAGAGGTGTCGGCTGCAGTGTTGAGTACCCCAGGCAGATTTAGCTGAAATCAATGGTGCGTGTGTTAGCTCAGATTAATAAACCATTGATCTGAGGCAGGTCTCATCGCCGGGATCATTCCTATTGAAGGGGGCCGTGATTCTCTGATGGGTTTGAGCAAGTCGGTTGGTAATGAAATATTAAACCATGATCCCTTCACATGGATAGTGCTGCATTTGCTGTTCTGTGATTAGCATCGCAATGAAAGCACACACCTCCAAGAAGCCACTTCGAAAAGGGAACTCTTTGGTCAGACAATAGTTTCTTTGTTATGCTTGCTACATACCAGTGGGATGCTTGGAACACAATACAACACTAGTTTCTATCACACTGTAAGATTACCACTATGACTATTTTGGACCTCTTGTTTCCTGATTGGCTCAGGGGTTATGCGCTGACACTAACTGCAGGCCCAAGTACAAGCAACTATGCTGAGCAGCATTCAACTGAGAGGCAAACCGCTAGTGTCACAGACCGTCTAGTTGAGGTAATGTTACCACCTTTAGGCATGGATAATAGCTTCATTCCCTATCAAGTACACTTTATATACAAACGTATGTGGACACCCTTTCAAATGAGTGGTTCTGGCTATTTTAGCAACACATGTTGCTGACAGGTGTATACAATTGATCACACCGCCATGCAATCTCCATAGACAAGTATTGGCAGTAGAATGGACTTTACTGAAGAGCTCAGTGCCAAATGTTGGCAAGAGTGATATAAAGCTCTCCGCCATTGGACTCTGAAGCAGTGGAAACACCTTCTCTGGAGTGATGAATCCCACTTCACCACCAATTTGCCAGGAGAACAGTACCTGCCTGAATGTGTGGGGCCAACTGTAAAGTTTGGTGGAGGAGGAATAGAGGTCTGGGGCTGCTTTTCATGGTTTGGCCCCTTAGTTCCAGTGAAGGGAAATCTTAACACTACAGCAGACTATGACATTCTAGATGATTCTGTGCTTCCAACTTTGTGGCACAGTTTGGGGAAGGCCCTTTCCTGTTTCAGCATGACAATACCCCAGTGCACAAAGTGAGGTCCACACAGAAATGGTTTGTCGAGATCGGTGTGGAAAAACTTGACTGGCCTGCACAGATGCCCTCAAGTCAACCCCATCCAACACCTTTGGGATGAATTGGAACGCCGACTGCGAGCCAAGCCTAATCGCCAAACATCAGTGCCCGACCTCACTAATGTGCTTTAGGCTGAATGGAAGCTAGTCCTCACAGCAATGTTTCAACATCTAGTGGAAAGCCTTCCCAGAAGAGTGGAGGCTGTTAGAGCAGCAATGTTTCAACATCTAGTGGAAAGCCTTCCCAGAAGAGTGGAGGCTGTTACAGCAGCAATGTTTCAACATCTAGTTGAAAGGCTTCTCAGAAGAGTGGAAGCTGTTAGAGCATACATGACCTTTGGTTCAACAACACATCCAACATACATGACCTTTGGTTCAACAACACATCCAACATACATGACCTTTGGTTCAACAACACATCCAACACACATGGCCTTTGGTTCAACAACACATCCAACACTCTCCCTAGTCCAACTACTCCTCTCCCTGGTCAAACTAAGCCTCTCCCTGGTCCAACTACTCCTCTGTCTGGTCTAGCTACCCCTCTCCCGGGCCCAACTACTCCTCTCCCTGGTCCAGCTACTCCTCTCCCTGGTCTAGCTACTCCTCTCCCTGGTCCAACTACTCCTCTCCCTGGTCCAACTACTCCTCTCCCTGGTCCAACTACTCCTCTCCCTGGTCCAACTACTCCTCTCCCTTGTCCAGCTACTCCTCTACCTGGTCCAACTACTCCTCTCCCTGGTCCAGCTACTCCTCTCCTGGGTCTTACTACACCTCTGTCTCGTCCAGCCAATCCTCTCCCTGGTCCAGCTACTCCTCTCCCTGGTCCAACTACTCCTCTCCCTGTTCCAACTACTCCTCTCCCTGGTCAAACTACTCCTCTCCCTGGTCCAACTATGCCTCTCCCTGGTCAAACTACGCCTCTCCCTGGTCCAGCTACTCCTCTCCCTGGTCCAACTACTCCTCTCGCTGGTCAAACTAAACCTCTGTCTCGTCCAGCTACTCCTCTCCCTGGTCAAACTACTCCTCTCCCTGGTCCAACTACTCCTCTCCCTGGTCAAACTACTCCTCTCCCTGGTCCAAGTACTCCTCTCCCTGGTCCAACTACTCCTCTCCCTGGTCAAACTACTCCTCTCCCTGGTCAAACTAAGCCTCTCCCTGGTCCAACTACTCCTCTGTCTGGTCTAGCTACCCCTCTCCCGGGCCCAACTACTCCTCTCCCTGGTCCAGCTACTCCTCTCCCTGGTCTAGCTACTCCTCTCCCTGGTCCAACTACTCCTCTCCCTGGTCCAACTACTCCTCTCCCTGGTCCAGCTACTCCTCTCCCTGGTCCAACTACTCCTCTCCCTGGTCCAGCTACCTCTCTCCCTGGTCAAACTACTCCTCTCCCTGGTCCAACTACTCCTCTCCCTGGTCCAACTACTCCTCTCCCTGGTCCAACTACGCCTCTCCCTGGTCCAACTACTCCTCTCCCTGGTCCAACTACTCCTCTCCCTGGTCCAACTACTCCTCTCCCTGGTCCAACTACTCCTCTCCCTGGTCCAACTACTCATCTCCCTGGTCTAACTACTCCTCTCCCTGGTCCAGCTACTCCTCTCCCTGGTCCAACTACTCCTCTTCCTGATCAAATACTCCTCTCCCTGGTCCAACTACTCCTCTCCCTGGTCAAACTACTCCTCTCCCTGGTCAAACTACTCCTCTCCCTGGTCAAACTACTCCTCTCCCTGGTCCAGCTACTCCTCTCCCTTGTCCAGACATTTTTTTTCCTCTGCTCCTCTGTGCTGTTCTGTATCCATATTGAACAAAATCAATCCAAAGACTCATTTTTTGACTGTTTATGTCCATGTAATTGAAAGAACTTCAACATCTGGCTATGTCTCCAATTGAGATTGGAATCAGCTGTGGTTGGTCTATTTTACACAACTTCTTTGAGAATCTTTTTTGCAGAAGTAGAGGCTTTATACTGTATGAAAGGTTTTGAACACCAGGTCTTCATTTCTGGAACGCTGTGTGCAAGCATTTGTAAATAAGACAAGAAAGATCCATACTTTTGGTATTGGGTAACTTGTATGCAAAGACAATTAAATCATTGTAGAAATGTGTTGATTGACTGCATATTCTGTGAAAACAACATGAATTGTGTTAATGGTAAGGTCCACAACAGACAGATGTTGTGCTAATTGTGTTTAGAGTTTTGACAATGTGACTACAGATTGGTCAAGAGGGTGTTCGCTATTGTTAAAAATAAACTGTAATGGCCACGATTTTGGAATGAGATGTTCGACGAGCAGGTGTCCACATACGTTTGTAGTGTACTTCTATTTAAATACAAGTAATTTAATATCTGTGAAATGGGAGAGATGTTCAGCTCCATCTGTTCAGGTGGCTAAGAGGCTGCATGGAGCTATGCTAAACCCTACTGTCTGCTCTCAAATCAAATCAAATGTTGTAGATTACCAGTGAAACACACTTTCCCAACGATACAGAGAGAGAAATAATAACACAAGGAATAAATACACAATGAGTAATGATAACTTGGCTATATACACAGGACTCTCGTGTCTATAGCCCTGTTTTGCTACAGTTCTGATGTACCCTGGTGGGTAATTCAATGTGGTGGTTTTGAAAATGTCTCATTACCATTCAGCAGCCTCTCCCGCCGTCTCCAACCCCCCTGGGGATTTTTGATTGACAGGTTGATTTTCAGGACGACTTGGCTTCTGGACGGTAACTGAGACGGACAGCTTATTGAGAATCTGTTCCCGGTGGAATGTGCGAGCTGTGTGGGTTGCTGTAGACTCTCATCCAGAGTGTACTTTACCAGGAGACTGAGCCGGTTGATACTGCTGGTATCCATGAAAAAAAGAAAATAGCAGAAATTCTATAAGAACTACAAACCAGTAGAAGGAACATGTCTGAAGCCAGTTTGATGATTTGATGGGCATTTTAAACCAATGTTCTCCATATATTCTCATAAATATATATTTTTAAAATCTGGAATACCTTGTGGAAATGTATCATCATAGATGGGCTTTATTTGTGTTTCCTGACTTGTTTCTGTGACAAAGGCCAGTATATGCAAATGATTGCACCAGGAGTGGTGCACGGTGGCCATTTTAGAACAGAACGCCCAGGACAGGCCTGATGAAGACAGTCTAGGAGTGGACTCACATGCTATACCAGAAACTGATAGCCCAAACTTACTTTGGAGGTAATGCGTTTAAAAAACTATTTGCGGCAAAGTAAGACCTTGAAAAATGTCTTACCAACAATGTAACAAAGATACCCTTTCATACTGAAGAAGTAGCACAGTAACAAACACTGAAAATTCAGTTAAATCTTAAACCCAGACAGCATCTTATGTGACCAAGGCCTTTCACACATCTTCGAACCCAGTAATGGACTGGGCTGGTCTCCATTTTAACTCTGAACCTTCAGAGGTAGTAATGGACTGGGCTGGTCTCCATTTTAACTCTGAACCTTCAGAGGTAGTAATGGACTGGGCTGGTCTCCATTTGAACTCTGTGACGTCAGAGGTAGTAATGAACTGGGCTGGTCTCCATTTGAACTCTGTGATGTCAGAGGTAGTAATGGACTGGGCTGGTCTCCATTTTAACTCTGAACCTTCAGAGGTAGTAATGGACTGGGCTGGTCTCCATTTGAACTATGAACCTTCAGAGGTAGTAATGGACTGGGCTGGTCTCCATTTTAACTCTGAACCTTCAGAGGTAGTAATGGACTGGGCTGGTCTCCATTTGAACTCTGTACCTTCAGAGGTAGTAATGGACTGGGCTGGTCTCCATTTGAACTCTGAACCTTCATAGGTAGTAATGGACTGGGCTGATCTCCATTTTAACTCTGAACCTTCAGAGGTACTAATGGACTGGGCTGGTCTCCATTTTAACTCTGAACCTTCAGAGGTATTAATGGACTGGGCTGGTCTCCATTTTATCTCTGTAACATCAGTGATAGTAATGGACTGGGCTGGTCTCCATTTTAATTCTGAACCTTCAGAGGTAATAATGGATTGGGCTGGTCTCCATTTTAACTCTGTACCTTCAGAGGTAGTAATGGACTGGGCTGGTCTCCATTTTAACTCTGAACCTTCAGAGGTAGTAATGGACTGGGCTGGTCTCCATTTTAACTCTGAACCTTCAGAGGTAGTAATGGACTGGGCTGGTCTCCATTTTAACTCTGTAACATTAGAGGTAGTAATGGACTGGGCTGGTCTCCATTTTAATTCTGAACCTTCAGAGGTAGTAATGGATTGGGCTGGTCTCCATTTTAACTCTGTACCTACAGAGGTAGTAATGGACTGGGCTGGTCTCCATTTGAACTCTGAACCTTCATAGGTAGTAATGGACTGGGCTGGTCTCCATTTGAACTCTGTAACATCAGAGGTAGTAATGGACTGGGCTGGTCTCCATTTTAACTCTGTAACGTCAGAGGTAGTAATGGACTGGGCTGGTCTCCATTTGAACTCTGAACCTTCAGAGGTAGTAATGGACTGGGCTGGTCTCCATTTTAACTCTGAACCTTCAGAGGTAGTAATGGACTGGACTGGTCTCCATTTTAACTCTGAACCTTCAGTGGTACTAATGGACTGGGCTGATCTCCATTTTAACTCTGTAACGTCAGTGGTAGTAATGGACTGGGCTGGTCTCCATTTTAACTCTGTAACGTCAGTGGTAGTAATGGACTGGGCTGGTCTCCATTTTAACTCTGTAACGTCAGTGGTAGTAATGGACTGGGCTGGTCTCCATTTTAACTCTGTAACGTCAGTGGTAGTAATGGACTGGGCTGGTCTCCATTTTAACTCTGTAACGTCAGAGGTAGTAATGGACTGGGCTGGTCTCCATTTGAACTCTGAACCTTCAGAGGTAGTAATGGACTGGGCTGGTCTCCATTTTAACTCTGAACCTTCAGAGGTAGTAATGGACTGGACTGGTCTCCATTTTAACTCTGAACCTTCAGTGGTACTAATGGACTGGGCTGGTCTCCATTTTAACTCTGAACCTTCAGTGGTACTAATGGACTGGGCTGATCTCCATTTTAACTCTGTAACGTCAGTGGTAGTAATGGACTGGGCTGGTCTCCATTTTAACTCTGTAACGTCAGTGGTAGTAATGGACTGGGCTGGTCTCCATTTTAACTCTGTAACGTCAGTGGTAGTAATGGACTGGGCTGGTCTCCATTTTAACTCTGTAACGTCAGTGGTAGTAATGGACTGGGCTGGTCTCCATTTTATCTCTGTAACGTCAGTGGTAGTAATGGACTGGGCTGGTCTCCATTTTATCTCTGTATAGCCTGAAGATTATTCAAACCTAAGAGCTTAAGCTCCAGCAATGAATGGCCGTTATTGTACAGTATGAGTAAGATAAGATGGGTACTGTATTCCTTAACGGTGTGTGTTCAAGCTATATGAGCATGAATGATGTTGATGTGTAGGTGTGGGTTGGTGTTTGTATGCATATACACCACTGAAGGCCATAGCAGCTTGATAAATCTGTCTCCAGATATGTGAAGCTTCTCTCTGACAGTGAAGAATGCTGGGTCTCCCACTACTTCATGCTGGGGAGGCAGCTCTGACAGAGTCTCTGACACAGACACCTCTCCTAGAAGGGAGGTGGAGAAGGCCTGGGCGTAAGTAGAATGAATGTTGGCAGGAGAATAGGGGAAACGAGGCGTGGCGGCTCAAGTCCAGCACTTCATTTGATGCATCAGCCATTCCATGTCTTACAGTTTAAAACACAGTCAAACGTCTGGTCATGCTCTCATACTGTCTATAACCATGTAGACATACTGAAGACTGGGAGTGAGAGACTGAAAGAGATTGATAGATTTAGAGATGTTGCTTAAAAGAGAGTGAGATACAGTTGGGACAGGGAGACTCAGTTTGAATGCAAATCTTCACTGCAGAATTCAGTTTCACATTCTTAGATAGATATGTAGTGTGGAAAGAAAGAGAGTGAGGGGGAGTGAGAGACAGAAAGAGAGAGAAGGGGAGTGAGAGACAGAAAGAGAGAGAGAGGGGGAGTGAGAGACAGAAAGAGAGAGAGGGGGAGTGAGAGACAGAAAGAGAGAGTGAGGGGGAGTGAGAGACAGAAAGAGAGAGAGGGGGAGTGAGAGACAGAAAGAGAGAGAGAGGGAGTGAGAGACATGAAAGAGAGAGAGAGGGGGAGTGAGAGACAGAAAGAGAAAGAGGGGGAGTGAGAGTGAGAGACAGAAAGAGAGAGAGGGGGGGTGAGAGACAGAAAGAGAGAGAGAGAGGGAGTGAGAGACAGAAAGAGAGAGAGGGGGAGTGAGAGACAGAAAGAGAGAGGGGTAGTGAGAGACAGAAAGAGAGAGAGGGAATGAGAGACAGAAAGAGAGAGGGGGCGTGAGAGACAGAAAGAGAGAGAGGGGGAGTGAGAGACAGAAAGAGAGAGAGGGAGTGAGAGACAGAAAGAGAGAGGGGTAGTGAGAGACAGAAAGAGAGAGAGGGAGTGAGAGACAGAAAGAGAGAGGGGGCGTGAGAGACAGAAAGAGGACTGTAGCATCACATCTGAAGTCTGTTTTCTCCATGGCAGGGGACCAAAATAAAAGCCCTCAGCCTGTTGTCTGTCCCTTGGCAGGCCATTACAGGTGCCTGTGGAAAACTAAACCGCTTCTGAGATCCCATCTTAGCTTGAGTGTGTGTCCCGTGGGAGGACATCTGAGCTACGTAACACACACACACATACACCCCCCCCACACACACACACACACAGTCCTACAGCTCTATCTGTCTCTCTCTGTCTCTCTCTGTCTCTATCTGTCTCTCTCTGTCTCTGTGGGAAGTCCTACAGCTCTATCTGTCTCTGTCTGTCGCTCTCTGTCTCAGTGTGCAGTCATTGGGAAGTCCAACTGCTCTATCTGTCTCTCTCTGTCTCTCTCTCTGTCTCTATCTGTCTCTCTCTGTCTCAGTGGGAAGTCCTACAGCTCTATCTGTCTCTATCTGTCGCTCTCTGTCTCAGTGGGCATTCAGTGGGAAGTCCTACAGCTCTATCTGTCTCTATCTGTCTCTCTCTGTCTCAGTGGGCAGTCAGTGGGAAGTCCTACAGCTCTATCTGGCTGTATCTGTCTCTCTCTGTCTCAGTGGGCAGTCATTGGGAAGTCCTACAGCTCTATCTGTCTCTATCTGTCTCTCTCTGTCTCAGTGTGCAGTCAGTGGGCAGTCCTACAGCTCTATCTGTCTCTATCTGTCTCTCTCTGTCTCAGTGGGCAGTCCTACAGCTCTATCTGTCTCTATCTGTCTCTCTCTGTCTCAGTGGGAAGTCCTACCGCTCTATCTGTCTCTCTCTGTCTCAGTGGGAAGTCCTACAGCTCTATCTGTCTCTCTCAGTCTGTGTGCAGTCATTGGGAAGTCCTACAGCTCTATCTGTCTCTATCTGTCTCAGTGGGAAGTCCTACAGCTCTATCTGTCTCTATCTGTCTCAGTGGGAAGTCCTACAGCTCTATCTGTCTCTATCTGTCTCAGTGGGAAGTCCTACAGCTCTACCTGTCTCTCTCTGTCTCAGTGGGCAGTCAGTGGGAAGTCCTACAGCTCTATCTGTCTCTATCTGTCTCTATCTGCCTCTCTCTGTCTCAGTGTGCAGTCAGTGGGAAGTCCTACAGCTCTATCTGTCTCTATCTGTCTTAGTGGGAAGTCCTACAGCTCTACCTGTCTCTCTCTGTCTCTCTCTGTCTCAGTGGGCAGTTACAGCTCTATCTGTCTCTACCTGTCTCTCTCTGTCTGTGTGCAGTCATTGGGAAGTCCTACAGCTCTATCTGTCTCTATCTGTCTCAGTGGGAAGTCCTACAGCTCTACCTGTCTCTCTCTGTCTCAGTGGGCAGTCAGTGGGAAGTCCTACAGCTCTATCTGTCTCTATCTGTCTCTATCTGCCTCTCTCTGTCTCAGTGTGCAGTCAGTGGGAAGTCCTACAGCTCTATCTGTCTCTATCTGTCTTAGTGGGAAGTCCTACAGCTCTACCTGTCTCTCTCTGTCTCAGTGTGCAGTCGGTGGGAAGTCCTACAGCTCTATCTGTCTCTATCTGTCTTAGTGGGAAGTCCTACAGCTCTACCTGTCTCTCTCTGTCTCTCTCTGTCTCAGTGTGCAGTCAGTGGGAAGTCCTACAGCTCTATCTGTCTCTCTCTGTCTCTCTCTGTCTCAGTGTGCAGTCAGTGGGAAGTCCTACAGCTCTATCTGTCTCTATCTGTCTTAGTGGGAAGTCCTACAGCTCTACCTGTCTCTCTCTGTCTCTCTCTGTCTCAGTGTGCAGTCAGTGGGAAGTCCTACAGCTCTATCTGTCTCTATCTGTCTTAGTGGGAAGTCCTACAGCTCTACCTGTCTCTCTCTGTCTCTCTCTGTCTCAGTGTGCAGTCGGTGGGAAGTCCTACAGCTCTATCTGTCTCTCTCTGTCTCTCTCTGTCTCAGTGTGCAGTCGGTGGGAAGTCCTACAGCTCTATCTGTCTCTCTCTGTCTCTCTCTGTCTCAGTGTGCAGTCGGTGGGAAGTCCTACAGCTCTATCTGTCTCTATCTGTCTTAGTGGGAAGTCCTACACCTCTACCTGTCTCTCTCTGTCTCAGTGTGCAGTCATTGGGAAATCCTGAAGCTCTCTGTTGCTCGCCCATAAAATAAGCTTTTCCGTTCCCCTGTTCACAGGGCTGTGATGCACTTTTCAATTTTGGGCTCCGGTGATCAGATCTGGACCTCTACTCTGGTCATGTTTTTCAGACTAGGTGCCTGAAAAATCTCAAGAGAAAAACATAACTTTTGGGCTTAGCTAAGCAGGTATCTCTTTCTTATCACAGTGTTTACTTCGACTGACCAGGTTTTCTGATTTCCTGTCAACAGAGTTTTTCAACCAAATGAAATAAGACACGTATGTCTGCAGACCAGCAGCCTCCTAGTCATGTTATGTTTTAGTCAGATATGTATTGATTAATACACTGACTATGATGATTATAAAAATTGCATTTTTAATGTTGAATGTTTTTTTACTAAGCTTATGTTTTTTAAGGAGATATTTGATTTGTATTTGGTGATTTATTACCCTTTGACATTGTTGCACCCTTCAAATCTTTAAGCCTATTAGTCCTTTATTGTCTTCTAAATGACCTAGAATCTGCTGTCTTCAAACTGACCTAGGATCTGTAGTTTTCTAACTGACCTATGATCTCTTGTCTTCTAACATTTTTAATGTTGAATGTTTTTTTACTAAGCTTATGTTTTTTGATATTTGATTACTGACTGACCTAGGATCTGTTGTATTCTAACTGACCTATGGTCTCTTGTCTTCTAACTGACCTAGGATCTGTTCTATTCTAACTGACCTAGGATCTGTTGTCTTCTAACTGACCTAGGATCTGTTGTATTCTAACTGACCTAGGATCTCTTGTCTTCTAACTGACCTAGGATCTGTTGTATTCTAACTGACCTAGGATCTCTTGTCTTCTAACTGACCTAGGATCTCTTGTCTTCTAACTGACCTAGGATCTGTTGTCTTCTAACTGACCTAGGATCTGTTGTCTTCTAACTGACCTAGGATCTCTTGTCTTCTAACTGACCTAGGATCTCTTGTCTTCTAACTGACCTAGGATCTATTGTCTTCTAACTGACCTAGGATCTGTTGTCTTCTAACTGACCTAGGATCTCTTGTCTTCTAACTGACCTAGGATCTCTTGTCTTCTAACTGACCTAACTGACCTAGGATCTATTGTCTTCTAACTGACCTACTGTAGGATCTGTAGTACAAGTACATAGAAGTCATTGTCAGCTGATGATGCCTACTGTCCTTACATTGTCCCAACGTTACTTAGCTGACCACAGTCCCCGGAGAACTTTTGCTAAGCTGACTGCCTCCAATTGGATTGTTGTTCGATGGTTTCATCACTTACGTTTGGAGGCTGAGCTCCGGTCATATTGATTGTGAGAGCATGTTGAAGAAGCCACTGGCATTGATTAGTGATGTGGATATAGTGAGCTTCCCTTTAAAACAACTCTCGTGTAATCAACCCTCAAGCCTGGGTGATTCCTCTCTCAATCACGGTAATTGGGAGTACGTCAACCACAGCTTTCCAATCGATGGGTCCCATCTAAATGACGACAATGAGTAAGAGGATTTACATACATACAGACCGATCCCCAAATTGAGCGAGAGGAGACGAATGTGTTGATTTACTGAGAGCAGCTCTGTGAACCCTTGTGCATGATTATTGTAACAAAGACAACTGGGGCCTGGAGTTTTTCACATGAGTATTGTAACAAAGACAACTGGGGCCTGGAGTTTTTCACATGAGTATTGTAACAAAGACAACTGGGGCCTGGAGTTTTTCACATGAGTATTGTAACAAAGACAACTGGGGTCTGGAGTTTTGCACATGAGTATTGTAACAAAGACAACTGGGGTCTGGAGTTTTTCACATGAGTATTGTAACAGAGACAACCGGGGTCTGGAGTTTTTCACATGAGTATTGTAACAGAGACAACCGGGGTCTGGAGTTTTTCACATGAGTATTGTAACAAAGACAACTGGGGTCTGGAGTTTTTCCAGGTCAGGGCAGCTGGTCTAATGGTTAAATATAATAACTGATTGGATTTATATAGTGCTTTTCCATCTACAGTAGGTGTTCAAATCGCTTTACATATTTAGCGGAGAAACTCACTTCTCCCAACCACGAATGTGTAGCACCCACTTGGGTGATGCACGGAAACAATTTTGTGCCAGAATGCTGAGCACACATCAGCTCTAAAGTTAACATACAAACTATTGATCCATTGATTACAACTGTCAACTTTGCTTTTGGTTAAAATAAAATGGGTTTATGTATCTCTCTCAGCTTGGCCCAATCACAGTAGATGGATACCAAGGCAGTGGACCATGAGTTGTATCACATTAAGGTGTGTAGTTAACTCACTCTTCTATTCCTCTGCTGTTATGAGTTGTATCACTTGAAGGTGTGTAGTTAACTCACTCTTCTATTCCTCTGCTGTTATGAGTTGTATCACATGAAGGTGTGTAGTTAACTCACTCTTCTATTCCTCTACTGTTATGAGTTGTATCACTTGAAGGTGTGTAGTTAACTCACTCTTCTATTCCTCTGCTGTTGTAATCCTCTTCAGTTTCTCTCTGCATCATCTGAAATACCCAGAGCAGGTTGCAGGGGCACATTTTGTATTACGTTTAGCTGAATAACAATCAGTTTCACTCACTCAGTGTGACCATCAGATGAAGCCACTTACTGGGGGGGGATTGATTTGAGCATGTTTCAGAGTAGAAAGGTCCCTGTTTACTAACTAGCCACACAACTTTGAGGGTAGCTTTACCGTGATGGAGAGCAAAGAAATGTGTCCCCTTCGTCCAACTGTTTCTATGGTTATTTCTCTGTGCTGTCAGGTTGCTTCCTGTAATTGGGCTCAGTCTTTGCCTCCATGCACCTCTACACTTGATTGACAGCAGGTCTTGTGTAATACCATGAATAACTTCTGCACTGATTTCTGCTCACTTCCTCTCTATTACTGAGTCCTGGCAGAGAGCAGCCCACTGGGCACAAACTGGTTGAATCAACGTTGTTTCAACGTAATTTGTCAAAATTGTGACGTGGTATCTATGTGGAAAATATGTTGGATTTGAAAAAAGTAATTAACTGTTTGAGTTTGAAACTTTAGCCGCAGGATTGTGTCATCATGGTAACCAAATTTCAACATAGACCAACCTTGTATAAAAATATGTATAGCTTCACTTCGGTCTCCTATCCAGGGTTTTAGCCAAACCTGGCCCTGCTTAGCTATGATGTCACTGACTGTTACCAGTGTGCTATTGTGAGAATGATTGTTGAGACATCTCCACTTAAAAAAACAAAATGAATTCTCTGTTGCTACCGAAGTCATTCCAAAGGGTTGGTTTAACAAAGCAAATTGAAATGAACCATACTTTATCACGCATACATTATCAATGATGGTACTTCAGCCTATATAGCATGTCCAAAGTCATCAACAGCTACTGTTTCAATTCAACCCAGAGTTCAACTAATTAAATAGACAAAACAATAGGCCTTGCGTTTCAAGCTCCGATTGATTTAAAATGTACTGATATGAAGGGATATTGAATTGTGTTTGGTTGTCAATGCATTTGAAGGAGATGCGTTTTCTGTTTGGACAGGTCCATATGTGCCAGTGACTTAGTCTGGCTTTAATTCCAGTTTGTCTACAAATTAATAATTGATATGTTGGGTTCAAGTCTTCATCTCAAACAAAAAAATCAGAGTTAAACAACAGGACTAAATCAAATAAACTTTATTTTAAGTTAATTTAATGTTTGATTTGATTTAGTCCTGTCTTCAACATTTAATTAATGGATATGGATCTGCTGCTTGGATAGGTCCATCTGAGTCACTGGCTCAATACAATTCTTTAACTGTTATGTTTTGGTTGAGATGGAGATGTGAATCCAACATATCAATTATTCATTCAATTCAACGTCACTTTTTAAATACAATAAATATCCTATTATTAACTTGCCGACAAGTTAAGAACTGATATGTTGGAATCACGTCTCCAACTCAACCAAACATAAACACTAAAGAATGAGATTGGGCCAGTGGCTCAGATGGAACTATTCAAGCAGCACATTCATCTCCTTTTAATTTAGTTTAGTTGGGGCTATTTTACAGACTAATGTAACATTCAACCTGAACAACACATTAATGGCCACGTTTTGAGGTTATTGTATCTATTTGGTCTATTTTTCTTTTTACATAATGATATAAAGCGTGTAGAGATCTTTACAATTGCTGTAATAAACAACTTTTAATGTAATCTCAACTGCAATCCAGGTCATTTGATTCCACTATTAGATGAAGCACATTGCATAACATATTAATCTGTTGTGTAAATAAACAAAATATCTGACATTGTATTCCCATTTGAACTATGCTGTGATTTTAAATGGTGGAAAGCACAGTGAAAGACATTTGGGTGAACAACTAAACCAGAAATCAGACAATGGTTTTTCATTGGAATTTTGTTTTGCTTTTAGATGGTTGAAAGAACAGTGATAACACAATGGAAATTCAACTAACTTTTAAATGGTTGAAAGAACAGTGATAACACATTGGAAATTCAACTAACTTTTAAATGGTTGAAAGAACAGTGATAACACAATGGAAATTCAACTAACTTTTAGATGGTTGAAAGAACAGTGATAACACATTGGAAATTCAACTAACTTTTAAATGGTTGAAAGAACAGTGATAACACATTGGAAATTCAACTAACTTTTAGATGGTTGAAAGAACAGTGATAACACATTGGAAATTCAACTAACTTTTAAATGGTTGAAAGAACAGTGATAACACAATGGAAATTCAACTAACTTTTAAATGGTTGAAAGAACAGTGATAACACATTGGAAATTCAACTAACTTTTAGATGGTTGAAAGAACAGTGATAACACATTGGAAATTCAACTAACTTTTAGATGGTTGAAAGAACAGTGATAACACATTGGAAATTCAACTAACTTTTAGATGGTTGAAAGAACAGTGATAACACATTGGAAATTCAACTAACTTTTAGCTGTTGTTGGGGTTATAATGTCATTTATCAACGTCTCAACCAAATATTACCCAGTTATCCATGTTGAAATGACGTGGTGTTCCCAGTGGGAGCTTACTGTTAATCATAAAATAGTATGTATATAGCACATACTATAAATAATCTACTCCTATCAAAGTCTGTCTGTACGTGGTTGAAATGTTTTGTGTTGTGTGTTGGGTAAATCAGTGAATCGACACACATTGTACGGGCTACATGCATCATTACAATGGACTAGATGGTAAAATAACATATGCGCACCAGTACTAACGATTGACTAAAGTAAATCCAAGTCATCTCCTATTGAACAGATTTAAAGGTATACATCAGGCGTTCCATCTGGAAAAAACATGTCATTCTGAAAGGGCTTAAATGTACTGTATATCGTAGAAAACATGCCATTCTGAATGGGCTTAAATGTACTGTATATCGTAGAAAACATGTCATTCTGAATGGGCTTAAATGTACTGTATATCGTAGAAAACATGTCATTCTGAATGGGCTTAAATGTACTGTATATCGTAGAAAACATGTCATTCTGAATGGGCTTAAATGTACTGTATATCGTAGAAAACATGTCATTCTAAATGGGCTTAAATGTACTGTATATCGTAGAAAACATGTCATTCTGAATGGGCTTAAATGTACTGTATATCGTAGAAAACATGTCATTCTAAATGGGCTTAAATGTACTGTATATCGTAGAAAACATGTCATTCTGAATGGGCTTAAATGTACTGTATATCGTAGAAAACATGTCATTCTGAATAGGCTTAAATGTACTGTATATCGTAGAAAACATGTCATTCTGAATGGGCTTAAATGTACTGTATATCGTAGAAAACATGTCATTCTAAATGGGCTTAAATGTACTGTATATCGTAGAAAACATGTCATTCTGAATAGGCTTAAATGTACTGTATATCGTAGAAAACATGTCATTCTGAATGGGCTTAAATGTATATCGTAAAAAACATGTCATTCTGAATGGGCTTAAATGTACTGTATATCGTAAAAAACATGTCATTCTGAATAGGCTTAAATGTACTGTATATCGTAGAAAACATGTCATTCTGAATGGGCTTAAATGTATATCGTAGAAAACATGTCATTCTGAATGGGCTTAAATGTACTGTATATCGTAGAAAACATGTCATTCTGAATGGGCTTAAATGTACTGTATATCATAAAAAACATGTCATTCTGAAGGTCCAGAGTAACCCAGAGAGTGTGGGCTTAAATGTACTGTATATCGTAGAAAACATGTCATTCTGAATGGGCTTAAATGTACTGTATATCGTAAAAAACATGTCATTCTGAATGGGCTTAAATGTAAAAAACAACCCACTGCTGGTTCAAAATAACATTTTTTTTGTGTTAAGCCAGTTAGGCAATCCGTTGAATTTACTCCCATAACTCAGCGTGTGTTCTGTGCTATAGAGACCCATCGCTGGGTTTAGCAGGTTTCAGGTATGACCCAGATGTAGACAGTGTCGAAGAAACAAAAGTGTATTTCAAAGGCTGGCAGGGGTCAGTAACCCAGAGACCTTGCAAAAGGTCCAGAACGCCAGGCGGTCTCAGGGTCAGGGCAGGCTGGGGTCAGTAACCCAGAGAGTGTGCAAAAGGTCCAGAACGGCAGGCGGTCTCAGGGTCAGGGCAGGCTGGGGTCAGTAACCCAGAGAGTGTGCAATAGGTCCAGAACGCCAGGCAGTCTCAGGGTCAGGGCAGGCTGGGGTCAGTAACCCAGAGAGTGTGCAAAAGGTCCAGAACGGCAGGCGGTCTCAGGGTCAGGGCAGGCAGGGGTCAGTAACCCAGACAGTGTGCAAAAGGTCCAGAACGGCAGGCGGTCTCAGGGTCAGAGCAGGCAGGGGTCAGTAACCCAGACAGTGTGCAAAAGGTCCAGAACGGCAGGCGGTCTCAGGGTCAGGGCAGGCAGGGGTCAGTAACCCATAGAGTGTGCAAAAGGTCCAGAACGGCAGGCGGTCTCAGGGTCAGGGCAGGCAGGGGTCAGTAACCCATAGAGTGTGCAAAAGGTCCAGAACGCCAGGCGGTCTCAGGGTCAGGGCAGGCAGGGGTCAGTAACCCAGAGAGTGTGCAAAAGGTCCAGAATGGCAGGCAGTCTCAGGGTCAGAGCAGGCAGGGGTCAGTAACCCAGAGAGTGTGCAACAGGTCCAGAACGCCAGGCAGTCTCAGGGTCAGGGCAGGCAGGGGTCAGTAACCCAGAGAGTGTGCAAAAGGTCCAGAACGGCAGGCGGTCTCAGGGTCAGGGCAGGCAGGGGTCAGTAACCCAGAGAGTGTGCAAAAGGTCCAGAACGGCAAGCAGTCTCAGGGTCAGGGCAGGGGTCAGTAACCCAGAGAGTGTGCAAAAGGTCCAGAACGGCAGGCAGTCTCAGGGTCAGGGCAGAAGGGTCAAAACCGGGAAGGACTAGAAAACAGGTGCAAGAACAGACAGGAGCAGGGGAACAAACGCTGGTAGGTTTCACGAAACAAAATGAACTGGCAACAGACAAACAGAGAACACAGGTATAAATACACAGGGGATAATGGGGGAAGATAGTCGACACCCGTAGGGGAGTGGAGACAAGCACAAAGACAGGTGAAACAAATCAGGGTGTGACAGGGTTAGTGAAATAACCCAAGTGGGGTTGTTTTTAACCCAGCATTTTGTAGAGTGTAGCATTGATGGGTGAATAGGTTCCACTCACATTACTATGCTGCGTGCAAGCAGCAGCCTACGGGTGCGGTACACTCTCTCTCACACATTTCTCCTCAGAGGAGCACATGAACTGAGTGCATTACTGATGCTTGAGGCGTAACACTGGAGCTCTAAGAATAATATCTCCAGTAAATGTTTAACCGTGTGCCACTGTATCCTGCTTCTCCTTCCATGTGTTATTCTGGTTGCCCCATTTGCCCTGTGGTGATGGCACAAGTTAGGACTGCATTCCACTCACATTCAATAGGTAATTATACCCTTTCAGCGTGACACTTTTCTCCGACTCCTAAAATATATATTTTTTTAAATATCAAATCATGACAACAGTTTGTGCTCTCTTATGCCTCCAGCATGATATGGCCTTCCATTGGAAAAGAGAAACAATGATTATCTTTTTAAAGGAGGGGCTGTATACAGTACTCACTGGAATACTGAAAAAAAATATTACCACAGTCTCTCCAATGGTTGTCGTTACACAAATGTTTTTTTTCTCAATTTGCAATATATCGTGTGAGTTTTTTAAAGCACTATTTCTCAGTTACTTGTAACCAGAATGTTCTCATCCAAAACTAAAGTGGGCCACTTTCCAGCACCTCAGTATTGTCCCCATGGTATGTTACAGCATCTCTAACACTTTTGAAAACCAGGTGCATTACTATGTCCCATCTCGCAGTGAGCTGTGCACTCTCAGAAGAAAAGGGCACGGATAGGGTACAGTATTATTCCCGGGGTACAAAACAAAACACACATAATGTACCTTCAGAGGTACACATACAATCTCACATCGTACTGTTCGGTAACGTTTATGGTACATGTGCGGATAATCTAGTATGATGGTACATTTGTTGTTATTGTAGCAACCTGAGCACAATACTGAGCGACCTTGTCAAGAGGAATGGGCCACTTGACGTAATGGTTGAGGTAATCAACTAGATTCAGCGGTGGGCCTAAGTTTTGTGGATGGTCAGGGGGCTGGAACTAATTGATGGCAAAAAGATCAAACAGATACATTACTTGACTTAGACGTAATCATTTCAAACCTTGTTTACATTAGTACATGATGACGTGTCTCTTTATTATGCATAGTGATACTTGGTATTTCATATCTGTGGTGTTTTATTAGAATCCCCATTAGCTGCTATAAAAGCAGAAGCTACTCTTCCTGGGGTCACACAAAACATGAAACATGACAATACAGAACATTAATAGACAAGAACAGCTCAAGGACAGAACTATATAAAAAAAAAATTGAAGGCACACATCGCCTACATATCAGTAAATACACACAAACTATCTAGGTCAAATAGGGGAGAGGCGTTGTGCCGTGAGGTGTTGCTCAACCTGGCAACAGATTTCTCAAATTAAAATTGCTCGGAGCTGATTTCTTGGTGTTTATACAGACTTTTATGTCCAACCACTAAACCAGGCCTTGGCTCGGGTGGCTGAAATCCTTGATGATCTTCTTGGCCCTCCTGTGACACCGGGTGCTGTAGAAGTCTTGGAGGGAAGGCAGTGTTCCCCGGTGACTACGCCACCTTCTGCAGAGCCCTGTGGTTACGGATGTTGAAATTGCAGATCCAGGCGGTGATAAAGCCCGACAGGATGCTCTCAGCGATTCATCTGTAGACGTTCTTGAGGTCTTAAGTGCCAAGCTGAATTTCTGAGGTTTGGCACCGTTGCCTTCCTCACCAAGCGTTCAGGTTATCAGTGACATATACGCAGAAGAATTTCACACTTTTGACTCTCTCCACTGCGGCTCAGTCCATGTGGATGGGGGCGTCCTCTCTCTGCTATCTCCTGCAGTCCATGTGGATGGGGGCGTCCTCTCTCTGCTATCTCCTGCAGTCCATGTGGATGGGGGCTGCTATCTCCTGTAGTCCATGTGGATCTCTGCTATCTCCTGCAGTCCATGTGGATGGGGGCGTCCTCTCTCTGCTATCTCCTGTAGTCCATGTGGATGGGGGCGTCCTCTCTCTGCTATCTCCTGCAGTCCATGTGGATGGGGGCGTCCTCTCTCTGCTATCTCCTGTAGTCCATGTGGATGGGGGCGTCCTCTCTCTGCTATCTCCTGCAGTCCATGTGGATTGGGGCGTCCTCTCTCTGCTATCTCCTGTAGTCCATGTGGATGGGGGCGTCCTCTCTCTGCTATCTCCTGCAGTCCATGTGGATCAGCTCTCTTCTATCTCCTGTCCATGTGGATCCATGTTGATGGGGGTTACTTTCCCTGCTATCTCCTCCAGGTCTCTCACCTCCTCCCTGTCGGCTCTCATTGTTATTGGTAATCCGGAAACGGCACTGTTGTGCCGTCAACAAACGTAATGATTGAGTTGGAGATGTGCGTGGCCATGCAGTTATGGGTGAACAGGGCATAAAGAAAGGGGGCTGAGCACACACACCCATGTCGGGCCCCTCTGTTGAGGATCACCGTTGCCATGCAGTCATGGGTGAACAGGGAGTACAGAAGGAGGCTGAGCACACACCCATGTCAGGCCCCTCTGTTGAGGATCAGTGTGGCCATGCAGTCATGGGTGAACAGGGCATACAGAAGGAGGCTGAGCACACACCCATGTTGGGCCCCCCTGTTGAGGATCAGCGTGGCAAGGTGTTGTTGCCTACCTTCACCACTTGGGGTCGGCCCATCAAGAAGTCCAGGACCCAGTTGCACAGGGAGGAGTTCAGACCCAGAGCCCTGAGGTTTGTGATGAGCTTGGAGAGCACTATGTTGTAGAAGGCTGAGCACTATGTTGTAGAAGGCTGAGCTATAGTCTATGAACAGCATTCATAAATAGAGTAGTATTTATCTTGTCCAGGTGTACACGTCTAAGCACTATGGTGTAGAAGGCTGAGCTATAGTCTATGAACAGCATTCATAAATAGAGTAGTATTTATCTTGTCCAGGTGTACACGTCTAAGCACTATGTTGTAGAAGGCTGAGATATAGTCTATGAACAGCATTCATAAATAGAGTAGTATTTATCTTGTCCAGGTGTACACGTCTAAGCACTATGTTGTAGAAGGCTGAGCTATAGTCTATGAACAGCATTCATAAATAGAGTAGTATTTATCTTGTCCAGGTGTACACGTCTAAGCACTATGGTGTAGAAGGCTGAGCTATAGTCTATGAACAGCATTCATAAATAGAGTAGTATTTATCTTGTCCAGGTGTACACGTCTAAGCACTATGTTGTAGAAGGCTGAGCAGGACTCGATGAACAGCATTTGTTCATACGTATTTATCTTGTCCCGATTGGAAAGGGCAGTGTGCAGCGTGATGGTGATCGCGTCGTCCGTGGATCTGTTGGGGCGATATGCACATTCTATTGTGTTTAGGGTGTCGGATAAGGTGGAGGTGATATGGTCCTTAATAACTAGCCTCTCAAAGCCCTTCATTATGACAGAAGTGAGTGCTACGCGGTGATAGTAATTTAGTTCACTTACCTTCGTATTCTTGGGTACATGAAATACAACTAATGGTAAAATGGACATACGCTGACAAGCGTCTGTACCCCTTTTTAGTACAATTCAGTATATTTTTTCTGAGAGTGTACTCTATGTGTCTGATCTAGTAAACTCTTATACATAAAGAGTCTGGGGTGAAGCTGTTTGTATGGTTATGTGTTCCATAGTAAAGTCTTGCACCAAAGCAACAAAAAAACACTGAAGAGAATGTTGTGGCCGAAGGTGTTTGATGTGGTGTAACTGGTAATATCCATATAAAAATGTACTTCATCCCAATTGTAATGAGTTTTGACATCAAATATCTGAGTAACAGAACATTGCAGAGAGCTTTTTCTGGAGATCACACACTTTTGTCAACTGTAATATGTTTTATGGAAGATATGTCCATAAACTAATTACCCATTCGCTTTTATGCTCTCAACTTTCATATTGAGATGGGAACACAACAAATACGTGTCTCTAGGCTGCAGATTGACTTCCTTTCATCTGGATGTTCCATTAGCAGAATGCAGAGATGACTGTAAACAAGTGATGCCCTGGGCATCTCTCCCCATGTTGTCTTTCTCATTTTGTCAGACATTTTGTTTGAGAGGACTCATTGAGAACCTTTTCAAAAACTTTGTGATCATATTCATATGATCTGTTAGAAGTAAGATTCCGGGAATTCTAGGATAAAACATATTTCAAAAATCAATGTTTCTAATTAATGTTGTAATCAATTTAATCCAAACCTAATCAAAAGAGAAGAATTGGCTGAATTAATGAGATACAACACACAGTACAATGGTAGTGAATCCAAACCTACAGCAGATGTGACTTGGGGAATGTTTCATGCGTCCGTCACCCTGTGCATGATGCATGATAAACATGCAGTGTCACATGGCAACACAACAGAGACCTAAGTATTTGCAACTTATCAAATATTTACAGAAAAGTGATCAAACCTGCATCTCAATGACATGCGTTTCCAGAGACAGAAATACTGAATAAAATGCATTATCCATTATCTTAGACCAGTATAAAATACATGATACATTATCTTAGACCAGTATAAATGCATTATCCGTTATCTTAGACCAGTATAAATGCATTATCCGTTATCTTAGACCAGTATAAAATGCATTATCCATTATCTTAGACCAGTATAAAATGCACTATCCATTATCTTAGACCAGTATAAAATGCATTATCCATTATCTTAGACCAGTATAAAATACATTATCCATTATCTTAGACCAGTATAAAATGCATTATCCATTATCTTAGACCAGTATAAAATGCATTATCCATTATCTTAGACCAGTATAAAATGCATTATCCATTATCTTAGACCAGTATATCTTAGACCAGTCTCTCTTATATAGTTTTCTCTCAGCCTAGTTTCTCTCAGCCCAGTTTCTCTTAGCCAAGTTTCTCTCAGCCCAGTTTCTCTTAGACCAGTCTCTCTTATATCGTTTTCTCTCAGCCCAGTTTCTCTTAGACCAGTTTCTCTTATATCGTTTTCTCTCAGCCCAGTTTCTCTTAGACCAGTCTCTCTTATATCGTTTTCTCTCAGCCAAGTTTCTCTCAGCCCAGTTTCTCTTAGCCAAGTTTCTCTCAGCCCAGTTTCTCTTAGCCAAGTTTCTCTCAGCCCAGTTTCTCTTAGACCAGTCTCTCTTATATCGTTTTCTCTCAGCCTAGTTTCTCTCAGCCCAGTTTCTCTTAGCCAAGTTTCTCTCAGCCCAGTTTCTCTTAGACCAGTCTCTCTTATATCGTTTTCTCTCAGCGCAGTTTCTCTCAGCCCAGTTTCTCTTATATCGTTTAGTCTCAGCCCAGTATCTCTTAGCCCAGTATCTCTTAGCCCAGTATCTCTTAGCCCAGTTTCTCTTAGCCCAGTATCTCTTAGCCCAGTATCTCTTAGCCCAGTATCTCTCAGCCCAGTATCTCTTAGCCCAGTATCTCTCAGCCCAGTATCTCTCAGCCCAGTATCTCTTAGCCCAGTATCTCTTAGCCCAGTTTCTCTTAGCCCAGCATCTCTTAGCCCAGCTTCTCTTAGCCCAGTATCTCTTAGCCCAGTATCTCTTAGCCCAGTTTCTCTTAGCCCAGTATCTCTTAGCCCAGTTTCTCTTAGCCCAGTATCTCTTAGCCCAGTATCTCTCAGCCCAGTTTCTCTTATATCGTTTTCTCTCAGCCCAGTTTCTCTTAGCCCAGTATCTCTTAGCCCAGTATCTCTTAGCCCAGTTTCTCTTAGCCCAGTATCTCTTAGCCCAGTATCTCTTAGCCCAGTTTCTCTCAGCCCAGTTTCTCTTAGCCCAGTATCTCTTAGCCCAGTTTCTCTTAGCCCAGTTTCTCTTAGCCCAGTATCTCTTAGCCCAGTTTCTCTTAGCCCAGTATCTCTTAGCCCAGTTTCTCTTATATCGTTTTCTCTCAGCCCAGTTTCTCTTAGCCCAGTGTCTCTTAGCCCAGTTTCTCTTAGCCCAGTATCTCTTAGCCCAGTATCTCTTAGCCCAGTTTCTCTTAGCCCTTATCTCTTAGCCCAGTATCTCTTAGCCCAGAATCTCTTAGCCCTCCTGCTCATTTGCATGAACGTGCCTTAGGCATGCTGCAAGGAGGCATGAGGACTGCAGA
Source organism: Oncorhynchus masou masou (assembly GCF_036934945.1). Lineage (NCBI taxonomy): Eukaryota > Metazoa > Chordata > Actinopteri > Salmoniformes > Salmonidae > Oncorhynchus > Oncorhynchus masou. The sequence continues at coordinate 11,629,095 of NC_088213.1, read as the reverse complement.
TGTGGCCAGGGCAATACATTTCAATGTCCGGACTGTGAGACTCCTAAGACAGCGCTACAGGGAGACAGGGCGGACAGCTGATCGTCCTCGCAGTGGCAGACCACGTGTAACAACACCTGCACAGGATCAGTACGTCCCAACATCACACCTGCAAGAAACACTCTTTGCTGAGAAACATTTATTTCCTTCTTTTTGACCATTTTAATTTAATACAATCCCAGTAAGTTACTTAAATCTTACCCAGAAATTATTTGATATTGAGATAAAAATGGCTGCATTGTACCTTTAACGGTGAAACAGCCACATCCATGTGTGATATTACAACAACAACTGCAAGCAACTGCAAACAACAGCAAGCAACAAACACAGTTTTTTGGTCACACTTGGATAAGGTTGGGGTTTGGTTTAGAAATAAGGGTCAGGGTAAGGGTTAAGGTAGGGATTCGGTTTAGGGTTAGTTTAAGGGTTACGTTTAGGGTTATGATAAGGGTTAAGGTAGGGATTCGGTTTAGGGTTAGTTTAAGGGTTACGTTTAGGGTTATGATAAGGGTTAAGGTAGGGATTCGGTTTAGGGTTAGTTTAAGGGTTACGTTTAGGGTTATGATAAGGGTTAAGGTAGGGATTCGGTTTAGGGTTAGTTTAAGGGTTACGTTTAGGGTTATGATAAGGGTTAAGGTAGGGATTCGGTTTAGGGTTAGTTTACGGGTTACGTTTAGGGTTAGGATAAGAGTTAAGGTTAGGTTTCGGTTTAGGGTTAGTTTAAGGGTTATGTTTAGGGTTAGGATAAGAGTTAAGGTTAGGTTTCGGTTTAGGGTTAGTTTAAGGGTTACGTTTAGGGTTAGGATAAGGGTTAAGGTTAGGGTTCGAGCTAGGGTTAGGGGTACCAGATAGTTAGTTGAAATGTTACTGATAGTCTGTAGATATTCTGTAGCGGATCTACAGATGAACTTTCCAAATAAAGAGTTACATTAGTTTCCCTCGGGCATCACTGCATGATTGAAGAGCACAATATGTACTGTAATGTTTTTTTTACCATGTTGCATGACGTTCCTCAGCTAGGCAACGAAAACAAGGCGGACAGTTTCGGTGTTTCCCCCTTTTGTGGATTCCATCTTTAAGTTCAACCCAACTAAAGAGCTGCATAATAACTTGAACTTCAGATGCCGATAGACATGGTTGAGGAAATGGAGATATAAAACGGTCATCTTCATGACTCCGTTCTGGCACAGTTCTCTGCTCTGTTCTGAAGGTACGGAAGTTAGAGAATCCAAATGAAATTGAGAATCTGTCTTCTTCCACTTTAGAAAATGCTGGAGGGATGCGAGGAAATGAAAAGAAGAAAATGAAATTGACTTTCACTCTGTGCACGGAGCAGCAGCGCTCTGCCATGAAGCTGTAAATAATTCATACATATACAACTCTCATGGGTATAGGGGCTCATGGTGACGAAGACTAAAGTTTGAAGTGGAATTGAGAGGGAAGCCAGATTCAAATCATTCTCCTATTTATTTTGTTCAGAGAGTCTTAGAGCCAGGCTTAAAGAAACACAAAAATATCTGCTTCTAGGTTTCTCGAGCAGTACAGCTAGATATCTACCATGGGTAGGTTTCAGACTATTCATTCCCTGATGAGGTTTTCTACCTAACTGCCAGTAAGCTCAGCCTCCTCCAAAAATCAACTCCCCAGCTCCTCGGCTTCAAGGTTCCTACTCATAAAGTTCACCATGGGGTCATTGTTCGGCCAATCTGACCATACCCTTTGACCCTGCAAAAACGGATTCTCCCAACAGGGATGCCACCCTGGTCAGTTTATTACTTCCCGTGCAGCTGTGGAGGTTCTCCTGGTCTGAGTCCTGGCTGATTGCTTCCTCTGTGGGTTTGACCTCCTCACAGCCTAAATAGAGACCATCCATCAGCTCAGCCGGAGTTAAACTTCCTGTCAACACAGAGCTAGGGAGAGCTAGGAGAGAAGGAGAGAGAGGGAGAGAGAGAGGGAGAGAGAGAGAGCTAGGGAGAGCTAGGAGAGAAGGAAAGAGAGGGAGAGGGAGAGAGAGAGAGAAGTGAAGAAGGTATTGGTTTATGGAATATCTTCCCCTAATTAAATGTAGATTCATTTGAACAGGTCTATTCACATTAATATTTATATCTTCAAATTAGACAAGACACTTCATTAGGAAAGAGCTCTTCAGTGGCCTACTTGTTAATGTGTAATGCATAATATTAGAACACTAAATATGACTCCGAATGCAGTCTGTTGACCATGTAGCTTTGCTTCAGTCTGTTGACCATGTAGCTTTGCTTCAGTCTGTGGACCACATAGCTTTGCTTCAGTCTGTGGACCATGTAGCTTTGCTTCAGTCTGTTGACCACATAGCTTTGCTTCAGTCTGTGGACCATGTAGATTTGCTTCAGTCTGTGGACCACATAGCTTTGCTTCAGTCTGTTGACCATGTAGCTTTGCTTCAGTGTCTGGACCATGTAGCTTTGCTTCAGTCTGTTGACCATGTAGCTTTGCTTCAGTCTGTGGACCATGTAGCTTTGCTTCAGTCTGTTGACCATGTAGCTTTGCTTCAGTCTCTGGACCATGTAGCTTTGCTTCAGTCTGTTGACCATGTAGCTTTGCTTCAGTCTGTGGACCACGTAGCTTTGCTTCAGTCTGTGGACCACATAGCTTTGCTTCAGTCTGTGGACCATGTAGCTTTGCTTCAGTCTGTTGACCACATAGCTTTGCTTCAGTCTGTGGACCATGTAGATTTGCTTCAGTCTGTGGACCACATAGCTTTGCTTCAGTCTCTGGACCATGTAGCTTTGCTTCAGTGTCTGGACCATGTAGCTTTGCTTCAGTCTGTTGACCATGTAGATTTGCTTCAGTCTGTTGACCTTGTAGCTTTGCTTCAGTCTGTGGACCATGTAGCTTTGCTTCAGTCTGTGGACCACATAGCTTTGCTTCAGTCTGTTGACCATGTAGCTTTGCTTCAGTGTCTGGACCATGTAGCTTTGCTTCAGTCTGTTGATCATGTAGATTTTCTTCAGTCTGTTGACCTTGTAGCTTTGCTTCAGTCTGTGGACCATGTAGCATTGCTTCAGTCTGTTGACCATGTAGCTTTGCTTCAGTCTGTTGACCATGTAGCTTTGCTTCAATCTGTTGACCATGTAGCTTTGCTTCAGTCTGTTGACCATGTAGCTTTGCTTCACTCTGTTGACCATGTAGCTTTGCTTCAGTCTGTTGACCATGTAGCTTTGCTTCAGTCTGTGGACCATGTAGCTTTGCTTCAGTCTGTTGACCATGTAGCTTTGCTTCAGTCTATTGACCATGTAGCTTTGCTTCAGTCTGTGGACCATGTAGCTTTGCTTCAGTCTGTTGACCATGTAGCTTTGCTTCAGTCTGTGGACCATGTAGTTTTGCTTCAGTCTCTGGACCACATAGCTTTGCTTCAGTCTCTGGACCATGTAGCTTTGCTTCAGTCTGTTGGCCATGTAGCATTGCTTCAGTCTGTGGACCACTTAGCTTTGCTTCAGTCTCTGGACTATGTAGCTTAACTTCAGTCTCTGGACCACATAGCTTTGCTTCAGTCTCTGGACCTTGTAGCTTTGCTTCAGTATGTACCAGGACCATGTAGCTTTGCTTTAGTCTCTGGACCACATAGCTTTGCTTCAGTCTGTGGACCATGTAGCTTTGCTTCAGTCTCTGGACCTTGTAGCTTTGCTTCAGTCTCTGAACCTTGTAGCTTTGCTTCAGTCTCTGGACCATGTAGCTTTGCTTCAGTCTTTGGACCTTGTAGCTTTGCTTCAGTCTCTGGACCTTGTAGCTTTGCTTCAGTCTCTGGACCTTGTAGCTTTGCTTCAGTCTCTGGACCTTGTAGCTTTGCTTCATTCTCTGGAACTTGTAGCTTTGCTTCAGTCTCTGGACCATGTAGCTTTGCTTCAGTCTCTGGACCTTGTAGCTTTGCTTCAGTCTCTGGACCATGTAGCTTTGCTTCAGTCTCTGGACCATGTAGCTTTGCTTCAGTCTGTTGACCATGTAGCTTTGCTTCAGTCTCTGGACCATGTAGCTTTGCTTCAGTCTCTGGACCATGTAGCATTGCTTCTATATGTACCAGGACCATGTAGCATTGCTTCAGTCTCTGGACCATGTAGCATTGTTTCAGTCTCTGACCATGTAGCTTTGCTTCGGTCTGTTGACCATCTAGCATTGCTTCTATATGTACCAGGACCATGTAGCATTGCTTCAGTCCCTGGACCATGTAGCATTGTTTCAGTCTCTGACCATGTAGCTTTGCTTCGGTCTGTTGACCATGTAGCATTGCTTCTATATGTACCAGGACCATGTAGCTTTGCTTTAGTCTCTGGACCATATAGCTTTGCTTCAGTCTCTGGACCATGTAGCTTTGCTTCAGTCTGTTGACCATGTTGCATTGCTTCTATATGTACCAGGACCATGTAGCTTTGCTTCAGTCTCTGGACCATTTAGCTTTGCTTCAGTCTCTTACCATGTAGCTTTGCTTCAGTATGTACCAGGTCCATGTAGCTTTGCTTCCAGTCTCTGGACCATGTAGCTTCGCTTCAGTATGTACCAGGACCATGTAGCTTTGCTTCAGTCTCTGGACCATGTAGCTTTGCTTCACTCTCTGACCATGTAGCTCTGCTTCAGTATGTACCAGGTCCATGTAGCTTTGCTTCCGTATGTACTAGGACCACATAGCTTTGCTTCAGTCTGTGGACCATGTAGCTTTGCTTCAATCTCTGGACCTTGTAGCTTTGCTTCAGTCTCTGAACCTTGTAGCTTTGCTTCAGTCTCTGGACCCTGTAGCTTTGCTTCAGTCTCTGGACCTTGTAGCTTTGCTTCAGTCTCTGGACCATATAGCTTTGCTTCAGTCTCTGGACCATGTAGCTTTGCTTCAGTCTCGACCATGTAGCGTTGCTTCAGTCTGTTGACCATGTTGCATTGCTTCTATATGTACCAGGACCATGTAGCTTTGCTTCAGTCTCTGGACCATTTAGCTTTGCTTCAGTCTCTTACCATGTAGCTTTGCTTCAGTATGTACCAGGTCCATGTAGCTTTGCTTCCGTATGTACTAGGACCATGTAGCTTCGCTTCAGTATGTACCAGGACCATGTAGCTTTGCTTCAGTCTCTGGACCATGTAGCTTTGCTTCACTCTCTGACCATGTAGCTCTGCTTCAGTATGTACCAGGTCCATGTAGCTTTGCTTCCGTATGTACTAGGACCACATAGCTTTGCTTCAGTCTGTGGACCATGTAGCTTTGCCAGGACCATGTAGCTTTGCTTCAGTCTCTGAATGTAGCTTTGCTTCAGTCTCTGGACCCTGTAGCTTTGCTTCAGTCTCTGAACCTTGTAGCTTTGCTTCAGTCTCTGGACCTTGTAGCTTTGCTTCAGTCTCTGGACCTTGTAGCTTTGCTTCAGTCTCTGGACCTTGTAGCTTTGCTTCAGTCTCTGGACCTTGTAGCTTTGCTTCAGTCTCTGGACCATGTAGCTTTGCTTCAGTCTGTTGACCATGTAGCTTTGCTTCAGTCTCTGGACCATGTAGCTTTGCTTCAGTCTCTGGACCATGTAGCATTGCTTCTATATGTACCAGGACCATGTAGCATTGCTTCAGTCTCTGGACCATGTAGCATTGTTTCAGTCTCTGACCATGTAGCTTTGCTTCGGTCTGTTGACCATGTAGCATTGCTTCTATATGTACCAGGACCATGTAGCATTGCTTCAGTCTCTGGACCATGTAGCATTGTTTCAGTCTCTGACCATGTAGCTTTGCTTCGGTCTGTTGACCATGTAGCATTGCTTCTATATGTACCAGGACCATGTAGCTTTGCTTTAGTCTCTGGACCATATAGCTTTGCTTCAGTCTCTGGACCATGTAGCTTTGCTTCAGTCTCGACCATGTAGCGTTGCTTCAGTCTGTTGACCATGTTGCATTGCTTCTATATGTACCAGGACCATGTAGCTTTGCTTCAGTCTCTGGACCATGTAGCTTTGCTTCAGTCTCTGACCATGTAGCTTTGCTTCAGTATGTACCAGGTCCATGTAGCTTTGCTTCCGTATGTACTAGGACCATGTAGCATTGCTTCAGTATGTACCAGGACCATGTAGCTTTCCTTCAGTATGTAGCATTACAGAAGCTCTAATAGTGGTGACCTTGAGTGTAAGCCAGTTTCCAGCTTCTGAAACTCCGCCTTACAAACTGGGGAATGGTAGTCTACATCCAGACATCTCTAAGATGGCCGACGCAGTAGAAGAGTTTGTGTTTCTGTTGAGTTGTTCACAGGAGTTGAGGAAAGGGTCCAACACAGCATCCTGTTGAAACGTGCTGCTTGTTACTCAATGTCAACTTGCCTTTTGTATCCTTCTGCCATAAGTAAGTTTGAAGGTTTTTATTGTATTTAACCTTTATTTAACTAGGCAAGTCAATTAAGAATCAATTACACATTTTTATTTACAATAACGGCCTACCCCGTCCTAACCCGGACGAGCCTGGGACAAGTGTGCTCCGCCCTATGGGACTCCCAATCACGGTCTGTAGTGACGCCTCTGGCACTGTGATGCAGTGCCTTAGACCGCTGAACCAGGGTCTATAGTGACTCCTCTAGCACTGTGATGCAGTGCCTTAGACCGCTGAACCAGGGTCTATAGTGACGCCTCTAGCACTGTGATGCAGTGCCTTAGACCGCTGAACCAGGGTCTATAGTGACGCCTCTAGCACTGTGATGCAGTGCCTTAGACCGCTGAACCAGGGTCTATAGTGACGCCTCTAGCACTGTGATGCAGTGCCTTAGACCGCTGAACCAGGGTCTATAGTGACGCCTCTAGCACTGTGATGCAGTGCCTTAGACCGCTGAACCAGGGTCTATAGTGACGCCTCTAGCACTGTGATGCAGTGCCTTAGACCGCTGAACCAGGGTCTATAGTGACGCCTCTAGCACTGTGATGCAGTGCCTTAGACCGCTGAACCAGGGTCTATAGTGACGCCTCTAGCACTGTGATGCAGTGCCTTAGACCGCTGAACCAGGGTCTATAGTGACGCCTCTAGCACTGTGATGCAGTGCCTTAGACCGCTGAACCAGGGTCTATAGTGACGCCTCTAGCACTGTGATGCAGTGCCTTAGACCGCTGAACCAGGGTCTATAGTGACGCCTCTAGCGCTGCGCCAGTCAAGAGAGTTTAAACACCTTCTCCTCCTTATTCTCCAAAGCCCCTGAGCGACTTCTCTGAACTCTGAATGGCCATAAAGCTTCTAATAGCAGGGGAACAAACACATGGCAGCCATCAGCTCATTCCCTTTTCATGTGGGGAACAAAAGCACGGGGCTGTTGTGATGAGGACATGTAGCAGAGAAGGAGATGGTTGAAATCCTAATTGAGTTCTGATGTTCTGTCAGTTGTGTCTCATCTTGTCATGTGCTACTAAACTACATAGAGCTTTGTGTGCAGCATCAGCCATGAAACAGGATGAGGCACTCAAAGGTTTAAAGATGGTTTTGTCACCTCACTCAAATCAAATCAAATCACATTTTATTGGTCACATACAGTTGAAGTCGGAAGCTTACATACACCTTAGCCAAATACATTTAAACTCAGTCTTTCATAATGCCTGTCAATTAATCCTAGTAAAAATTCCCTGTTTTAGGTCAGTTAGGATCACCACTTTATTTTAAGAATGTGAAATGTCAGAATAATAGTAGAGAGAATTATTTATTTCAGCTTTTATTTATTTCATCACATTTCCAGTGGTTCAGAAGTTTACAAACACTCAATTAGTATTTGGTAGCATTGCCATTAAATTGTTTAATTTGGGTCAAACATTTCGGGTAGCCTACCACAAGCTTCCCACAATAAGTTGGGTGAATTTTGGCCCATTCCTCCTGACAGAGCTGGTGTTACTGAGTCAGGTTTGTAGGCCTCCTTGCTCACACACACTTTTTCAGTTCTGTCCACAAATCTTCTATAGGATTGAGGTCAGGGCTTTGTAATGGCCACTCCAATACCTTGACATTCTTGTCCTTAAGCCATTTTGCCACAACTTTGGAAGTATGTTTGGGGTCATTGTCCATTTGGAAGACCCATTTGTGACCAAGCTTTAACTTCCTGACTGATGTCTTGAGATGTTGCTTCAATATATCCACATCATTTTCCTACCTAATGATGCCATCAATTTTGTGAAGTGCACCAGTCCCTCCTGCATCATAGCACCCCCACAACATGATGCTGCCACCCCTGCTTCATGGTTGGGATGGTGTTCTTCGGCTTGCAAGGTCCTTTGCTGTTGTTCTGGAATTGATATGCACTTTTTTCCTCCAAACATAACGATGGTCATTATGGCCAAACAGTTCTATTTTTGTTTCATCAGACCAGAGGACATTTCTCCAAAAAGCATGATCTTTGTACCCATGTGCAGCTGCAAACCCTAGTCTGGCTTTTTTTATGGAGGTTTTGGAGCAGTGGCTTCTTCCTTGCTGAGCGGCCTTTCAGGTTATGACGATACAGGACTCGTTTTACTGTGGATATAGATACTTTTGTACCTGTTTCCTCCAGCATCTTCACAAGGTCCTTTGCTGTTGTTCTGGGATTGATATGCACTTTTAGCACCAAAGTATGTTCATCTCTAGGAGACAGATTGCGTCACCTGCGTGAGCCGTATGACTGCTGCGTTGTCCCATGGTGTTTATACTTGCATACTATTGTTTGTACAGATGAACGTGGTACCTTCAGGCGTTTGGAAATTGCACCCAAGGATGAACCAGACTTGTGGTCTACAATTTTTGGCTGATTTCTTTTGATTTTCCCATTATGTCAAGCAATGAGGCACTGAGTTTGAAGGTAGAAATACATCCACAGGTACACCTCCAATTGACTCAAATTATGTCAATTAGCCTATCAGAAGCTTCTAAAGCAATGACATCAATTTCTGGAATTTTCTAAGCTGTTTAAAGGCACAGTCAACTTAGTGTATGTAAACTTCTGACCCACTGGAATTGTGATACAGTGAATTATAAGTGAAATAATCTGTCTGTAAACAATTGTTGGAGATATTACTTGTGTCATGCACAAAGTAGATGTCCTAACCCACTTGCCAAAACTATAGTTTGTTAACAAGAAATGTGTGGAGTGGTTAAAAAACAAGTTTCAATGACTCCAACCTATGTAAACCTCCGACTTCAACTGCACACATGGTTAGTAGATGTTATTGCAAGTGTAGCGAAATGCTTTTGCTTCTAGTTCCGACAGTGCAGTAATATCTAACAAGTAATCTAACAATTCCATAACAACTACCTAATACACACAAATCTAAGTAAAGGGATGGAATAAGAATATGTCTTATGTCCACATGTCTTAGTAATGCATATTAGTGGTTGGTTTTATATGCTGTGTTTTAAATAGGCCAATGACTCACAGTTCTATCTCAACTGTGTGGTTACGCTCATGATATCAAATAGCTGGTCTTGTATCTTAGTATTTCACTCATTCTATGTTCTACTAATATTGTCCTTGTGCTCGCTATCTCTTCTGAGCAGAGACACTAGGGATATTACACTGTCAAACCCACTGCTCCTTCTAGCTACACTGAGTTAATGTGCAGATCGAAAAGGCACCTTTTGGATTGTGTCCGTCGGTTGAGCCAATCAACAGGCTTTCTGAAAGCCTTTTACCCATCGGGATCTTTTTCATCTCATCGGTGCAGCATTTATAATTACAGGGGAACGGATCCTTGGGAAACTACCTGCAGGCTGCACATGGGGAAAACTCGTCCAACATCCCCACTGCTACTACTGATTAGGTTTGATTGGGAAAGACAAAGTGAAATATGTCCATACAAACCTGTTAAACTCCAAAGTCTAAGATACAAAGTCCTCAGTTCTATGTATGAAAACTTGGCACCGGACGTGGGGCGCGAAACCATTTCAGCTAAGTTTGACCCATATCCCACCAACGCCGTCTCCGCCTCTGCAGTAACAGAGTAGCTGAATCTGAAAAGGAGAACAGTCATCAAATCAAATCAACTTTATTTAAAATGCCCTTCGTACATCAGCTGACATCTCAATGTGCTGTACAGAAACCCAGCCTAAAACCCCAAACAGCAAGCAATGCAGGTGTAGAAGCACGGTGGTTAGGAAAAGGCCAAAACCTAGGAAGAAACCTAGAGAGGAACCAGGCTATGAGGGGTGGACAGTCCTCTTCTGGCTGTGGCGGGTGGAGATTATAACGGAACATGGCCAAGATGTTCAAATGTTCATAAATTACCATTACGGTCAAATAATAATAATCACGGGAGTTGTTGAGGTTGTAACAGATCAGCACCTCAGGAGTAAATGTCAGTTGGCTTTTCATAGCCGATCATTGAGAGTATCTCTACCGCTCCTGCTGTCTCTAGAGTGTTGAAAACTGCAGGTCTGGGACAGGTAGCACGTCCGGTGAACAGGTCAGGGTTCCATAGCCGCAGGCAGAACAGTTGAAACTGGAGCAGCAGCACGGCCAGGTGGACTGGGGGACAGCAAGGAGTCATTATGCCAGGTAGTCCTGAGTCACGGTCCTGGGGCTCAGGTCCTCCGAGAGAGAGAAAAAAAGAAAGAGAGAAAGAGAGAATTAGCGAGCATACTTAAATTCACACAGGACACTGGATAAGACAGGAGAAATACTCCAGATATAACAGACTGACCCTAGGCCCCCAGGCCTGGGAGATGAGTCAGGATCGAGGGAAAGATGAATGGAGCAAAGTACAGAGAGATCCTTGATGAAAACACTCAGGACCTCAGACTGGGGAGAAGGTTCACCTTCCAACAGGACAACAACCCTAAGCACAGCCAAGACAACACAACACAGGAGTGGCTTCGGGACAATTCTCTGAATGTCCTTTAGTGGCTCAGCCAGAGGCCGGACTTGAACCCAATCAAACATCTATGGAGTGACCTAAAAATAGCTATGCACCCCATCCAACCCAACAGAGCTTGAGAGGATCTGCAGAGAAGAATGGGAGCAACTCCAGACCAAACTTGGATTAGCTGTAACGGTCTTCATGCGGTGAAAGAGAGTCGGACCAAAATGCAGCGTGTAGATTGCGATCCATGTTTAATGAACAAACGTAAACACGAATCAAATACAAATACTACAAAACAAAAAACGTAATGAAAGTAACGAAAACCGAAACAGCCTATACTTGTGTAAACTAACACAGAGACAGGAACAAGGACACTAAGGACAATCACCCACGAAACACACAAAGAATATGGCTGCCTAAATATGGTTCCCAATCAGAGACAACGATAATCACCTGACTCTGATTGAGAACCGCCTCAGGCAGCCATAGACTAACGCTAGACATCCCACAAAACCCCAAGACAAAAACACACCACAATAACCCATGTCACACCCTGGCCTGACCGAATAAATTAAGAATAAACATAATATATTTCGACCAGGGCGTGACATTAGCTAAGACAATGTGCCATTGGAACACAGGAGTGATGGTTGCTGATAATGGGCCTCTGTACACCTATGTCGATATCCATTAAAAATCAGCCTTTTCCAGCTACAATAGTAATTTTGTCTACACTGTATTTCTGATCAATTTGATGTTATTTTAAATGGACAAAAAGTTTGCTTTTCTTTAAAAAATAAGGACATTTCTAAGTGCCCAAACTTTTGAATTGTAGTGTGTATCTAACCATGTCTCTTCACTTATATCTTGATGAAGTTCACCTTCCCACCTCCAATAATAATGTATAAATGTGTTCTCTTGTTTCATTGCTGATAAATCCCTATATCGGTTATTTGTTGGTTGCTCAGTGTATTGATTCTCCTGAACTCCGGCTAAATATTGTTCTATGGTCGAGGGGCCTTATTCAGTTTGGATGTTTGGATAAAAAGGTTGGCACTCGAAGATACCTGAAGAAGTCTGACCTTGGTATGTTAAACTCAGAGCTCAGTTTTTCAAATTATTTTAGAGTACCCTTTTCAAATAATTGATGGACACATTAAAGTTTCAAGTGTGCCCAGTTTCTCTGTACTTTACATTTGTGGTGCGGAAACTTGAAGCAGCAGATGCGGCAAAATCTGAAATGGACAGCCCATGGTGCTCAAAGTAGGCAAATTCAAGTAGTCATAATTCACTTCAACCATCTTCCTTTCAATTAGACTTTACTAACAACAAGAAGGCGTTGTGTTGGAGCCTATTTTTCCACCTATTTAAGAAATAAGAGGACGACCTGTTTGACTGACAAAATGAGGCTATAGGTTGCAATGTGCTTAGATTTTGTCGGCCAATTCCTCCACCCATCATACACTTTTTAAATCAACCTTTTTAAATAGCCTACCTCCGTGTCAGTGAAGGGCTGTTAAATTAAAACCAGGACTCAATTTGAGGGGGTATGGGAGGGTATGTAACGATTACCGTTGGTGGAAGAAGGTGAGGACCAAGGTTCAGGGTGGTAAGTGTTCATAAAATAATAAAATAAACAGAACACTAACTGACCAAAAACAACAAAGAGAGTGAACGCCACGATACAGTTCTGTATGGTAAACACAGACACAGAAAACAACTACCCACAACTCAAGTGGGAAAAACAGGCTGCCTAAGTATGGTTCTCAATCAGAGACAACGAGCTGCCTCTGATTGGGAACCATACCAGGCCAAACATAGAAATACAAAACCTAGAACAAAAACATAGAATGCCCACCCCAACTCACGCGCTGACCAAACTAAAACAGAGACATAAAAAAGGAACTAAGGTCAGGACGTGACAGGGTATGACATAGACCAACCTTTTATTATAGAAATGGACAGAAAACACAGGCCTACCCAATGTTAGCTTAAGATTTAGAAGAAAAGAAAATGGATTTGATTATATAAAGTGATCTATAACAGTGCTTTTTTGGTCCGCAATACTTTATGGAAAAAAAACAAGCTGCAAAATAACCAGGAAAGACGTGACTCCGAGGCATTTGGGTAAATAATTGTTACGTTTCTTTGACATGCAGATACTGAGCTACAACCTTCTATAGCCGAGGAGACAAACAATTTACTTTGCTTGGGAAGTAATCTAATTCTGTCACTGTCAATTGATTAAGCTATTCACTTTATGTACCACAGAAGATGTTTAAACTCAGACAGCTTTTAGGGAAACACTTGTGACCTTCTCTCGTTTAAGCCACGGAGCAAGAGTTAACGCTGACATTTTTCTGCATCTGTAGACCTACTCTGTCTGGGGTGGAAAGGTAGACCTACTCTGTCTGAGGTGGAAAGGTAGACCTACTCTGTCTGAGGTGGAAAGGTAGACCTACTCTGTCTGGGGTGGAAAGGTAGACCTACTCTGTCTGGGGTGGAAAGGTAGACCTACTCTGTCTGGGGTGGAAAGGTAGACCTACTCTGTCTGGGGTGGAAAGGTAGACCTACTCTGTCTGGGGTGGAAAGGTAGACCTACTCTGTCTGGGGTGGAAAGGTAGACCTACTCTGTCTGGGGTGGAAAGGTAGACCTACTCTGTCTGGGGTGGAAAGGTAGACCTACTCTGTCTGGGGTGGAAGGTAGACCTACTCTGTCTGAGGTGGAAAGGTAGACCTACTCTGTCTGAGGTGGAAAGGTAGACCTACTCTGTCTGAGGTGGAAAGGTAGACCTACTCTGTCTGGGGTGGAAAGGTAGACCTACTCTGTCTGGGGTGGGAAGGTAGACCTACTCTGTCTGAGGTGGAAAGGTGGAAAGGTAGACCTACTCTGTCTGAGGTGGAAAGGTAGACCTACTCTGTCTGGGGTGGAAGGTAGACCTACTCTGTCTGGGGTGGAAAGGTAGACCTACTCTGTCTGGGGTGGAAAGGTAGACCTACTCTGTCTGGGGTGGAAAGGTAGACCTACTCTGTCTGGGGTGGAAAGGAAACTCTGTCTGGGGTGGAAAGGTAGACCTACTCTGTAGAGGGTGGGGAAACTCTGTTGGTAGACCTACTCTGTCTGGGGTGGAAAGGTACTACTCTGTCTGGGGTGGAAAGGTAGACCTACTCTGTCTGAGGGGTAGTAAACTTGGAATAGAGGAGTAATGGGCCTGGAATAGTGGGTAATTGGCATTGAATAGAGGGGTAATGGGCTTGGAATAGAGGGTGGAAAGGTAGACCTACTCTGTCTGGGGTGGAAAGGTAGACCTACTCTGTCTGGGGTGGAAAGGTAGACCTACTCTGTCTGGGGTGGAAAGGCTTGGAATAGAGGGTAATGGGCTGGAATGTCTTGGAATGGGGTGGAAAGGTAGACCTACTCTGTCTTGGAATAGGGGTAATGGGCTTGGAATAGAGGAGTAATGGGCTTGGAATAGAGGGTAATGGGCTTGGAATAAGGTATGGGCTTGGAACCTTGGAATAGGGGTAATCTTGGAATAGAGGGTAATGGGCTTGGAATAGAGGGGTAATGGGCTTGGAATAGAGGGGGTAATGGGCTGGAAGTAATGGGCTGGAATGGTAAAGTAATGGGCTTGGAATAGGGGTAATGGGCTTGGAATAAGGGCTTGGAATAGAGGTAATGGGCTTGGAATAGACCTACTCTGTCTGGGTAATGGGCTTGGAATAAAATGGGCTTGGAAAAGGAGTAATGGGCTTAGAGGGGTAATGGGCTTGAATAGAGGGTAATGGGCTTGGAATAGAGGGTAATGGGCTTGGAATGTAGAGGGTAATGGGCTTGGAATAGAGGGGTAATGGGCTTGGAGGGTAATGGGCTTGGAATAGAGAGGTAATGGGCTTGGAATAGATGGGTGGAATAGGGTGGAATAGGGGTAATGGGCTTGGAATAGAGGGGTAATGGGCTTGGAATAGAGAGGTAATGGGCTTTGAAAGGGGTAATGGGCTTGGACTAGAAGGGTAATGGGCTTGGAATCTGGGGGGTAATGGGCTTGAAGGTAATAGGGTAATGGGCTTGGAATAGAGGGGTAATTTGGAATAGAGGGGTAATGGGCTTGGAATAGAGGGGTAATGGGCTTGGAATAGAGGGGTAATGGGTTTGGAATAGAGGGGTAATGGGAATGGTAATGGGCTTGGAATAGAGGGTAATGGGAATGGTAAATGGAAGAGGGGGTAATGTAATGGGCTTGGAATAGAGGGGTAATGGGCAATGGG
This sequence comes from Oncorhynchus masou masou, assembly GCF_036934945.1. NCBI lineage: Eukaryota > Metazoa > Chordata > Actinopteri > Salmoniformes > Salmonidae > Oncorhynchus > Oncorhynchus masou. The sequence continues at coordinate 11,613,997 of NC_088213.1, read as the reverse complement.
CTTGGAATAGAGGGGTAATATGGGCTTGGAATAGAGGGGTAATGGGCTTGGAATAGAGGTAATTGTAATGGGAATGGGCTTGGAATAATGGGCTTGGAATAGAGAGGTAATGGGCTTAATGGGTAATGGAATAGAGGAGTAATGGGAATAGAGGGTAATGGGCTTGGAATAGAGGGGTAATGGGCTTGGAATAGAGGGTAATGGGCTTGGAATAGTAATGGGCTTGGAAGGGGTAATGGGCTTGGAATGGAATAGAGGGGTAATGGGCTTGGAATAGAATAGAGGGGTAATGGGCTTGAATGGAATAGAAGGGGTAATGGGCTTGGAATATGGGTAATGGGCTTGGAATAGGGGTAATGGGCTTGGAATAGAGGGGTAATGGGCTTGGAATAGAGGGGTAATGGGCTTGGAATAGAGGGTAATGGGCTTGGAATAGATGGGTAATGGGTGGAATAGAGGGGTAATGGGCTTTGGAATAGAGGGGTAGAATGGGCTTGTAATGGGCTTGGAATAGATCTGGGGGCTTGGAATGGGAATGGAATAGAGGGGTAATGGGCTTGGAATAGCTTGGAATAGAGGGTAATGGGCTTGGAATAGTAATGGGCTTGGAATAGAGCTTGGAATAGAGGGTAAGGGGTGGTAATGTAATGGGCTTGGAATAGAGGGGTAATGGGCTTGGAATGGGTAATGGGCTTGGAATAGAGGGGTAAATAGAAGGGTAATGGGCTTGGAATGGGTAATGGGCTTGGAATAGAGGGGTAATGGGTGGAATGGCTTGGAATAATGGGCATTGGAATAGAGGGGTAATGGGCTTGGAATGGAATGGGTAATGGAATAGAGGGGTAATGGGAATGGAATAGAGGGGTAATGGTTTGGAATAGAGGGGTAATGGGCTTGGAAAAGAGGGGCAATGGCTTGGAATAGAGGGGTAATGGGCTTGGAATAGAGGGGTAATAGACTTGGATTAGAGGGGTAATGAGCTTGGAATAGAGGGGTAATGGGAATGGAATAGAGGGGTAATGGGAATGGAATAGAGGGGTAATGGGAATGGAATAGAGGAGAAATAGGCTTGGAATAGAGAGGTAATGGGCTTGGAAGAGAGGGGCAATGGGCTTGGAATAGAGAGGAAATTGGCTTGGAATAGAGGAGTAATGGGCTTGGAATAGAGAGGTAATGGGCTTGGAATAGATGAGTAATGGGCTTGGAATATAGGGGTAATGGGCTTGGAATAGAGGGGTAATGGGCTTGGAATAGAGGAGTAATGGGCTTGGAATAGAGAGGTAATGGGCTTGGAAGAGAGGGGTAATGGGCTTGGAAGAGAGGGGTAATGGGCTTGGACTAGAAGGGAAAAGGCTTGGAATAGAGGGGTAGTGGGCTTGGAATAGAGGGGTAATGGGCTTGGAATAGAGGGGTAATGGGCTTGAAATAGAGGAGTAATGGGCTTGGAATAGAGCGGTAATGGGCTTCGAATAGAGGGGTAATGGGCTTGAAATAGAGGAGTAATGGGCTTGGAATAGAGCGGTAATGGACTTGGAATAGAGGGGTAATGGGCTTGGAATAGAGGGTAATGGGCATTGAATATAGGGGTAATGGGCTTGGAATAGAGGGGTAATGGGATTGGAATACAGGGGCAATGGACTTGGAATAGAGGAGTAATGGGCTTGGAATAGAGTGGTAATGGGCTTGGAATAGAGGGTAATGGGCATTGAATATAGGGGTAATGGGCTTGGAATAGAGGGGTAATGGGATTGGAATAGAGGGGTAATGGACTTGGAATAGAGGAGTAATGGGCTTGGAATAGAGGGTAATGGGCATTGAATATAGGGGTAATGGGCTTGGAATAGAGGGGTAACGGACTTGGAATAGAGGAGTAATGGGCTTGGAATAGAGGGGTAATGGGCTTGGAATAGAGGGGTAATGGGCTTGGAATAGAAATTTAATTGGAATGGAATAGAGGGGTAATGGGCTTGGAATAAAGGCGTAATGGGCTAGGAATAGAGGGGTAATGGGCTTGGAAGAGAGAGGTAATGGGCTTGGAATAGAGAGGTAATGGGCTTGGAATAGAGGAGTAATGGGCTTGGAATATAGGGGTAATGGGCTTGGAATAGATGAGTAATGGGCTTGGAATAGAGGAGTAATGGGCTTGGAATAGAGAGGTAATGGGCTTGGAATAGAGGGGTAATGGGCTTGTAATAGAGGGTTAATGGGCTTGGAAGAGAGGGGTAATGGGCTTGGACTAGAAGGGTAATGGCTTGGAATAGAGGGGTAGTGGGCTTGGAAGAGAGGGGTAATGGGCTTGGAATAGAGGGGTAATGGGCTTGGAATAGAGAGGCAATGGGCTTGGAATAGAGAGGTAATGGGCTTGGAATAGAGAGGTAATGGGCTTGGAATAGAGGAGTAATGGGCTTGGAATATAGGGGTAATGGGCTTGGAATAGAGGAGTAATGGGCTCGGAATAGAGAGGTAATGGGCTTGGAATAGAGGAGTAATGGGCTTGGAATAGAGAGGTAATGGGCTTGGAAGAGAGGGGTAATGGGCTTGGAGGGGTAATGGGCTTGGAAGAGAGGGGTAATGGGCTTGGACTAGAAGGGTAATGGCTTGGAATAGAGGGGTAGTGGGCTTGGAAGAGAGGGGTAATGGGCTTGGAATAGAGGGGTAATGGGCTTTGAATAGAGGGGTAATGGGCTTGGAATAGATGGGTAATGGGCAATGAATAGATGGGTAATGGGCTTGGAATAGAGGGGTAATGGGCTTGGAATAGAGGGGTAATGGACTTGGAATAGAGGAGTAATGGGCTTGGAATAGAGGGTAATGGGCATTGAATATAGGGGTAATGGGCTTGGAATAGAGGGGTAATGGGCTTGGAATAGAGGGGTAATGGACTTGGAATAGAGGGGTAATGGGCTTGGAATAGAGGGGTAATGGGCTTGGAATAGAGGGCTAATGGGTTTGGAATAGAAAGGTAATTGGAATGGAATAGAGGGGTAATGGGCTTGGAATAAAGGTGTAATGGGCTAGGAATAGAGGGGTAATGGGCTTGGAAGAGAGAGGTAATGGGCTTGGAATAGAGGAGTAATGGGCTTGGAATAGAGGAGTAATGGGCTTGGAATAGAGAGGTAATGGGCTTGGAATAGAGAGGTAATGGGCTTGGAATAGAGAGGTAATGGGCTTGGAATAGAGGGGTAATGGACTTGGAATATAGGAGTATTGGGCTTGGAATAGAGGGGTAATGGGCTTGGAATAGAGTGGTGATGGGCTTGGAATAGAGGGGTAATGTGCTTTGAATAGAGGGGTAATGTGCTTTGAATAGAGGGGTAATGGGAATTGAATAGAGGGGTAATGGGAATTGAATAGAGGGGTAATGTGCTTTGAATAGAGGGGTAATGGGAATGGAATAGAGGGGTAATGGGAATTGAATAGAGGGGTAATGCATGACAAGTTTGGGGTGCACATAGATTTTTGTTGAACAGGTCATGTAACCAACATTATACTGCACCTGGCGTACTGACAAATGTTTTCCCAGATTTTGAAGCAATTTGCTAAACTAATGAATTGGACTGGCCTTGTTCATCTCAAGGATTCAGTGTCCACCTGTGTTGTGGGTGTGTGTGGGTGTAAGACAGAGAGAGATTTAAGGAGACATAGAGGGAGAGAGATGGAGGGAGAGAGAGAGAATAAGCGAGAAGGGAAGTGAGAGTGTGTTTCAGTTTCGGGTAGTTTTCTTCAAAGGCACAAGTCGCCGTGGGATTGAGAGGTGTTGAAGCGTGGGAGTTTTGCTATACTTACACACCACAAACCAAAGTGATCTGAAAAGACAATCGCTCTCAGGCCAGAGGGTGAACACCACCATTCCTGGAGGAGGAAAGCCGGAGAAGAAGAGGGATGTGACGTTTCGTTGAGATGACATTCCCCTTGGACAGAACATTGTAGCAGCCTTCCCCAGACCATGCAACCAACACCGCCACTCACAGGATCCCTGCTTTCACTATTCTCCTCAGTCTTTCTCTACTTCATCTCTCCTTCTGCCTACCTACACCTTCTCTCAAAATCCTATATCTTTCCTGTCCTATATCTTTCCTGTTCTATATCTCCATCACTACTCTCTCTGTCCTATATCTACTTCCACAGAGATGGCCGCCTCGCTTCGCATTCCTAGGAAACTATGCAGTTTTTTGTTTTTTTACGTGTTATTTCTGACATTAGTACCCAAGGTCATCTTAGGTTTCATTACATACAGTCGAGAAGAACTACTGAATATAAGAGCAGTGTCAACTCACCATCAGTACGACCAAGAATATGACTTTCGCAAAGCGGATCCTGTGTTCTGCCTTTCACCCAGGACAACGGAATGGATCCCAGCCGGTGACCCAAAAAAATGACTTCGGAAAAGAGGGAAATGAGGCGGTCTTCTGGTCAGACTCCGGAGAAGGGCACATCGTGCACCACTCCCTAGTTTACTTCTCGCCAATGTCCAGTCTCTTGACAACAAGGTTGATGAAATCCGAGCAAGGGTAGCATTCCAGAGGGACATTAGAGACTGTAACGTTTTTTGCTTCACGGAAACATGGCTCACTGGAGAGACGCTATCGGAGTCGGTGCAGCCAGCAGGTTTCTCCACGCATCGCACCGACAGAAACAAACATCTTTCTGGTAAGAAGAGGGGCGGGGGCGTATGCCTTATGGCTAACGAGACGTGGTGTGATCACAAAAACATACAGGAACTCAAATCCTTCTGTTCACCTAATTTAGAATTCCTCACAATCAAGTGTCGACCGCATTATCTACCAAGGGAATTCTCTTCGATTATAATCACAGCCGTATATATTCCCCTCCAAGCAGACACATCGATGGCTCTAAACAAACTTTATTTGACTCTTTGCAAACTGGAATCCATACATCCTGAGGCTGCATTCATTGTAGCTGGGGATTTTAACAGGGCTAATCTGAAAACAAGACTCCCTAAATTGTATCAGCATATCGATTGCTCAACCAGGGCTGGCAAAACCTTGGATCATTGCTATTCTAACTTCCGCGACGCATATAAGGCCCTGCCCCGCCCTCCTTTCGGAAAAGCTGACCACGACTCCATTTTGTTGATCCCTGCCTACAGACAGAAACTAAAACAAGAAGCTCCCACGCTGAGGTCTGTCCAACGCTGGTCCGACCAATCTGATTCCACACTCCAAGACTGCTTCCATCACGTGGACTGGGATATGTTTCGTATTGCGTCAGACAACAACATTGACGAATACGCTGATTCGGTGTGCGAGTTCATTAGAACGTGCGTTGAAGATGTCGTTCCTATCGCAGCGATTAAAACATTCCCAAACCAGAAACCGTGGATTGATGGCAGCATTCGCGTGAAACTGAAAGCGCGAACCACTGCTTTTAATCAGGGCAAGGTGACCGGAAACATGACCGAATACAAACAGTGCAGCTATTCCCTCCGCAAGACAATCAAACAAGCTAAGCGTCAGTATAGAGACAAAGTAGAATCTCAATTCAACGGCTCAGACACAAGAGGCATGTGGCAGGGTCTACAGTCAATCAAGGATTACAAAAAGAAAACCAGCCCCGTCACGGACCAGGATGTCTTGCTCCCAGGCAGACTAAATAACTTTTTTGCCCGCTTTGAGGACAATACAGTGCCACTGACACGGCCTGCAATGAAAACATGCGGACTCTCCTTCACTGCAGCCGAGGTGAGTAAAACATTTAAACGTGTTAACCCTCGCAAGGCTGCAGGCCCAGACGGCATCCCAGCCGCGCCCTCAGAGCATGCGCAGACCAGCTGGCTGGTATGATTACGGACATATTCAATCAATCCCTATCCCAGTCTGCTGTTCCCACATGCTTCAAGAGGGCCACCATTGTTCCTGTTCCCAAGAAAGCTAAGGTAACTGAGCAAAACGACTACCGCCCCGTAGCACTCAATTCCGTCATCATGAAGTGCTTTGAGAGACTAGTCAAGGACCATATCACCTCCACCCTACCTGACACCCTAGACCCACTCCAATTTGCTTACCGCCCAAATAGGTCCCTAACCCATCTGGACAAGAGGAATACCTATGTGAGAATGCTGTTCATCGACTACAGCTCGGCATTTAACACCATAGCACCCTCCAAGCTCGTCATCAAGCTCGAGACCCTGGGTCTCGACCCTGCCATGTGCAAGTGGGTACTGGACTTCCTATCGGGCCATCCCCAGGTGGTGAGGGTAGGCAACAACATCTCCACCCCGCTGATCCTCAACACTGGGGCCCCACAAGGGTGCGTTCTGAGCCCTCTCCTGTACTCCCTGTTCACCCACGACTGCGTGGCCACACACACCTCCAACTCAATCATCAAGTTTGCGGACGACACAACAGTGGTAGGCTTGATTACCAACAACGACGAGACGGCCTACATGGAGGAGGTGAGGGCCCTCGGAGTGTGGTGTCAGGAAAATAACCTCACACTCAACGTCAACAAAACTAAGGAGATGATTGTGGAATTCAGGAAACAGCAGAAGGAACACCCCCCTATCCACATCGATGGAACAGTAATGGAGAGGGTAGTAAGTTTTAAGTTCCTCGGCATACACATCACAGACAAACTGAATTGGTCCACCCACACAGACAGCATCGTGAAGAAGGCGCAGCAGCGCCTCTTCAACCTCAGGAGGCTGAAAATATTTGGCTTGTCACCAAAAGCACTCACAAACTTCTACAGATGCACAATCGAGAGCATCCTGGCGGGCTGTATCACCGCCTGGTACGGCAACTGCTCCGCCCACAACCGTAAGGCTCTCCAGAGGGTAGTGAGGTCTGCACAACGCATCACCGGGGGCAAACTACCTGCCCTCCAGGACACCTACACCACCCGATGTTACAGGAAGGCCATAAAGATCATCAAGGACAACAACCACCCGAGCCACTGCCTGTTCACCCCGATATCATCCAGAAGGCGAGGTCAGTACAGGTGCATCAAAGCTGGGACCGAGAGACTGAAAAACAGCTTCTATCTCAAGCCCATCAGACTGTTAAACAGCTACCACTAACATTGAGTGGCTGCTGCCAACACACTGACTCAACTCCAGCCACTTTAATAATGGGAATTGATGGGAAATTATGTAAAATATATCACTAGCCACTTTAAACAATGCTACCTAATATAATGTTTACATACCCTACATTATTCATCTCATATGTATACGTATATACTGTACTCTATACCATCTACCACATCTTTATGTAATACATGTATCACTAGCCACTTTAACTATGCCACTTTGTTTACATACTCATCTCATATGTATACACTGTACTCGATACCATCTACTGTATCTTGCCTATGCTGCTCTGTACCATCACCCATTCACATATCTTTATGTACATATTCTTTATCCCCTTACACTTGTGTGTATAAGACAGTTTTGGAATTGTTAGTTAGATTACTTGTTGATTATTACTGCATTGTCGGAACTAGAAGCACAAGCATTTCGCTACACTCGCATTAACATCTGCTAACCATGTGTATGTGACAAATAAAATTTGATTTGATTTGATTTTATCTTTCCTGTGCTATATCTCCTTCACTACTCTCTCTGTCCTATATCTTTCCTGTGCTATATCTCCATCACTACTCTCTCTGTCCTATATCTTTCCTGTGCTATATTTCCATCACTACTCTCTCTGCCCTATATCTTTCCTGTGCTATATCTCCTTCACTACTCTCTCTGTCCTATATCTTTCCTGTGCTATATTTCCATCACTACTCTCTCTGTCCTATATCTTTCCTGTGCTATATTTCCATCACTACTCTCTCTGCCCTATATCTTTTCTGATCTATATCTCCATCACTACTCTCTCTGTCCTATGTATTTCCTGTCCCCTCTCTCTCTCTCTCTCTCTCTCTCTCTCTGTATTATAACCCGGTAATGACTACCAAATGCAGAGGTTCTGTATTAATGATGGGGAGGTGTGTTCAGACTGGGGTCTTTTAGTGATGAGCTCTGATACTGATTCTGACAAACTCCCACCTATGCCGAGAAATGGCCCTGTGTCTCCCCCCTACAGTCATATCATCATTAAGAACACAGCGCTACACGTGGCATAACACCATGATGGAGTCTACAGGAAGCCATGGGTGGTATACCACCATGATGGAGTCTACAGGAAGCCAAGGGGTGGTATAACACCATGATGGAGTCTACAGGGAGCCAGGGGTGGTATAACACCATGATGGAGTCTACAGGAAGCCATGGGTGGTATACCACCATGATGGAGTTTACAGGAAGCCAGGGGTGGTATAACACCATGATGGAGTCTACAGGGAGCCAGGGGTGGTATAACACCATGATGGAGTCTACAGGAAGCCAGGGGTGGTATAACACCATGATGGAATCTACAGGGAGCCAGGGGTGGTATAACACCATGATGGAGTCTACAGGGAGCCAGGGGTGGTATAACACCATGATGGAGTCTACAGGAAGCCAGGGGTGGTATAACACCATGATGGAATCTACAGGAAGCCAGGGGTGGTGTAACACCATGATGGAGTCTACAGGAAGCCAGGGGTGGTATAACACCATGATGGAGTCTACAGGAAGCCAGGGGTGGTATAACACCATGATGGAGTCTACAGGAAGCCAGGGGTGGTATAACACCATGACGGAGTCTACAGGAAGCCAGGGGTGGCGTAACACCATGATGGAGTCTACAGGAAGCCAGGGGTGGTATAACACCATGATGGAGTCTACAGGAAGCCAGGGGTGGTATAACACCATGATGGAGTCTACAGGAAGCCAGGGGTGGCATAACACTATGATGGAGTCTACAGGAAGCCAGGGGTGGTATAACACCATGACGGAGTCTACAGGAAGCCAGGGGTGGTATAACACCATGACGGAGTCTACAGGAAGCCAGGGGTGGCGTAACACCATGATGGAGTCTACAGGAAGCCAGGGGTGGCATAACACTATGACGGAGTCTACAGGAAGCCAGGGGTGGTATAACACCATGACGGAGTCTACAGGAAGCCAGGGGTGGCGTAAGGACATTGAGTATTATTAAACGAAGGACAGTTGTCGCTGATTACATGCCAGTCCTGCTTTCACTCTGAATATAGACTTATGAGAGCATTGGTAGCTTACACGTGCCCTCCTTCTGCCTGTCAGGTGATAATTGCATCTGCCATTTTGTGTCAAATGTTGAACACTGTCACTCAGGGATGAGCGGTGTCTTAACCAGACCAACCGTGACTTGTTTACACAATGTTCTGGCAGACAGAAGTCACGTCTAGAACGCGACGTGTGAGTGTTACCTTATTACCCCAGAGAGACAGGAAGAGAGATGGAGAGAGAGAGACAGGAAGAGAGATGGAGAGAGAGAGACAGGAAGAGAGATGGAGAGAGAGAGACAGAGAGAGACAGGAAGAGAGATGGAGAGAGAGAGACAGGAAGAGAGATGGAGAGAGAGACAGAGAGAGACAGGAAGAGAGATGGAGAGAGAGAGACAGAGAGAGACAGGAAGAGAGATGGAGAGAGAGAGACAGGAAGAGAGATGGAGAGAGAGACAGAGAGAGACAGGAAGAGAGATGGAGAGAGAGAGACAGGAAGAGAGATGGAGAGAGAGACAGAGAGAGACAGGAAGAGAGATGGAGAGAGAGAGACAGGAAGAGAGATGGAGAGAGATGGGAGGGGGGGTGAAAGCCTATTTATTCATAACTATATTTACCTGTTAATTCCTAACTATACCCAATCGAGGTTGCATGTGTAGGGGAAGAACAGCTGAATGAAAGATGGAAGCTGTTGTATGTGTCATCCTGCTCATGAGTTGACTTCTTTTAACTTAGCTTGGGATTCATGGAGGTAGTCTGCTGCGTCTGGAACTGTGAGACAGCTCAATATACTGTAGTAGACAAGTATGTGACCGACTACCTTGATCAATGGCCATTTGAGCCTCGCACACTCTCATTGTAAACACTTTTCAAAGGAGTGGTTCCACTCCACGGCTAAGATACTGCCGCTATTGCCTTTTCAAACAAGTGGTTCCACTCCGCGCCTCAGATACTGCCTCTACTGCCTGTTCAAACAAGTGGTTCCACTCCGCGCCTCAGATACTGCCTCTACTGCCTGTTCAAACAAGTGGTTCCACTCCGCGCCTCAGATACTGCCTCTACTGCCTGTTCAAACAAGTGGTTCCACTCCGCGCCTCAGATACTGCCTCTACTGCCTGTTCAAACAAGTGGTTCCACTCCGCGCCTCAGATACTGCCTCTACTGCCTGTTCAAACAAGTGGTTCCACTCCGCGCCTCAGATACTGCCTCTACTGCCTGTTCAAACAAGTGGTTCCACTGCCTCAGATACTGCCTCTACTGCCTGTTCAAACAAGTGGTTCCACTCCGCGCCTCAGATACTGCCTCTACTGCCTGTTCAAACAAGTGGTTCCACTCCGCGCCTCAGATACTGCCTCTACTGCCTGTTCAAACAAGTGGTTCCACTCCGCGCCTCAGATACTGCCTCTACTGCCTGTTCAAACAAGTGGTTCCACAAGTGCCTCAGATACTGCCTCTACTGCCTGTTCAAACAAGTGGTTCCACTCCGCGCCTCAGATACTGCCTCTACTGCCTGTTCAAACAAGTGGTTCCACTCCGCGCCTCAGATACTGCCTCTACTGCCTGTTCAAACAAGTGGTTCCACTCCGCGCCTCAGATACTGCCTCTACTGTCTGTGATTCTCCTTGACCTTCTCCACTGAATTATTGAAGCGTACGCTCCATTATAGATTATTACGGGCCTGCAAACGATCAGAGATATCATTACACACACAGTCGTCACGGCTCACTGCCCGCCTAAAGCCCAATTCCTGTGAGGCCTTATGCAACATATAGCTTCATTGTACTACAGGGTTGTCTTGTATTAGATCTAAGTTTAGTGGTAAGTGGAATGAAAATGTTACAAAAAGAGATGAAATGGAATGTGTCAAATCCAGGTTCCTTGTGTAGGGGAGGAACAGTTGAATGGAGGATAGAATGTGTCATCCTGCTAATCAGTTAGCTTAGCTTAGGATAGAATGAGTCATCCTGCTAATCAGTTAGCTTAGCTTTGGATAGAATGTGTCATCCTGCTAATCAGTTAGCTTAGCTTAGGATAGAATGTGTCATCCAGCTAATCAGTTAGCTTAGCTTGGGATAGAATGCGTCATCCTGCTAATCAGTTAGCTTAGCTTAAGATAGAATGTGTCATCCTGCTAATCAGTTAGCTTAGCTTAAGATAGAATGTGTCACCCTGCTAATCAGTTAGCTTAGCTTAAGATATAATGTGTCATCCTGCTAATCAGTTAGCTTAGCTTGGGATGCATGACTGCTGCCATCTGGAACTATGTGATGATACTGTAGCAGCAAGGTCTCCTTCAAAGAAGAAGATGAGACCTTGACCTTGGTCTTTTCGGATGACTGAGGTAGCAGGAATGCAAGTTTATCTTCTATCATTTTTTAAAATAAACTTTTTATTCACGTATACAAATAAAATACATTTGAAGAACTGCTTGGTCAAACTCCTGTGTTTTCTACATGAGCCGCGTTCTACTCTGGTGCTGTCTCCTCTAGTGTTCTCTCCTGAGATTAATGTACTGAGGGGTTCTACTCTGGTGCTGTCTCCTCTAGTGTTCTCTCCTGAGATTAATGTACTGAGGGCTTCTACTCTGGTGCTGTCTCCTCTAGTGTTCTCTCCTGAGATTAATGTACTGAGGGGTTCTACTCTGGTGCTGTCTCCTCTAGTGTTCTCTCCTGAGATTAATATACTGAGGGTTTCTACTCTGGTGCTGTCTCCTCTAGTGTTCTCTCCTGAGATTAATATACTGAGGGTTTCTACTCTGGTGCTGTCTCCTCTAGTGTTCTCTCCTGAGATTAATGTACTGAGGGCTTCTACTCTGGTGCTGTCTCCTCTAGTGTTCTCTCCTGAGATTAATGTACTGAGGGCTTCTACTCTGGTGCTGTCTACTCTAGTGTTCTCTCCTGAGATTAATGTACTGAGGGGTTCTACTCTGGTGCTGTCTCCTCTAGTGTTCTCTCCTGAGATTAATATACTGAGGGTTTCTACTCTGGTGCTGTCTCCTCTAGTGTTCTCTCCTGAGATTAATGTACTGAGGGTTTCTACTCTGGTGCTGTCTCCTCTAGTGTTCTCTCCTGAGATTAATGTACTGAGGGCTTCTACTCTGGTGCTGTCTCCTCTAGTGTTCTCTCCTGAGATTAATGTACTGAGGGCTTCTACTCTGGTGCTGTCTCCTCTAGTGTTCTCTCCTGAGATTAATGTACTGAGGGGTTCTACTCTGGTGCTGTCTCCTCTAGTGTTCTCTCCTGAGACTAATGTACTGAGGGCTTCTACTCTGGTGCTGTCTCCTCTAGTGTTCTCTCCTGAGACTAATGTACTGATGGTTTCTACTCTGGTGCTGTCTCCTCTAGTGTTCTCTCCCGAGACTAATGTACTGAGGGCTTCTACTCTGGTGCTGTCTCCTCTAGTGTTCTCTCCTGAGACTAATGTACTGATGGTTTCTACTCTGGTGCTGTCTCCTCCAGTGTTCTCTCCTGAGATTAATGTACTGAGGGTTTCTACTCTGGTGCTGTCTCCTCTAGTGTTCTCTCCTGAGACTAATGTACTGAGGGTTTCTACTCTGGTGCTGTCTCCTCTAGTGTTCTCTCCTGAGACTAATGTACTGAGGGCTTCTACTCTGGTGCTGTCTCCTCCAGTGTTCTCTCCTGAGATTAATGTACTGAGGGTTTCTACTCTGGTGCTGTCTCCTCTAGTGTTCTCTCCTGAGATTAATGTACTGAGGGTTTCTACTCTGGTGCTGTCTCCTCTAGTGTTCTCTCCTGAGATTAATGTACTGAGGGTTTCTACTCTGGTGCTGTCTCCTCTAGTGTTCTCTCCTGAGATTAATGTACTGAGGGTTTCTACACTGGAGCTGTCTCCTCTAGTGTTCTCTCCTGAGATTAATGTACTGAGGGGTTCTACTCTGGTGCTGTCTCCTCTAGTGTTCTCTCCTGAGACTAATGTACTGAGGGTTTCTACTCTGGTGCTGTTTCCTCTAGTGTTCTCTCCTGAGATTAATGTACTGAGGGTTTCTACTCTGGTGCTGTCTCCTCTAGTGTTCTCTCCTGAGACTAATGTACTGAGGGGTTCTACTCTGGTGCTGTCTCCTCTAGTGTTCTCTCCTGAGATTAATGTACTGAAGGGTTCTACACTGGAGCTGTCTCCTCTAGTGTTCTCTCCTGAGATTAATGTACTGAGGGGTTCTACTCTGGTGCTGTCTCCTCTAGTGTTCTCTCCTGAGATTAATGTACTGAGGGTTTCTACACTGGTGCTGTCTCCTCTAGTGTGCTCTCCTGAGATTAATGTACTGAGGGTTTCTACACTGGTGCTGTCTCCTCTAGTGTTCTCTCCTGAGACTAATGTACTGAGGGTTTCTACTCTGGTGCTGTCTCCTCTAGTGTTCTCTCCTGAGACTAATGTACTGAGGGTTTCTACTCTGGTGCTGTCGCCTCTAGTGTCCTCTTCTTCGGGTTACAGAGGAAGCATGTACCACTGCATCAGCAGAATTCAGGTTACACTCATTATACCACTGCATCAGCATAATTCAGGTTACACTCATTATACCACCGGATCAGCAGAATTCAGGTTACACTCATTATACCACTGCATCAGCATAATTCAGGTTACACCCATTATACCACTGGATCAGCAGAATTCAGGTTACACTCATACACCACCGGATCATCGGATGAGATTGTTCCTAAATTCAAATCTTTGTTCTATTAAGTGTACTTGCAATCACTCTCTCACACACACACACACACACACACACACACACACACACACACACACACACACACACACACACACACACACACACACACACATACACACACACACACACACACACACACACACACACACACACACACACACACACACACACACACACACACACACACACACACACACACACACACACACACACATTGCTGGTACATGTATTTATTGACTGTATAATCAGTATTACAGTATTCCAGTCTGAATGGCCTTGCTGCACAGGATAAATGCCAGCTCAGCTGAACAGTCCTTATCAAACAGGCTGGAACGTGTGTGCTTGTCCTCTCTCTGCCTCTCAGCCTGAACACAATGAGAACCAATCAGAGGGCTCGTAGTTCACGTTCACTGTCGATTACATTTCTCATAAAATAAAAATTAATCAGTGCAGAGGTGCAGGGACAAGTAATTGGATTTCAGACAGGTGAAATGAATATAGACGCTAACACCTGGCAAATCGAGATCAGCAATCCGCTGATAAACAGAGCCTTATGTTTGCCTTGTGTGGATGGAATCGATTTAGCATAGCCATTCCACTCTCCTGGCTTGGATGGCTTTTTAGTGGAGAAAGGAAAGCACACAGAATTAAAGCCTTCATAAAAATGCCACCATTAGTCTGGTGACTCAGTTGGATATGAAGTCAGTAGGACAGGTTTCTGGTTGGGGAGGGTGTTATTGAGGACGGGGGAGGGGGCATTTTTCTGACCGGAAACTGACGGTATTTTGTGTGTTATAGTGTATGTATTTTCATGGCTCAGTGCTGTTTCATGAGAGTGTGAGGAATTTAGGTCATGGTTGGTTTCAGTAGGAGTGCTTTCTCAAGTATGATTCACAATGGCTGGTTTCCGTATCACTCAGTCACTGCCATAGAAATACTGTGTAATTATATTTCTATGGTCCCTGGTCTCTCCTCTCTTTTCATCTTCTACCCTTTACTCTCTAGCTTCCTTTCAGTCTCTCCGCTCCTCTGTCTTCCAACCTTAATGCCTTGGTGGAAAGAGAGAGGGGGGGGCAGAGAGAGGGATGAGGTCCACTGTTTCCATTCATCCCCATGTAGTCACCCTGTGGTCACCCTGTAGTCACCCTGTATTCATCATGCACCATTCAGTTGAGTAGACAGAGACCACATGACTGAAACCCCTGTCAGGCGCAGGAGACAGAGAGTTCAGAGTAGCGATACTTTTAATTCACCACACCGGTGAAAACGACTCCAACCCAAACAAATGCCCCAAAACACGTGGAACTAAACAGTCCAGAAAAACACCCATCCACGGACAAGCGTGACACACCCAGCAGGCGGGCCGGCTGGATAATAAAGCCCAACCAATTAACCGAACTAAACACAGGTGTAACTAATAAACAGACAAGTGGGGAAAAAGGATCAGTGGCAGCTAGTAGGCCGGTGACGACGACCGCCGAGCGCAACCCGAACAGGAAGAGGAGTCGTGACAAACCAGCATGGCTACCACAGCATTCTGCAGCAATACGCCATCCCATCTGGTTTGCGCTTAGTGAGACTATAATTTATTTTTCAACAGGACAATGACCCAACACACCTCCAGGCTGTGTGAGGGCTATTTGACCAAGTGATGGAGTGCTGCATCAGATGACCTTGCCTCCACAATCACCCGACCTCAACCCAATTGAGAAGCAGCCAACATGTGCTCAGCATATGTGGGAACTCCTTCAAGACTGTTGGAAAATAATTCCAGGTGAATCTGGTTGAGAGAATGCCTAGAGTGTGCAAATCTGTCGTCAAGGCAACGGGTGGCTACTTCGAAGAATCTCAAATATAAAATGTATTTAGATTTGTTTATCTCTTTTTTGGTTACTACATGATTCCATTTGTGTTATTTCATAGTTTGGACGTCTTCACTACTGTTCTACAATATATAAAATAATTAAAAATAACCATAAACCCTTGAATGAGTCTGACATTTCTCGTCCTAATATTTCTTGATATCTTAATTTTTATTTGGGGGATTTGTGTGTATTGTTTGTATTGTTAGTTATTACTGTGCTGTTGGAGCTAGGAACATAAGCATTACGCTGCACCTGGGATAACATCTGCAAAATATGTTTACACGACCAATAACATTGTATTTTATTTTATTTGATGAGTGTGTTCATGTGTCTTTCAAATAAGGACACAGGCATAAACTGATAATTCCATTCCAACTATAAAAGGCATTTAACGCTCAAGTGGGGAAAAAAGTCTCCACTCATTAAAGCTCAATTGATTCCTGGAGAAAGTCAATTCAGAGCGAGGAATGACTCCCGTTTTGGTAAGTACACAATGTGAACAACCTCTGATACTGACATCATTCTGGACTTTTCCTTCCATTGATTAGCAGGACCTCTGAGCAGCAGATGCCTTCTCCCTTTGACATTGTAGTAGAGTCATTACGTCCAGACTCTGATGCGTTCAATCCAATCAGTGAAATGTCTCTCAGTCCCACTTAGACCAAATATGTCCCGTCTCTACTCAAATGTCATTTGAAATTACAGGCCATTTCCCCTTTCACTTTATCTAGCTCCTAAGAGGAGGGAAGATTTAGAGAAGGAGTTTTACCTCAGATGTCCTAGTTTTAGAGGAGGGGTTTTACCTCAGATGTCCTAGTTTTAGAGGAGGGGTTTTACCTCAGATGTCCTAGTTTTAGAGGAGGGGTTTTACCTCAGATGTCCTAGTTTTAGAGGAGTTTTACCTCAGATGTCCTAGTTTTAGAGGGGTTTTACCTCAGATGTCCTAGTTTTAGAGGAGGGGTTTTACCTCAGATGTCCTAGTTTTAGAGGAGGGGTTTTACCTCAGATGTCCTAGTTTTAGAGGAGGGGTTTTACCTCAGATGTCCTAGTTTTAGAGGGGCTTTACCTCAGATGAGGAGGGGTTTTCAGATGTCCTAGTTTTAGAGTTTACCTCAGATGTCCTAGTTTTAGAGGGGTTTACCTCAGATGTCCTATGTCCTAGTTTTAGAGGGGTTTTACCTCAGATGTCCTAGTTTTAGAGGAGTTTTACCTCAGATGTCCTAGTTTTAGAGGGTTTTACCTCAGATGTCCTAGTTTTAGAGGAGGGGTTTTACCTCAGATGTCCTAGTTTTAGAGGAGTTTTACCTCAGATGTCCTAGTTTTAGAGGGGTTTTACCTCAGATGTCCTAGTTTTCAGATGAGTTTTAGGGCTTTACCTCAGATGTCCTAGTTTTAGATGCTTTACCTCAGAGTCCTAGTTTTTTACCTCAGATGAGCTTTACCTCAGATTCCTAGAGGGGGCTTTACCTCAGATGTCCTAGTTTTAGAGGGGCTTTACCTCAGATGAGTTTTAGAGGAGGGGTCCAGATGTAGTTTTAGAGGGGCTTTACCTCAGATGTCCTAGTTTTAGAGGGGCTTTACCTCAGATGTCCTAGTTTTAGAGGGGCTTTACCTCAGATGTCCAAGTTTTAGAGGGGCTTTACCTCAGATGTCCTAGTTTTAGAGGGGCTTTACCTCAGATGTCCTAGTTTTAGAGGGGCTTTACCTCAGATGTCCTAGTTTTGGAGGAGGGGCTTTACCTCAGATGTCCTAGTTTTAGAGGAGGGGTTTTACCTCAGATGTCCTAGTTTTAGAGGGGTTTTACCTCAGATGTCCTAGTTTCACAAGTTCACTTGATATTACAGGAGTGTGGAAATTGCTGGGTAGTTTTCAAACCAGGGGAACAATGATGTGGCCTGTTGTACTGAAAGAGACTATATTACCGCTTATTCTCCCTCTGGCATCACATTTTAAAATATTCTCATCCCCCTCTAATCCCAATGGCCATACATCACCCTTTGAATGAATAAATATTCACATTAAAATCCAGCTTTCTGGCTCAGGCTGCCATATGGCTTTAAGAACCGGTTTAAGGTTCAAACATGTTAATGTCATGCCTTGGCTTTGATCCCTGGGAAATTAACACACAGAGAGAGAGAGCAATGGAGAGAGAGAGAGAGAGAGAGAGAGAGAGAGAGAGAGAGAGAGAGAGAGAGAGAGAGAGAGAGAGAGAGAGAGAGAGAGAGAGAGAGAGACTGTACTGACTCCAGCTAACGTTTCTTTGCTTGGCAGTCGCCCCACTTGGAGGTGCGCGGTGCAATCAATACTACTGCTATGAAAATGCATGTTATCTGGCCTGTCAGCGGGTGTGCAATATGCTAATGCCCAGAAATAAATAAATATACTTTGGTAACGCGATGCGTATGTGCACGGTAAATAACAGCATGGAGGTTCTGTGCTGCAGCTGACATCAGCCTGTTTGCTTTTCACTGTCCATGTATATTTATAGGTGTTGTGGGTGGAGAGTTTCATATTAATTGGCAGGTAAGGCACAACCCCATCACTTAGGAGTGAATGGAAAAGGTGCTATTGGAATTTTTACATTAATGAAGCATATGGACTGTAATGGAGTCGTTCGTTGTCCAAAGCCTCTGGAACCCCATAACATCCACACATAAGTAGGAGGTATGAGGAAGAAACATCTACAATAAACAAAATATGCACTGTTGTAAAACTACATAATTTGTAGAGTACTGTATTTCTTTCTGATGTTACTGTAAATTTTACCGTACTCCAATCATGTAATATGCATCTGCTTCTATCTCCATCCTCATCTGAATACTGAGACAATTAAGATGAATCTGTTTGGTGATATACAGACATAGTCACTTGCATGTGACAGAAAAGCCATTTGTGATGTTCAGAGAAACCATAACTTTGCTTGACACCAGCCCTGTTTATTATAGCAAGCATCTCCCTCGACAAGTGATTGATGTCCCGGGGGAAATCAAAAGTAATCAACACCGTTACAGAGGGCTATGTCCTCTCCATCACACTGTGTCCAAACTGTCACAATAGTCGCTGGGGACCAAAAAGTACAGTGTGCTTGCTCTTGCTCTTGTGTGTGTGTATGTGCACGTGTGTGTGTGTATGTGCACGTGTGCACACAGTTTTAGATTTCACTGGGTTCTAATGTGTGTGTCTCCTGTCATCTCCAGAGCTGTGCAGTCAGAGAGGGATTGTTCTGTAATGAGAGGGCATGTCAGAGCTGTGCAGTCAGAGAGGGATTTTTCTTTAATGAGAGGGGATGTCTGAGGGTGCGAGATGATTGGCTGTCACAGAGGATATTCTGAAGGCCTTATCTCTCTGGGTGATTGGCTGTCACAGAGGATATTCTGAAGGCCTGATCTCTCTGGGTGATTAGCTGTCACAGAGGATATTCTGAAGGCCTGATCTCTCTGGGTGATTGGCTGTCACAGAGGATATTCTGAAGGCCTGATCTCTGGGTGATTGGCTGTCACAGAGGATATTCTGAAGGCCTGATCTCTCTGGGTGATTGGCTGTCACAGAGGATATTCTGAAGGCCTGATCTCTCTGGGTGATTAGCTGTCACAGAGGATATTCTGAAGGCCTGATCTCTCTGGGTGATTGGCTGTCACAGAGGATATTCTGAAGGCCTGATCTCTCTGGGTGATTGGCTGTCACAGAGGATATTCTGAAGGCCTGATCTCTCTGGGTGATTGGCTGTCACAGGGATATTGTGCAGTCCTGATATCTCTGTATTCTACAGGCTCACCACCAAGTCAGCCAGAGTAGACCTTCATGCGACAACTTGACAACATCACCAGGAACCATTAGATCAGGCCTGGGCAAAGGCCGGCCTAGGGGCCATATGCGGCCCACGCCCTGATTCAATAAGGGTGCGGAATCATGCTTAGATCACATAAAGAATTTGCGATAGTAAAGTTTTGAAAAACGGATTTACTATTCAAATTAAAATCCCAATGAATACTCGCCTTTGTGTAATGACTTAACTCTCCCGTGTTGTGAGACATTTATTTTTAAGGCACGTATAAATAACAACTGCACGAGGACAGACAGTGACTGACAGGTCGACACACGTCACAATTACAAATATTAGCTTGGTAGAAATTGCGCAAAAAAATTGTTTCTCAAAACATTTCTAAGAAATGGAAAGTAGACAATGAATGTAGGGTGTTCCAGCAAGAGTGGACAAAGCTGTGTGCTTAGTTGCAAAGAGCATCGCTGTCTTGAAGACTACAACTTGTCCCGACACTTCCTGACAAAGCAGAGAAATATAGGAACATGTCTTCTGAGCAGAGGGCAGGTGCATCGAAAGAGTTGCTTTCTCAGTTGCAAAAGCAGCAAGGACTTTTCGCAAAACTTTTTGACGGCCCGCCCCCAGGTGGTAAGGGTAGGCAACAACACGTCTGCCATGCTGATCCTCAACACTGGGGCCCCTCAGGGATGTGCACTTAGTCCCCTGCTGTACTCCCTGTTCACCCACGACTGCGTGGCCAAACACGACTCCAACACCATCATTAAGTTTGCTGACGACACAACAGTGGTAGGCCTGATCACCGACAATGAAGAGACTATAGGGAGGCGGTCAGAGAACTGTCCCTCTCTCCCTCAATGTGAGCAAGACAAAGGAGCTAATCATGAACTACAGGAAAAGGCGAGCCGAACAGGCCCTCATTAACATCAACGGGGCTGTAGTGGAGCGGGTCGAGAGTTTCAAGTTCCTTGGTGTCCACATCACCCCCCCACACACTCCATTTGTTTTGTACGCTGCTACTCGCTGTTTATTGTCTATGCATAGTCACTTCACCCCTACCTACATGTACAAATGACCTCTAACCTGTACCCCGTACACTGACTCAGTACCGGTACCCCCTGTATATAGCCTCATTATTGTTTTGCTTTGAATAATTTTCTACTTTAGTTTATTTGATAAATATTTTCTTAACTCTTCTTGAACTGAACTGTTGGTTAATGGCTTGTCAGTAAGCATTTCACAGTAAGGTCTACACTTGTTGTATTCGGCGCATGTGACAAAAAAAGTTTGATTTTAAGTAGAAGCCAACAATCTCACCCACCTTCTGACACTACTAGTCTGTTCCCTATCAGATGACCTTCTGACACTACTAGTCTGTTCCCCATCAGATGACCTTCTGACACTACTAGTCTGTTCCCTATCAGATGACAACAATCTCACCCATCTTCCTATCAGATGACACTACTAGTCTGTTCCCTATCAGATGACAACAATCTCACCCACCTTCTGACACTACTAGTCTGTTCCCTATCAGATGACAACAATCTCACCCATCTTCTGACACTACATTTAAGTCTGTTCCCTATCAGATGACCTTCCTGACACTACTAGTCTGTTCCCTATCAGATGACCTTTACTAGTGCATCTAAATCATTTAAGGGGGGGTGAGATGATTGCTTTACTACTAGTGAAGAGGTGGGGTTTGTTCCCTAGGTGGTGATTGACTCAGCTGTCCTACTGACACTACTAGTCTGTTCCCTATCAGATGACCTTTTGACACTACTAGTCTGTTTCCTATCAGGGATGACCTTCTGACACTACTAGTCTGTTCCCTATCAGATGACAACCGTTCTGACACTACTAGTCTGTTCCCTATCAGATGACCTACTGACACTACTAGTCTGTTCCCTATCAGATGAACTTCTGTTCCCTATCAGATGTACTGACACTACTAGTCTGCTTCCCTTCTGGATGAGTTGTACTTAGATGACACTTCTGACACTACTAGTCTGTTCCCTATCAGATCTCACCTTCCAGACACTAGATGTCTGTTCCCTATCAGATGACCTTCCTGACACTACTAGTCTGTTCCCTATCAGATGACCTTCTGCATGAACCTAGTCTGTTCCCTATCAGATGACCTTCTGACACTACTAGTCTGTTCCCTATCAGATGACAACAATCTCACCCGCTTCTGACACTACTAGTCTGTTCCTATCAGATGACAACAATCTCACCCACCTTCTGACACTACTAGTCTGTTCCCTATCAGATGGTGGTGATTCTCCACACTACTAGTCTGTTCCAGACATCAGATGAGATGCCACCTTCTGACACTACTAGTCTGTTCCCTATCAGATGACAACAATCTCACCCACCTTCTGACACTACTAGTCTTGTTCCCTATCAGATGACAACAATCTCACCCACCTTCTGACACTACTAGTCTGTTCCCTATCAGATGACAACAATCTCACCCACCCACACTACTAGTCTGACCTGTCTACAACAATCTGTTCCGACAACGTCAGACCTTCTGACACTACTCGGAGTCTGTTCCCTATCAGATGACAACAATCTCACCCACCTTCTGACACTACTAGTCTGTTCCCTATCAGATGACAACAATCTCACCCACCTTCTGACACTACTAGTCTGTTCCCTATCAGATGACAACCTGTCTGATTTGGATCCTCATTCTGACACTACTAGTCTGTTCCCTATCAGAGATGACAAAACTAGATCACCCACCTTCTTCGGACACTACTAGTCTGTTTTATCAGATGACAACAATCTCACCCACCTTTGACACTACTAGTCTGTTCCCTATCAGGGATGAGTCAGATGACACTACTAAGTCTGTTCCCTATCAGATGACCTTCTGACACTACTAGTCTGTTCCTATCAGATGACCTTCTGACACTACTAGTCTGATTTCATCTATCAGATGAGAAACTAGTCAGAGCACCCATCAGATGACCTTCTGACACTACTAGTCTGTTCCCTATCAGATGACCTTCTGACACTACTAGTCTGTTCCCTATCAGATGACCTTCTGACACTACTAGTCTGTTCCCTATCAGATGACAACAATTCTTCCGACACTACTAGTCTGTTCCCTATCAGATGACCTTCTGGACACTACTAGTCTGTTCCCTATCAGATGACCTTCTGACACTACTAGTCTGTTCCCTATCAGATGACCTTCTGACACTACTAGTCTGTTCCTATCAGATGACCTTCTGACACTACTAGTCTGTTCCCTATCAGATGACCTTCAAAGGATGCAGACACTACTAGTCTGTTCCCTATCAGATGATCAGGACTACTAGTCTGTTAACTATCAGATGAAGAGATGACACTACTAGTCTGTTCCCTATCAGATGACAACAATTCACCCACCTTCCGACACTACTAGTCTGTTGGATATCAGATGACCTTCTGACACTACTAGTCTGGAGACTTGGAGATGACCTTCTGACACTACTAGTCAGTTCCCTATCAGATGACAACAATCTCACCCACCTTCTGACACTACTAGTCTGTTCCCTATCAGATGACAACAATCTCACCCACCTTCTGACACTACTAGTCTGGTTATCAGATGACCTCACCCAGGACTGTGAGATGAGCCGTCCTCAGATGACTTATCAAGGCATCAACCCACCTTCTGACACTACTAGTCTGTTCCCTATCAGATGACAACAATCTCACCCACCTTCTGACACTACTAGTCTGTTCCCTATCAGATGAGACACTACAACAGATGGGTAACCTTCTGACACTACTAGTCTGTTCCCTATCAGATGAGGAACAATCTCACCCACCTTCTGACACTACTAGTCTGTTCCCTATCAGATGACAAGCAAGGACCCACCTTTGACACTACTAGTCTGTTCCCTATCAGATGACAACAATCTGGACCCACCTTCTGACACTACTAGTCTGTTCCCTATCAGATGTTCCAGACTACTAGTCTGGAACCCACGATGACCTTCTGACACTACTAGTCTGTCCCTATCAGATGACGTTTGTACTAGTCTGTTCCCTATCAGATGACCTTCTGACACTACTAGTCTGTTCCCTATCAGATGACCTTGGAATGACAACTACTAGTCTGTTCCCTATCAGATGACCTTCTGACACTACTAGTCTGTTCACTAAAATGATTGAAGATGATACAGTACTGCTGGAGACACTACTAGTCTGTTCCCTATCAGATGACCTTCTGACACTACTAGTCTGTTCCCTATCAGATGACCTTCTGACACTACTAGTCTGTTCCCTATCAGATGACCTTCTGACACTACTAGTCTGTTCCCTATCAGATGACACAATAGTCTGGTTAGCTAACCAGAAAACCTTCAGACACTACTAGTCTGTCCCTAGATACAGATGACCTTGTAGACACTACTAGTCTGTTCAAACTATCAGATGACCTTCTGACACTAATAGTCTGTTCCCTATCAGATGACAACGGAATGTTGACCCAAGTTCCGACACTACTAGTCTGTTCCCTATCAGATGACCTTCTGACACTACTAGTCTGTTTCCTATCAGATGATCCTCTAAGTCTACACTCTAAACTACACATTACCTGGATCAGATGACAACAATCTCACCCACCTTCCGACACTACTAGTCTGTTCCCTATCAGATCTCACCCACCTTCTGACACTACTAGTCTGTTCCCTATCAGATGACAACAATCTCACCCACCTTCTGACACTACTAGTCTGTACCCTATCAGATGACCTTGACACTACTAGTCTGTTCCAAATCAGATGACAACAATCTCACCCACCTTCCGACACTACTAGTCTGTTCCCTATCAGATGACCCGAAACCTTCTGACACTACTAGTCTGTTCCCTATCAGATGACCTTCTGACACTACTAGTCTGTTCCCTATCAGATGACAACAATCTCACCCACCTTCCGACACTACTAGTCTGTTCCCTATCAGATGACCTTCTGACACTACTAGTCTGTTCCCTATCAGATGACAACAATCTCACCCACCTTCTGACACTACTACACTACTAGTCTGTTCCCTATCAGATGACAACAATCTCACCCACCTTCCGACACTACTAGTCTGTTCCCTATCAGATGACAACAATCTCACCCACCTTCTGACACTACTAGTCTGTTCCCTATCAGATGACAACAATCTCACCCACCTTCCGACACTACTAGTCTGTTCCCTATCAGATGACAACAATCTCACCCACCTTCTGACACTACTAGTCTGTTCCCTATCAGATGACAACAATCTCACCCATCTTCCGACACTACTAGTCTGTTCTCTATCAGATGACAACAATCTCACCCATCTTCTGACACTACTAGTCTGTTCCCTATCAGATGACCTTCTGACACTACTAGTCTGTTCCCTATCAGATGACACTACAATCTGTTCCCCACCTTCTGACACTACTAGTCTGTTCCCTATCTGATGACCTTCTGACACTACTAGTCTGTTCCCTATCAGATGACCTTCTGACACTACTAGTCTGTTCCATATCAGATGACCTTCTGACACTACTAGTCTGTTCCTTTTCAGATGATCAGCAGGAGAAGTATACATCGCTGCTGCGTGCTTTGAACGATGAGTTTCCTCATCATTTGGAGGATTTCAAAGTGTTGGAAAATGACATGCTGTTAGTTTCCTCTCCTTTCACCTTCAATGTGGATGAAGTTCCCATTGACCCACAACTTGAGCTTATTGATCTTCAGTCTGATGCAGTGATTGGAGAACTATTCAAAACAATGTCACTGACGAGGTTCTATGCATCTCTCAATGAACAAAACTTTCCAAAGATTAGGAGTCATGCTCAGAAGATGTTCGTACTTTTCAGTGATGAAATATAACAAGTCAAGGCACAGATCATCTCTTACTGACTCTCACCTCTCAGCAATCCTGTGCATAGCGACATCAGAAACTATACCTGACTTCACTGCTCTAGTCAATGCCCATCAGAGACTTCACTCCTCACACTGATTGACTAGTTTAAATGTAATGTTGAGCTCTCTTTCTTTCTTGTGTTTTTGTGCTTACCCGTTAACAAGAGTTCTGTCCGAGTTGTTGAATGCACAATGTACTTTTCCTTCCGCGCAGTTCATTGCATGTTTAATAATGAAAATAACTACCAAAAGGAGAACATGGATGTGGTTTATTTCTGTGCATGTTAAAAAAGGAAAATAAGTAGTATATCTGGACGTGATTTACAGTAGATATATCTGTCAACACAGTCACAGTCATGGGGCAGCAGGTAGCCTAGTGGTAAGAGCATTGGACTAGTAAGCAGCAGGTAGCCTAGTGGTTAGAGCATTGGACTAGTAAGCAGCAGGTAGCCTAGTGGTTAGAGCATTGGACTAGTAAGCAGCAGGTAGCCTAGTGGTTAGAGCATTGGACTAGTAAGCAGCAGGTAGCCTAGCGGTTGGAGCATTGGACTAGTACCTGAAAGTTTGCGAGATCGAATCCCCGAGCTGACAACCCACTGCTCCTAGGCTGTCAATGAAAATTACTAGTTATATAAAGGTAAAAATTATATTTGCACATGATGTATATACTATGATTCTAGTCTGCAATGGCAAAAAATATATTCTAATGTGTCCCTCACCATGGAAAATAATTTCCCAGGCCTGCATTTGAGTCTAGAGCCACCATTTTGGAAGTGGACTGATGTGCCTTGTAACATTATAATTTCCCCAGAGATCTGATACAAAGAGACATTCTTGACGTTTGAAAATGTAGTTTCAGTCTCTCTGTGTGTGTGTGTGTGTGTTTAAGATGTGATGTGCATATTGATGTGTGTGTGTGTGTGAGGCATTCTTGACGTTTGAAAATGTGTCAGTGTGTGTGTGTGTGTGTGTGTGTGTGTGTGTGTGTGTGTGTGTGTGTGTGTGTGTGTGTGTGTGTGTGTGTGTGTGTGTGTGTGTGTGTGTGTGTGTGTGTGTGTGTGTGTGTGTGTGTGTGTGTGTGTGTGTGTGTGTCAGTGGCGGTCGGTGCAGTTTAAGATGAGGTAGGATGATTTATTACCGCATATTGGATGACTCTCATTCATATCTCATTCATATTCCATTCAACCAGTTCAATGTAACATCGATAGGTTTAGGCTACTACATGATACTCAAATTCTTCCTTTACCCATCATGAGGTTGCTACAACCCAGCCTATGAATGACAGTTGACATCGTAGGTGCACACAGGTCGAGAGAAAAGCTTAAGGTAACAGACAGTGACACATGGACACTGTTGCCTGTAATCATTAGCCTAACACAAGCAAACAAGTGTTTCTTTTGGACAAATCCCGGTATGTTTATTCCCGTTTTGTTTCATTTGCTTCTGTTTAAGAAACATTTCACAACAGAATCAGCGGGAATGAATACACCCATGATCACAAGATTCTCTTTCATAACAGCCACGTCTGTATTCCTTCTCACATCTATGCGCTCTCCTCTTCTCACCTTTTCCCTTCACTTGTGGACTTCAATGCACAACACATCAGCTGTATGTGACCAGGCGAAAAAACCTTCACAAGCCAAACCATATCATAACCTGTACACACAGCCTACATCATTGTCCCCATATTAGCTAATCCAACATCATAGTCAACATAGCTAATAGAACTGACACGTTAGTAAAACCGCTACAACCACACAGTAACATTCCAGTGTACAGTCAGTAGACAGTTTAGCACTAACACCAGCAGGCCCCATCGCAATAAATTAGTAAAACCAAAAGCTTACATTGACTCTGAAGAGTTCCAGTGTTGTGTTGGATAGTCATAGCCAGCTAGCTAACATAGCATCCCTCTGTTTGAGCCAGGTGTTTAAGTAGGTTAAACTAGCTGGTTAGCTGCTTTTGCTAGCTAAGTAGCTAAGTGAAAGTGACCCCCCCCCCCCCCATGAAATATAGCAATCTCTCGCTCTCTCTTTTTCTCACTCTATCTATCTCTCGCATACTTCTCCTTCATTTTTGAAGAACTCAGTTATTGTCTTTCTCTCTCTGTGAATCAACTACTCATCACATTTTATGCACTGCAGTGCTAGCTGTAGGTACTACGTTCAGTACTACATTCATTCTCTGATTGGCTTGACAACATGTCAGGTCATGCTGCAAGAGCTCTGATAGGTTGGAGGATGTCCTCCGGAAGTTGTAATAATGACTGTGTAAGTCTATGGAAGGAGGAGGGAACCATGAGCCTCCAAGGTTTTATATTGAAGTCAATGTACCCAGAGGAGGACGGAAGCTAGCTCTCCTCCGGTTACACCTGTTGACGTTACTGTAGACCTTCATACTTTTTAAAAATTCACTGAGCATGGTCCTCCCCTTTCTCGCCTGAGGAGCCTCCACTGCTATCAGGTAGAACATCTGTATCTGTATCTGTATCTGCTATCAGGTAGAAAATCTTTCTTCCTCACTGGTGTTTTTATGGCTTGTGGAAAACAAAAAGGTAGTGCAACAACGCCACCAACTGGACAGGGTGGAAAAGATAAAATATCGCCATTGAAAATACCAAGTATGGGTAGCTGCAGTGGTGTAAAGTACATGAGTAAATTATTATGAAATTCACTGAGGAGGATGGTCCTCCTCTTCCTCTGAGGAGCCTCCACTGGTGTGTGTGTATTTGCGTGCATGTGTGGGTGCATGCATCTGTGTTTGTTGTGTGTGTGTGTGTGTGTGTGTGTGTGTGTGTGTGTGTGTGTGTGTGTGTGTGTGTGTGTGTGTGTGTGTGTGGGTGTGTGTTTGTAAGTGTGTGTGTGTGTGTGTGTGTTTGTGTGCAAGCATCTGTGTGTGTTTGTGTACACTCAAGCTTTTTATTTCACCTTTATTTAACTAAGTTGACGTGAGAGTTGATCACCAAACTAACATTGTGGTCTAACATCACATCCACTCCCTCCTAGTCATGATTTAGAGAGTTAACTGGCAGTATGAAGTACGCTATTTGTCCCACTACTCAAAGTACCACTAGACGAAAACAAAGTCAAATGAATCAACATGCAGCCACATCGCCAGGGGGAAATTAGACAGGGGCCAGCTCGGATGGCAGCTAGCCAACCAGCGTCTGCCGAAGGACAACCGGTAGCATTTTCACAAATACTCATCATTCATTGACCGTAAACCCCAATCAAAGTGAATTAGGCACCTCCATCCACCCAGCACACATACAAACAAATCAAAACATGATTGCTTGGCAAAATGGATGTCCACGTTCCATATTTGTTTCCCCAGGATTTATTCAGAAGCACAAACACCGATGTGCATCCGAATCATCACTTTTACCTGAACTTTAGTCAACGCCACTAGACGGCTACCACCCGGTTACTCTACAATTTACCTTAGAGGTTGCTGACCTATGTACATAGTCATGGAACACTGATCAATTAATAATGGAACACTGGTCACTTTAATAATGTTTACATACAAAGATTTAAGATCAAGGGTTGAAATTACCTGCATGTCCATCAATGTTATTTACATGTTGAAATGTCCTTGTGGTCTGTCTTACACAGGGAAAAACCTTAGAAGCCTTAAGAAACAGATCAGTGAGCATGCTGTTTTACCCACTTCATATGTATATACTGTATTCTAGTGAAGGCCATTCTGTTTTACCCATTTCATATGTATATACTGTATTCTAGTGAAGGCCATGCTGTTTTACCCATTTCATATGTATATACAGTATTCTAGTGAAGGCCATGCTGTTTTACCCATTTCATATGTATATACTGTATTCTAGTGAAGGCCATGCTGTTTTACCCATTTCATATGTATATACTGTATTCTAGTGAAGGCCATGCTGTTTTACCCACTTCATATGTATATACTGTATTCTAGTGAAGGCCATCCTGTTTTACCCATTTCATATGTATATACTGTATTCTAGTGAAGGCCATGCTGTTTTACCCATTTCATATGTATATACTGTATTCTGAAGGCCAGTTTTACCCATTTCATATGTATATACTGTATTCTAGTGAAGGCCATCCTGTTTTACCCATTTCATATGTATATACTGTATTCTAGTGAAGGCCATGCTGTTTTACCCATTTCATATGTATATACTGTATTCTAGTGAAGGCCATCCTGTTTTACCCATTTCATATGTATATACTGTATTCTAGTGAAGGCCATGCTGTTTTACCCATTTCATATGTATATACTGTATTCTAGTGAAGGCCATCCTGTTTTACCCATTTCATATGTATATACAGTATTCTAGTGAAGGCCATGCTGTTTTACCCATTTCATATGTATATACAGTATTCTAGTGAAGGCCATCCTGTTTTACCCATTTCGTATGTATATACAGTATTCTAGTGAAGGCCATGCTGTTTTACCCACTTCATATGTATATACAGTATTCTAGTGAAGGCCATTCTGTTTTACCCACTTCCTGTATATACAGTATTCTAGTGAAGGCCATGCTGTTTTACCCATTTCATATGTATATACTGTATTCTAGTGAAGGCCATTCTGTTTTACCCATTTCATATGTATATACCGTATTCTAGTGAAGGCCATTCTGTTTTACCCATTTCATATGTATATACTGTATTCTAGTGAAGGCCATTCTGTTTTACCCATTTCGTATGTATATGCAGTATTCTAGTGAAGGCCATGCTAATTTACCCATTTCATATGTATATACCGTATTCTAGTGAAGGCCATTCTGTTTTACCCATTTCATATGTATATACTGTTTAGGCCATTCTGTTTTACCCATTTCATATGTATATACTGTATTCTAGTGAAGGCCATTCTGTTTTACCCATTTCATATGTATATACTGTATTCTAGTGAAGGCCATGCTGTTTTACCCATTTCATATGTATATACTGTATTCTAGTGAAGGCCATGCTGTTTTGAAGGCCACCCATTTCATATGTATATACTGTATTCTAGTGAAGGCCATGCTGTTTTACCCACTTCATATGTATATACAGTATTCTAGTGAAGGCCATGCTGTTTTACCCATTTCATATGTATTACTGTATTCTAGTGAAGGCCATTCTGTTTTATATGTATATGTATTCTAGTGAAGGCCATGCTGTTTTACCCATTTCATATGTATATACTGTATTCTAGTGAAGGCCATCCTGTTTTACCCATTTCATATGTATATACTGTATTCTAGTGAAGGCCATCCTGTTTTACCCACTTCATATGTATATACTGTATTCTAGTGAAGGCCATCCTGTTTTACCCATTTCATATGTTTAGTATTCTAGTGAAGGCCATGCTGTTTTACCCATTTCATATGTATATACAGTATTCTAGTGAAGGCCATCCTGTTTTACCCATTTCATATGTATATACTGTATTCTAGTGAAGGCCATGCTGTTTTACCCATTTCATATGTATATACTGTATTCTAGTGAAGGCCATGCTGTTTTACCCATTACCCATTCTCATATGTATATACTGTATTCTAGTGAAGGCCATCCTGTTTTACCCACTTCATATGTATATTTATTCCCATCCTGTTTTACCCATTTCATATGTATATACTGTATTCTAGTGAAGGCCATGCTGTTTTACCCATTTCATATGTATATACTGTATTCTAGTGAAGGCCATCCTGTTTTACCCATTTCATATGTATATACATGTATTCTAGTGAAGGCCATGCTGTTTTACCCATTTCATATGTATATACTGTATTCTAGTGAAGGCCATCCTGTTTTACCCATTTCCATGCTGTTTTACCCATTTCATATGTATATACTGTATTCTAGTGAAGGCCATGTTTTATCCATTTCTGTTTTATTCTAGTGAAGGCCATGCTGTTTTTTCATATGTATATACTGTATTCTAGTGAAGGCCATGCTGTTTTACCCATTTCATATGTATATACTATTTACTGTATTCTAGTGAAGCCATCCTGTTTTACCCATTTCATATGTATATACTGTTGTATATACTGTATTCTAGTGAAGGCCATGCTGTTTTATTTCCTGTATTCTAGTGAAGGCCATGCTGTTTTACCCACTTCATATGTATATACTGTATTCTAGTGAAGGCCATGCTGTTTTTTCATATGTATATACTGTATTCTAGTGAAGGCCAGCTGCCATTCATATGTTTTATTCTAGTGAAGGCCATGCTGTTTTACCCATTTCATATGTATATACTGTATTCTAGTGAAGGCCATGCTGTTTTACCCATTTCATATGTATATACTAGTATTCTAGTGAAGGCCATGCTGTTTTACCCACTTCATATGTATATACTGTATTCTAGTGAAGGCCATGCTGTTTTACCCACTTCATATGTATATACTGTATTCTAGTGAAGGCCATGCTGTTTTACCCATTTCATATGTATATACTGTATTCTAGTGAAGGCCATGCTGTTTTACCCATTTCATATGTATATACTGTATTCTAGTGAAGGCCATGCTGTTTTACCCATTTCATATGTATATACTGTATTCTAGTGAAGGCCATGCTGTTTTACCCATTTCATATGTATATACTGTATTCTAGTGAAGGCCATGCTGTTTTTACCCATTTCATATGTATATACTGTATTCTAGTGAAGGCCATGCTGTTTTACCCATTTCATATGTATATACTGTATTCTAGTGAAGGCCATGCTGTTTTACCCATTTCATATGTATATACTGTATTCTAGTGAAGTGAAGGTATTCCATGCTGTTTTACCCATTTCATATGTATATACTGTATTCTAGTGAAGGCCATCCTGTTTTACCCATTTCATATGTATATACAGTATTCTAGTGAAGGCCATAGCTGCCATCCTGTTTTACCCATTTCATATGTATATACAGTATTCTAGTGAAGGCCATGCTGTTTTACCCATTTCATATGTATATACTGTATTCTAGTGAAGGCCATGCTGTTTTACCCATTTCATATGTATATACTGTATTCTAGTGAAGGCCATGCTGTTTTACCCATTTCATATGTATATACTGTGGTATTCTAGTGAAGGCCATGCTGTTTTACCCATTTATGTATATGTATATGCTGTTTTATTTCAGTATTCTAGTGAAGGCCATGCTGTTTTATTCCATCCTGTTTTTTCATATGTATATACTGTATTCTAGTGAAGGCCATCCTGTTTTACCCATTTCATATGTATATACTGTTCTAGTGAAGGCCATGCTGTTTTACCCATTTCATATGTATATACTGTATTCTAGTGAAGGCCATGCTGTTTTACCCATTTCATATGTATATTATTCTAGTATCCTGTTTTCATTTATATGTATATACTGTATTCTAGTGAAGGCCATGCTGTTTTACCCATTTCATATGTATATACTGTATTCTAGTGAAAGGCCATATGTATATACTGTATTCTGTTTTACCCATTTCATATGTATATACTGTAAGTGAAGGCCATGCTGTTTTACCCATTTCATATGTATATACTGTATTCTAGTGAAGGCCATGATGTTTTACCCATTTCATATGTATATACTGTATTCTAGTGAAGGCCATGCTGTTTTACCCACTTCATATGTATATACTGTATTCTAGTGAAGGCCATGCTGTTTTACCCATTTCATATGTATATACTGTATTCTAGTGAAGGCCATGCTGTTTTACCCATTTCATATGTATATACAGTAATCTACGGATATCTTTGTCTCATCACGCACTAGCGACTCCTGTGGCGGGCCGGGAGCAGTGCACGCTAACCAGGTGCACGGTGTTTCCTCCAGCACATTGGTGCAGCTGGCTTCCGGGTTGGAGGCGCGCTGTGTTAAGAAGCAGTGCGGCTTGGTTGGGTTGTGTTTCGGAGGAAGCATGGCTTTTGACCTTCATCTCTCCCGAGCCCGTACAGGAGTTGTAGCGATGAGACAAGATAGTAGCTACTAAACAATTGGATACCACGTAATTGGCAAGAAAAGGGGGGTAAAATTCAATCAAATAAAATAATAAATGTCTCCAATGTGATGAAATGTTTTCCACACACATAGCTACGTGTAGTTTACTTGAACACCAGGTCCACACATTTGCCACTTTCCCACTTCAAAGCTTCTTGCAGGCTCTACTGCCCTACGTCAGAGCATTGTGAACTGTAGGTCGCGATATTTGACCTGGTGACATTAAACAACACAACAGCTTTATGGAATGTTTTGTTATTTTCGGTATAACAATTAAATCGACGACGAGGTTGACTCTTTTACAATGGGGGTCAAAGGGAAAGAATATTTGTTTTCCCCAATTTGTGGGCGTGGTCGATGGGACTTCCTTATTATTACGTGAATATCAACTTGCAGTATGCTGATGATGTCATATTGTAGGCATGTGGAGTGTTGTACTGTAATTCAAAGTTATTCAATCCACATAAATCCATCACATATAAAACCCAGCAGGCCTATAAATCCTATCCATACATCATCACACTATGACACAACGTATAGATCTTCCACCAAGCCTGTAAGCACGTGGGTTTGAATTGTTGTTCTATATAAGTACCAAAGGAGAGGGTAACAATCATTTGGATTGAATTGTTGTTCTATATAAGAGGGTAACAATCATTTGGATTGAATTGTTGTTCTATATAAGTACCAAAGGAGGGTAACAATCATTTGGATTGAATTGTTGTTCTATATAAGTACCAAAGGAGGGTAACAATCATTTGGATTGAAAACGTCAAGAACACAAGCACATCCACATATCAGTCAAAAGTTTGAGGCAAGTAAAACAGGTTTGTCCACATATGAACCCCATAGAAAAAATATAGACTCGCTCATTATGGACAGGTGCAGAATAAGAGGTAACACTTTATATTACAGTGTACTAATTACAGTGTACTAAATACCGTGTACTAATTACAGTGTACTAATTACAGTGTAATTATCAAATAGGAAAATGATAGTTATTCCTAGATAGTTATTCCACTGTCACTATAGTTACTCTTGTCTATGGCCAATGCATTGCACTGTAAAGCGTGTCCCCATAACCCAGGCCTTGGATGATCCTAATATGTCCGTCCCTGTCATCTGACCTGCTCTCATCAGACAGTAAGCAGGCACCACAGGAGAGCCCTGAAGTCCCCGTTAAAGTGTCACCCTGTCACTTAGCATGATGGATGACTGTATTGATTCAATGTCGTTAGATTCAGACGCCCCCCCTCCTCGCCCAGGGGGCAGGACTGTGCTGTGCTGTCCATGGGCTACAATACCTGAGGGGAGCAGTGTGATGACCCTGGTTGGATAACCCTGCTGTCAGTCATGTGACTCCCGGGGGGCGCTCCATGTGTCACGTTATTCTGTGACAGCACAGTTAACATTACGTGAGGGAGTGGGGTTGAAACCTCAGTTTGCGAGGACGTCAAGTGTTCCTCCGATAATGGATAGCCTAATGCTTCAGAATATGGAGGACTGTCTAGGCCGTCTCTATGCCTCTAGCAGCATTCTGGCGGCAGGGTAGACTAGTGGTTAGAGCGTTGGACTAGTAACCGGAAGGTTGCAAGTTCAAACCCCCGAGCTGACAAGGTACAAATCTGTCGTTCTGAACAAGGCAATTAATATTCCTAGGCCGTCATTGAAAATAAGAATTTGTTCTTAACTGACTTGCCTAGTTAAATAAAGGTTAAATAAAAAATAAAAATTGTACATTCTACAGTGCTGTATATAATGAGTGTGGCTATTGGCCTTGTCTAATATGACGCCGACTAGCCTCTCTATAAAACTCTTCAGTGTTAATGAGTCCTCCACAGTCTCAGACGTGTTCAGATCATGGTTTCCTTCACATCGCCATGGTCGTGGTGGAGAACAGTTCAGACTGTTCATCATCTCATTTCCTGTCTCTACAGATGAGGGAGGGCGGTGTGACAACAGTATCTCTGGTGTGCGAGGTACTGTATCTCTTCCCCCCCTGATGGCGATGAAAGTGGTACTTAGACCCCATCCTGTCGTGCATCCCCATGGTGACAGCATCACCAACAGGGTGAGATGAAGGCGTCAGTCAGAGGGTTGTCAAGTCAGGAAATAGAGTTATTATCATGACTCAGTCAGAGAGCAGAATGAATGGTCCAATATATATACAGTACCAGACAAATGTTTGGACACACCAACTCATTCCAGGGTTTTTCTTAATGTTTTACTCTTTTCTACATTGTAGAATTATAGTGAACACTTCAAAACTATGAAATAACACATAAGGAATCATGTATAAACCAAAAAAGTGTGAAACAAATCAAACATATTTCAAAGTCACTACCCTTTGCCTTGATGATAGCGTTGCACACTCATGGAATTCTCTCAACCAGCTTCATGAGGTAGTCACCTGGAATGCATTTCAAATAACAGATGTGCCTTGTTAAAAGTTAATTTGTGGAATTTATTTCCTTCTTAATGCTTTTGAGCCAATCAGTTGTGTTGTGACAAGGTAGGGGTGGTATACATAAGATAGCCCTATTTGGTAAAAGACCAAGTCCATATTATGGCAAGAACAGCTCAAATAAATAAAGAGAAACAACAGTCAATCATTACTTTAAGACATGAATGTCAGTCAATCCAGAAAATTTCAAGAACTTCAAGAAAGTTTCTTTAAATGCAGTCGCAAAAAACATCAAGTGCTATGATGAAACTGGCTCTCATGAGGACCGCCACAGGAAAGGAAGACCCAGAGTTAACTCTGCTGCAGAGGAAAAGTTCATTAGCATTACCAGCCTCAGATATCGGCAATTAACTGCAATTAACTGCATGCTTCACAGAGTTAAAGTAACAGAAACATCTCAACATCAACTGTTCATAGGAGACTGCATGAAACAGGCCTTCATGGTCGAAGGACACTACTAAAGGACACCAATAAGAAGAAGAGACTTGCTTTGGCAAAGAATCATGAGCAATGGACATTAGACCGTTGGAAATCTGTCCTTTGGATTGATGTGTCCAAATCTGAGATTTTTGGTTCCAACTGCTGTGTCTTTGTGAGACGCAGAGTAGGTGAACAGATAACCTCTGCATGTGTGGTTCCCACCGTGAAGCACGAAGGAGGAGGTGTGATGGTGTAGGGGTGCTTTGCTGGTGACACTGTCTGTGATTTATTTAGAATTCAAGGCACATTTAACCAGCATGGCTAACACAGCAATCTGCAACGATATGCCATTCCATCTGGTTTGTGCTTAGTGGGACTATAATTTGTTTTTCAACATAAGAATGACCCAAAACACTATATTTGACCAAGAGGAGAGTGATGGAGTGCTGCATCAGATGACCTGGCCTCCACAATCACCTGACCTCAACCCAATTGAGATTATTTGGGATGAGTTGAACTGCAGAGTGAAGGAAAAACAGCCAACAAGTGCTCAGCATACATGGGAACTCCTTCAAGACTGTTGGTAAAGCATTCCAGGTGACTACCTTTTGAGGCTGGTTGAGAGAATGCCAAGAGGGCTGAAAGGACAGCATGTTTGGTGTGTAGGAATATTGAAGGGCTGAAAGGACAGCATTTTTGGTATGTAGGAGTATTGAAGGGCTGAGAGGACAGCATGTTTGGTATGTAGGAGTATTGAAGGGCGGAGAGGACAGCATGTTTGGTGTGTAGGAGTATTGAAGGGTCGAGGGGACAGCATTTTTGGTATGTAGGAGTATTGAAGGGCTGAGAGGACAGCATGTTTGGTATGTAGGAGTATTGAAGGGCTGAGAGGACAGCATGTTTGGTATGTAGGAGTATTGAAGGGCGGAGAGGACAGCATGTTTGGTGTGTAGGAGTATTGAAAGGGGACAACATTTTTGGTATGTAGGAGTATTGAAGGGCTGAGAGGACAGCATGTTTGGTATGTAGGAGTATTGAAGGGCTGAGAGGACAGCATGTTTGGTATGTAGGGGTATTGAAGGGCTGAGAGGACAGCATGTTTGGTATGTAGGAGTATTGAAGGGCTGAGAGGACAGCATGTTTGGTATGTAGGAGTTTTGAAGGGCTGAGAGGACAGCATGTTTGGTTTGTAGGAGTATTGAAGGGCTGAGAGGACAGCATGTTTGATACCTTGGGAGAATATCACAATGTGAGGATGGAAAGTCAGGTCTTTTTTTGGTTGTTTTCATTTTTTGTTGGTGAACATTTTATGGCTCATATTATCGAACTGTTATGTTTGAATCCATTAATGGTTGTCATTTCACTTGAACAGTTATGGAGGTAACATCATAGCCTGGTCCCAGATCTCTGAGTGCTCTCCTGTCTGGCATAACTATCAGAGTATGCAAGACAGCACAAACAGATCCAGAACCAGGCTAGTGATACCTTTCAGCTATTTCAAATGTAGCACGTCTCTAATTCATCTTTAGTTGAGAATACATTGAGATATGGTAAAGATATCATTGAGGAATATTTTCTTCCATTACATGACACAATCTGGTCCATGTGAAGAGCTTACTGGTGTTGAGTACGGCCTCCACACTCCTCAGTCTGTTCAGTGGAAAATAAGAGGATTCTGGATGACAGAAAGGCACACAACGAAGACCTAAAGATTTAGGACAATGAGGATTTCTGGGAGGATTATCTGCTTTGAAGTGTGAATCAAAATGTAATTCAAAGCCAATCTTAGGAACTGACAGCAAGATATATTTCTGGAACATTATATATAGTATCTATCATCTTTCAGCTACTTGATATGAGATGCTACTGACACTGGGCAGAGTAAGATGTCGAGATGAGAAGATACTGACTCTGGGCAGAGTAAGATGTTAAGATGAGAAGATACGGACTCTGGGCAGAGTAAGATGTTGAGATGAGAAGATACTGACACTGGGCAGAGTAAGATGTTGAGATGAGAAGATACTGACACTGGGCAGAGTAAGATGTTGAGATGAGAAGATACGGACTCTGGGCAGAGTAAGATGTTGAGATGAGAAGATACTGACACTGGGCAGAGTAAGATGTTGAGATGAGATGCTACTGACACTGGGCAGAGTAAGATGTTGAGATGAGAAGATACGGACACTGGGCAGAGTAAGATGTTGAGATGAGAAGATACGGACACTGGGCAGAGTAAGATGTTGAGATGAGAAGATAATGACATCAAATCAAATCAAATCAAATTTATTTATATAGCCCTTGTACATCAGCTGATATCTCAAACTGCTGTACAGAAACCCAGCCTAAAACCCCAAACAGCAAGCAATGCAGGTGTAGAAACACGGTGGCTAGGAAAAACTCCCTAGAAAGGCCAAAACCTAGGAAGAAACCTAGAGAGGAACCAGGCTATGTGGGGTGGCCAGTCCTCTTCCGGCTGTGCCGGGTGGAGATTATAATAGAACATGGTCAATATGTTAAAATGTTCATAAATGACCAGCATGGTCGAATAATAATAAGGTAGGACAGTTGAAACTGGAGCAGCAGCACGGCCAGGTGGACTGGGGACAGCAAGGAGTCATCATGTCAGGTAGTCCTGGGGCATGGTCCTAGGGCTCAGGTCCTCCGAGAGAGAGAAGGAGAGAATTAGAGAACGCACACTTAGATTCACACAGGACACCGAATTGGACAGGAGAAGTACTCCAGATATAACAAACTGACCCCAGCCCCCCGACACATAAACTACTGCAGCATAAATACTGGAGGCTGAGACAGGAGGGGTCAGGAGACACTGTGGCCCCATCCGAATACACCCCCGGACAGGGCCAAACAGGAAGGAGGCAAAATATTTTTTTTGTGAAACAAACAAGAAATAAGACAAAAACACTGAAAATTTGAGCGTGCACAACTATTCAACCCCCCAAAGTCAGCACTTTGTAGAGCCACCTTTTGCAACATTTATAGCTGCAAGTCTCTCAGGGTATGTCTCTATAAGCTTGGCACATCTAGCCACTGTGATTTTTGCCCATTCTTCAAGGCAAACTGCTCCAGCTCCTTTAAATTGCTGGTGTACAGGCCATTTCAAGACATTTAAATGTTTTTCCTTGAACCACTCGAGTGTTGCTTTAGCAGTATGCTTGGTGTCATTGTCCTGCTGGAAGGGGAACCTCCGTTCCAGTCTCAAATCTCTGGAAGACTGAATTTAGCACCATCCATCATTTCTTCAATTCTGACCAGTTTCCCAGTTCCTGCCGATGAAAAGCATCCCCACAGCATGATGTAACCACCACCATGCTTTACTGTGGGGATGATGTTCTCGGGGTGATGAGAGATGTTGGGTTTACGCCATTCATAGCATTTCCCTTGATGGCCAAAAAGCTACATTTTAGTCTCATCTGACCAGAGTACCTTCTCCCATATGTTTGGGGAGTCTCCCACATGCCTTTGGGCGAACACCAAAAGTGTTTGCTTGTTGTCTATTTAAGCAATTGCTTTTTTTCTGGTTACTCTTCCACGAAGCCCAGGTCTGTGGTGTACGGCTTAAAGTGGTCCTATGGACAGTTACTCCAATCTCCGCTGTGGAACTTTGCAGCTCCTTCAGGGTTATCTTTGTTTTTTTGTTGCCTCTCTGATTAATGCCCTCCTTGCTTGGACCGTGAGTTTTGGTGGGCGGCCCTCTTGGCAGGTTTGTTGTGGTGCCATATTCTTTGCATTTTTAACTAATGGATTTAATGGTGCTCCGTGGGATGTTGAAAGTTTCAGATTTTTTTATAACCCAA
This sequence comes from Oncorhynchus masou masou, assembly GCF_036934945.1. Lineage (NCBI taxonomy): Eukaryota > Metazoa > Chordata > Actinopteri > Salmoniformes > Salmonidae > Oncorhynchus > Oncorhynchus masou. The sequence continues at coordinate 11,574,003 of NC_088213.1, read as the reverse complement.
CCTTGATCTGTACTTCTCCACAACTTTGTCCCTGACCTGTTTGGAGAGCTCCTTGGTCTTCATGGTGCCACTTGCTTAATGGTGTTGCAGACTCTGGGGCCTTTCAGAACAGGTATGAGATCATGTGACACTTAGATTGCACACAGGTGGACTTTATTTAACTAATTATGTAACTTCTGAAAGTAATTGGTTGCACCAGATCTTATTTAGGCGCTTCATAGCAAAGGGGGTGAATACATATGCACGCACTACTTTTTCGTTGTCATTTCTTTTGAATTTTTTGAAACAAGTAATTTTTTTCATTTCACTTCACCAATTTGGACTATTTTGTGTATGTCCATTAGATGAAATCAATAAAAATCAATTTAAATTACAGGTTGTAATGTTACAAAATAAGAAAAAACGCCAATGGGGATGAATACTTTTGCAAGGCACTGCATCACCCTGCTGTATAATATCTTCCTTTCTTCATGCAACTTGTATTAGTCTCCAACCCAACTCTGGCCTTTTGCCATGTTCAACGGGACCACATCACATAACACACTTCAAACCTATTTCAAAATGTTTCTCGCCACAGCAGCCGAGCTGACACCACTCTAGCGCCTTCCATCCACTTTCTTCCATTAGAGAAAAGCGACACGATCCCTTTCATTCTTTTCCTTTCATCAGAGCTCCCCTCCTTCTAACTCTCATTCCCTCCCAGCTACACTTTGAGCACAGCATCACTGTGGGCCCCCGGTCCCACAACAGGGCATCTGCTGGCTGCTGTCATCCATCTTAAAGGCTCTTTCCATGCAGGTGCAGTAGATGTTCGAACTCTGATCCACCGGCTGCCTGCCTACACCATTAAGTGGCTCTGTGACTCCAGCTTCTGTCAACAATCTTTTCCAATTAGGGCAGTAATTTTGTGCTGAGCATCCTGAGGGTTCCGGGGAGGACTGTGCTAGTGTAGTTCACATTCCAGAAACTCTGAGGTTGGGAGACAGGTTGTGAGACACTCCCCTATTGCTGACTACAAATGATCTATAACTGGGCTAATATCTCACTAACTAGCAGCAGATATGAACAAAAACAATGCATCTACTCATGACTGCTCATGCTGTAAACACAGTCCAGGTAAAAGTAAATGGCATAGATCTATATATGGCAAGGGTCTATTTGCATATAGGCCTACTACAGCTCTGGTTATGCTGCACCGGTATGTGTAGAGTACGGGCTGAGTTGTGCATGTCAATGCAATAGAATCCTACTCCAATGCGTTCTGCCTACAGCACAATCTCTTGCATAGTTAATTTGTTTCGGTATGTTACATTGAAAGTGGTTAATAGTGTATTGATTCAATCACAATTGCCACAGTAAAGGGAAATGTTGATAGTGTTAACAGGGAAAGCTCGATAACAGTGGTCACCAACCTTTTCCGAGTCAAGATCACTTTTTGAGTCAAAATGCAAGATGAGATTTACTGCTATTTCATTTTAACACGACTTACAAAGCGTAAGCCTATGCACATTAACTAATTGAAAACAGTACTGACGCATTGAGGTTTATGCAGTGAGTTATATGCCCAATATACTGTATTATCTTATATTGTTGTTCAGGCCATTTGTAAATTTGAGGTAGGCTATATGATCAGACCGGTAATAGATCTGTTTGTTGTATTACTTGATCACAGCTGAGTGATCATACATTTAAATTATTTGCTTTCATTTTTTATTTCACTGGGCTGATGCATCCGATGGTCAGTCTCAGCGGAGAGAAAGAGCAGCAGACTGAGGGTCAGTCTCAGTGGAGAGAAAGAGCAGCAGACTGAGGTTCAGTCTCAGTGGAGAGAAAGAGCAGCAGACTGAGGTTCCGTCTCAGTGGAGAGAGAGAGCAGCAGACTGAGGGTCAGTCTCAGTGGAGAGAAAGAGCAGCAGACTGAGGGTCAGTCTCAGTGGAGAGAAAGAGCAGCAGACTGAGGGTCAGTCTCAGTGGAGAGAAAGAGCAGCAGACTGAGGGTCAGTCTCAGTGGAGAGAGAGAGCAGCAGACTGAGGGTCAGTCTCAGTGGAGTCTCAGAGAGCAGCAGAGAGTCAGCAGACTGACTGAGGGTCAGTCTCAGTGGAGAGAAAGATCAGCAGACTGAGGGTCAGTCTCAGTGGAGGGAGAGAGCAGCAGACTGAGGGTCAGTCTCAGTGGAGGAAAGAGCAGCAGACTGAGGGTCAGTCTCAGTGGAGAGAAAGAGCAGCAGACTGAGGGTGGGAGAGAGAGCAGCAGACAGGGTCCGTCTCAGTGGAGGAGAGAGCAGCAGACTGAGGGTCAGTCTCAGTGGAGAGAAAGAGCAGCAGACTGAGGGTCAGTCTCAGTGGAGAAAGAGCAGCAGACTGAGGGTCAGTCTCAGTGGAGAAGAAAGAGCAGCACTGAGTCTCAGTGGAGGGAGAGAGCAGCAGACTGGGTCAGTCTCAGTGAGGGTCAGAGAGAAAGAGCAGCAGACTGAGGGTCAGTCTCAGTGGAGAGAAAGAGCAGCAGAGGGACAGCAGACTGAGGGTCAGTCTCAGTGGAGAGAAAGAGCAGCAGACTGAGGGTCGTCTCTCAACATCCCTCTGCCCTCCCTTTCCTCCACTGACACTGACCACAAAGAGTCACCGTGTTTCAGCTGATGGCCAAACTGGAGTCGCACCGCATTATTTCTGCCTCATGTACAAATTCATGTTGTTTCTCTTATGAACAGAGAAAGTGAAATATTCCTTGACGTAAAACAATACCCAAACTGCTAAAACATAACCAGAAGCCTATAGACTTTCCTACTCATTCATTACTGCTGCAGTGCTTGTTGTAGCGCTGAGTGGAAATAGGAAGAACTCACGTGTAATGGCTTATAAAAGTGTTGAATTCAATTTGTTGACAGTGCTGAGTAGCTCTTTGCTGTATTCGTTGACAGTTCTCTCTAGTCATGGTTTTCAACGTTTTGAAATCTCACAGTATCAACTTCGCTATTACGTTCTTGTATGTCTGCTACGTTACTACAGACACGGTAATCTGAGCTATAGTGCACTTGATTTGCTCTCTGGGCCCACTGGGAGACAGAGCTTATACCTTCAGACACCTGAAATGTTTCAAAATGGCAACAGTTGGCCTACCCTGCGCGCAGGGCAGCTGAATCAGGTGCACCTACCGCCAACCAAAACTAATAAAAACAATAGGAACACAAAGCTTTATCATTGGGTTTTTTACAGAAATGTTTGGGGATCGACTAGGAATGCCTTGGAGATCAACCAGTCGATCGCGATCAACCGGTTGGTGGCCACTGCTATAGAATGTTGATGGAAGTTCAATCACATGGCTTTCTCCATGGGTACTATTTATTCTGCGCTACAGTCCCCTGGGAGCTGCACGGCAGTCTCGGAGCAATGGTCCGCACACCACAGAGGGTAATGCATACAGCCCAGTATATCAATGGGGCCAAGCTCCCTGGCATACAGGACCTCTATACCAGACGATGTCAGAGGAAGGCCCTAAAAATGTTCAAAGACTCAAGCCACCCAAGTCATAGACTGTTCTCTCTGCTACTGCACAGCAAGCGGTACCGATGTAGCAGGTCTGCCACCAACAGGACCCTAAAGAGCTTCTACCCCCAAGCCATAGACTGCTACATAGTTAGTCAGGGTAGCTATTGGTTAATTATTTAACTATCTGTATTGATTCCACTAACTCTTCTGACTCATCACGCTGCTGGTACTGTTTATTATCTATCCTGTTGTCTTGTTACTTTATCCCTTTATCCTTCCATACAGTATATGTCCATATGAACCTCAATTACCTCGTAGTCCTGCTCATCGACTCTGTACTGGTACAGAGTTGGTTGGACGATTGGAACATCTTTTATGAAAATAAAAATTGTAAAACATTAAAAAAGTTAACCTTTTTAGCTAAAACTATACTAAATATGTTCACGTCACCAAATAATAGATTAGATCTACCATAGCCTCAACAGAACTCTGTAGCACCATGGTGTAGCCGGAGGACAGCTAGCTGCCGTCCTCCTCTCGGTACATCAATACAAAACCTAGAAGGCTCATGGTTCTCACCCTCTTCCATAGACTTACACGGTAATTATGACAACTTCCGGAGGACGTCCTCCAACCTGTCAAGGCTCTTGCAGCATGAATTGACATGTTGTCCACCCAATCAAAGTATCAGAGAATCAATCTAGTACTGAAAGCATAAGCTACAGCTAGCTAGCACTGCAGTGCATAAAATGTGATGAGTAGTTGACTCAAAGAGAGAGAAAGAGAATAAATGAACAATTTCGTACAATTGAATTTCTTCCAAAATAAAGGAGAAGCAAGAAAGAGAGATATATATATATATATATATATATTTTTTAACTTTTCGTTTCACTTACTTAGTTAGCAAATGCAGCTAGCTACTTTAGCTTACTCAAACACTCGGGGTTCCGCCGGTGTGCTGGTGCCCCACTTGCATGACTAGAACAGGCCAAATAACTAATCGGGCCTTGACCCACCTTGGTTATAGCCAAGTGACTCGTCAGACCTTGACCCACCTTGGTTATAGCCAAAAAAATAATCAGGCCTTGACCCACCTTGGTTATAGCCAAAAAAATAATCAGGCCTTGACCCACCTTGGTTATAGCCAAATAACTAATCAGGCCTTGGCCCACCTTGGTTATAGCCAAGTGACTCCTCAGGCCTTGGCCCACCTTGGTTATAGCCAAGTGACTCATCATGCCTTGGCCCACCTTGGTTATAGCCAAGTGACTCATCAGGCCTTGGCCCACCTTGGCTATAGCCAAGTGACTCGTCAATCCTTGGCCCACCTTGGTTATAGCCAAGTGACTCGTCAATCCTTGGCCCACCTTGGTTATAGCCAAGTGACTCATCAATCCTTGGCCCACCTTGGTTATAGCCAAGTGACTCATCAGGCCTTGGCCCACCTTGGTTATAGCCAAGTGACTCATCAGGCCTTGGCCCACCTTGGTTATAGCCAAGTGACTCATCAGGCCTTGGCCCACCTTGGTTATAGCCAAGTGACTCGTCAATCCTTGGCCCACCTTGGTTATAGCCAAGTGACTCGTCAATCCTTGGCCCACCTTGGTTATAGCCAAGTGACTCGTCAATCCTTGGCCCACCTTGGTTATAGCCAAGTGACTCGTCAGGCTTTGGCTCCCCTTGGTTTTAAGATTTGGGCCTCAATTCAATCAGTTGCAGATCAAATGAACCACAATGGGGGTCTTGGTTGAGAGAATGCATGTGCAGAACTGTCATTAAGGCAAACGGTGGCTATTTTGAAGAATCTCAAACATAACATATATTTTGATTTGTTTAACCCTCTTTTGGTTACTATGTGATTCCATGTGTGTTATTTCATAGTTTTGATGTCTTTCATAGTTTTGATGTTTTGATGTTGAAAATAGTAAAAATAAAGAAACCCTGGAATGAGTAGGTGTGTCCAAACCTTTGACTGGTACTGTAGGTCTTCCGTTTTTTAATTCAAGACTTTAAGCATAGACCTATTAATAGACCTATACTACCTTGATGTTTGTTTTTGGGGTGGGTAAGCCTATTCTGTAGACTTGGCCATTCCAGACTGTCTCCCCACCTCATACATACGTTTGTTTGTATTTGTTAACATGCATCATGGTTCAAATGTCAAACAGGACCTTCTGTGGATGTGATTTTGTGATAATTTGGGGGCATGTCTGGAATGGTAATGTCTCTCTTTTATCTCCCTCTTGTCTCTTGCATCTCTCCCCCACTACTCTTGACAGTTGCCACCCTCTCTCTTTCCCAACTATCTCTCTCCATCCCCTCCACACACACACCTCTCTCCATCTCTGTCAGTTAAGATACTCACAGCAGGAACTCTGAGATCTAATCTTGCTGTTGTGATTAGAATCACTGTGTGAAGCCTAAAGTGTTGGATCAGTCTGTTACAGCTGTCGTCATGGATACTTCGCCAGCAGGACATTACCTAAATCACATTTTCTATCAAGCCATTTTTTCCCCCCTAAACCAGCATGAACTTGTATAATTTAGCCAGAATGAAATCTTGACATGGTATATTATTGTTAATATACAGGAATTACCACCATGGCGAAACAATGTCATTTTAAACAGTAAGTGCATAACACTGAGAAACGTACTCAATATGTGAATTTAATGTTTGCAATAACAGACATACTGTATTCCCACATAATTCAATGCAGCTCATTGTGAATGTAAGACATTTCAGCTTGTTCCACATAATCTAACACCCTTTGAAATGAGGCTGCTCACTTGGTGCTCATGTGATTACTTCCTTATAAGTCATTAAATAAAAGAGTCCTCCTCATATTCTATGGAGAATGCTATAGTGGACATGACCATACATTACCATACCTGACCCTCAACATTCTGACTGTAACCTTTGATAGAAACCGTTAGAGAGGTCATATTTTCCGTCAGCAATCCAGGAAAGACCCCACTTTACCATTAAATGACATCCTCAAAGTGACCTATTTGTTATCTACAAGCCAGTGGTTTTCCAATCTCTCCTCGGGAACCCCCAGATGTTTCACAAGTGTGTTGTAGCCTTGAACTATCTCACCTGATTCACCTAGTCAAGGGCTTGATGATTGATTCACCTAGTTATGGGCTTGATGATTGATTCACCTAGTCAAGGGCTTGATGATTGATTCACCTAGTCAAGGGCTTGATGGTTGATTCACCTAGTCAAGGGCTTGATGATTGATTCACCTAGTCAAAGGGCTTGATGTTTGATTCACCTAGTCAAGGGCTTGATGGTTGATTCACCTAGTCAAGGGCTTGATGATTGATTCACCTAGTCAGGGCCTGATGATCAGTTGACAAGATGAATCAGGTGTGCTAGTTCTGGAATAGATCAAATACATGGACCGGCTGGGGGTCCCTGAGGAGAGGTTTGGGCCAGCTGGGGGTCCCTGAGGAGAGGTTTGAACCGGCTGGGGGTCCCTGAGGAGAGATTTGGCCCGGCTGGGGGTAACCGAGGAGAGGTATAAGAACGACTGAAGTAAGCTTCTAGCCTGATTAAATAATGGCGGGCATAGCATTAAGTCTGGTTTAGCCAGGCTATATAGAACCAAGTACATAGAACAGGCCTGCTAAACGGCTATGGAGATGCAATCCCAGCATATCATCAATACTTTTTATTTTATTTAACCAGGCAAGTCAGTTAAGAAAAATCATATTTACAATGACAGCCTAACCCGGGCCAATTGTGCATCGCCCCTATGGGACTCCAGGTCACGGCTGGTTGTAATATAGCCTGGAATCAAACCAGGGTCTGTATTGATGCCTCTAACACTGAGATGCAGTGCCTGAGACCACTGCGCCACTCGGGAGCCCATTACTTGATTGGACAACGGTGTTATCAAATGAACAACAGGGGACAAGGTAGGCAATGTGAAAATACTGTGTGTAATAAAAATATTACAATGGTTTGAATGAGGAGAAACTATTTTACAGGATAGCAATGACAGGATTCTTATCCTTAGTTGGTAATCAAATTGAAATGCATCGTGATTGACTATACATGGTAATAATGGGATAGAAATGGTGTTTCCCACAATCTAACATGATCTTTGTATCTTCAAGGTAAGAAGCATCACAGCTTAAACCAACGTTCAATTTCTTTGAGATCTTTTACTTCTCCACAAAGATGTGCATAACTAGTCCCCGTATTCTATTCACTCTCTTTCTCCAAAGGCCTGAGTATTCAACCTCCACGTTTAATGGCTGAAAACTTTCAAAGTAGTCAGCCGCTGCTAGATTTGTGTGCTATGGTTATCTTGTGGATACATCTACACCTCCTCGATTTAAAGTCAGCACAAGTCAAGTGTCCCCTGCCTTCCTTCCACCAAGCCCAAAGCCTTCCTCACACCCTTGAGAAATGAACGCCAAATGGACTCACGGAAATCACATTGCACTGAACAATTTCCAGCTCAATAACACTTTGGTCTGCAATAAGTTGATTTCCCAGATGGTTGTGAGGAATAAGACATGGTGTTGGTGTAGTTTAATAAAGAATGGGCTGATGATAATGAGTGAAGAATGTCTCCAAGCACACTCAGCATTCTATTACCCACACATTAGTACAGATAGGGAGACAAAAAAGGTTTACAACATTATGGAAGAAGAGAATTAATCAGGAAATAATTCAACTCTTTGGCACACGAGAGGATGAAAAAGAAGAATGATGACATGGAAAGACAGGAGAACAAAGACAGGTTGGGTTGGGACCATGATCTTAATGGTGTTTTCAGGCAGCCGCTGGATCAGACCTGCACCTGCGTGGGAAGACTGTTAGGATGGATGACAGCAGCCAGCAGAAGCCCTGTTGTGGGACCGGGGGCCCTCAGTGATGCTGTGCTCAAAGTGAAAGGGATGGAAGGATGGAAAGATGTCAGGGGTTTCTTCCATTGACAGAGAGCCGGACCAAAGCGCAGCGTGGTTATTCTGATTCATGTTTAATTCAAAGATAAACACGAACACAACAAAACAAGACAAGAAACGTGAAAACCCAAAACAGCCCTATCTGGTGCAAACACAGAGACAGGAACAATCACCCACAAACACACAGTGAAACCCAGGCTACCGAAGTATGATTCTCAATCAGAGACAACTAATGACAACTGCCTCTGATTGAAAACCATACTAGGCCGAAACATAGAAATACCCAAATCATAGAAAAACAAACATAGACTGCCCATCCCAACTCACGCCCTTACCATACTAAATAATGACAAAACAAAGGAAATAAAGGTCAGAACGTGACAAAAGAAGAGGGAATTCTGATGAAAGGAAAATGAGGAAAAGTGTCTGTCTGTCCTGTCAAGTTCACATGTCAAAATCAATCATATGTGAAAATCTCATTTGCAGGTTCACACAAAAAAATTAAAAAACCTTCACAAATATCAGTTTCACATGAGGAATTACAGATTCACATGTGGGGTTAAAATAACATTATTCTCCTCACATGTGAAAAGCATCATGGTGGCTTCATCATGGTAGGGGTATACTTGACATTGGCAAAGACTGGGGAGTTTTTCAGGATGAAAAGAATGGGATGGAGCCTAGCACAGGCAAAATAGAGGAAGACCTGCTTCAGTCTGCTGTACACCAGACACAGAGAGAGTCATTCACCTTTCAGCAGAACAAGAACCTACAACACAAGGCCAGGTCCACACTGGAGTTGCTTACCAAGAAGACAGTAAATGTTCCTGAGTGGCCAGGTCCACACTGGAGTTGCTTACCAAGAAGACAGTGAATGTTCCTGAGTGGCCAAGTCCACACTGGAGTTGCTTACCAAGAAGACAGTGAATGTTCCTGAGTGGCCAAGTCCACACTGGAGTTGCTTACCAAGAAGACAGTAAATGTTCCTGAGTGGCCAGGTCTACACTGGAGTTGCTTACCAAGAAGACAGTGAATGTTCCTGAGTGGCCAGGTCTACACTGGAGTTGCTTACCAAGAAGACAGTGAAGTCCACACTGGAGTTGCTTACCAAGAGGACAGTGAATGTTCCTGAGTGGCCAAGTCCACACTGGAGTTGCTTACCAAGAGGACAGTGAATGTTCCTGAGTGGCCAAGTCCACACTGGAGTTGCTTACCAAGAGGACAGTGAATGTTCCTGAGTGGCCAGGTCCACACTGGAGTTGCTTACCAAGAAGACAGTGAATGTTCCTGAGTGGCCAGGTCCACACTGGAGTTGCTTACCAAGAGAGGACAGTGAATGTTCCTGAGTGGCCAAGTCCACACTGGAGTTGCTTACCAAGAAGACAGTGAATGTTCCTGAGTGGCCAAGTCCACACTGGAGTTGCTTACCAAGAAGACAGTGAATGTTCCTGAGTGGCCAAGTCCACACTGGAGTTGCTTACCAAGAAGACAGTGAATGTTCCTGAGTGGCCAGGTCTACACTGGAGTTGCTTACCAAGAAGACAGTAAATGTTCCTGAGTGGCCAGGTTACAGTTTAGATGTAAATCTGCTTGGAAATCTATTGCAAGACTTGAAAATTGCTCTCTAGCCATGATCCCTAACACCTTGACAGAGCTTGAAGAATTTTGAAAAGAACAACGGGCAAATATTGCACAATACAGGTGTGCAAAGCTCTTGTGAGACTTACCCAAGATGACTCACCTCTGTAATTGCTGGCAGAGGTGCTTCTAGGAGCGAATAATTATCTAATCAAGTTACATTTCTGTTAGATTTTTTCTTTAAAATCTTTAAAAAATGTTTGACATTTTGACATTACAGTGTATTTTGTGTAGATTTTTAACCACAATGACAATTAAATTAATTTTAATCCCACTTTTGTAACATAATAAATTAAGCACTGTACAGTATGTGTTGCCATGATCCCCTGGGATTAGTTCAGATTGTATTATATCAGATTATTCAGATTATTCATTATCAGATTAGATTTTTTTAGGGTTGGTTTACTTAATTTCCTCTTGTCTGTCTGATGTCATTCTCTTCTCTGCTATACCGTCCAGGTCGAACATTGATTCGCAAATTAGAGAAGCACGAGGTGGCATTCCCAAACAGCTACTTGACAGCAGAGCCTGTTTCATCTAAACGTTTTCCCCTCTCAAAACTCGAACAAATCACCTTTAACTGAAAACAGCAGCTGTTTCAGCTGCCTCAGTGGGAGCTGATTCTTGGGATGCCCGGAGTAATTAATTATTTGTAGGTCAGAGTGAGCACAGAATGTGCAGTGCCAAAAATGCAAAGGTTATGGTCCTGTCCAGCTGTTTTTTAGGCCAAAGTACTTACCCCTCTGTCATTACTCCAATAGGAGGTCAGTGGTTGGTAGTTGGGGTGGGCTGGTTTTGCTAACAGCGTCCCTACATGGTGCTAACGTCAGCTAGTGTGCTCAGTTGGCTGGCCAAGCCCACCACTACAAGGCCTCTGTCGTCTTGACCTGCGAATCCAGCAGTTTTCAGGTCCGACTTCCTCTGATTTCAATCCAGTAGACCAGTGACCAGCAACTCTACCCATTCTTCCCCCCATCTTGTGGTTTGTCCCACAATAATTCCTCTCCCCACTCTTTTTAATTGCTCTGTGGCTTTATCATAACATTTAGAGGTTACAGTTAACAAGATGGCCAATTAATCCCAAATGCTAATTAGGTGGTAATGGGTTGTCACGGAGACAGCGATAGCTCCCGTTGAAAAGGGCAACACGCCTGCCTGATCCGCAAACAATGACTAAGCGCTAAAATTGACACAGAGCCAAATTAGCTCGCTCATATGAGTGGGTTAGAGACGGCTGCTTCATGGGAAATGACATGAACAGAATAAATGTCAAGGACATCGGTGCGAGACAACATGCAGCTTAACATCCCCGTCGTTCTCTCCCTTCCTGTGGCTCATCTACTCTCACATGGGGGTATGATTGGGACACGGAGATATGTAGCTGTTCAAATAACTGTTTTTATCAACTAAAAAGAGGCGGAATTCTGACCTGAGGTCCTTGGCCATAACTAGTATTTTTGTACAAGTCTCCCAATGACAAAAGTCTGACTGCAAATGTTTTTATTGCAAAAGGAAAAGTGTAACATTTACCATACACTTGACTTCAAATGAAACAATGCGTGTTATAAAGAGCCGACTATCTATGCATTGATCAGTTTACTAAACGCTAGTTTAGTCATCTCCTCATAACTAACACACATTATTGAAGAAAGATTTCAAATGAAATCACACTACCAGATTATTAGGTTTATGGTACTTTTTTTGCACTTGGCACAGTGCTGATCTCAACTCAGAATGCAGCTCAAACTATTACTGTCAACTGTTGAGGTGATAATAGTCTTGCTAATATCGCCCCTTTGAGAAGTCAATGGACCAGGAAGTGCTTGAAGCATGGTGAAATAATATGAGTGTCCAATTGGAAGCAACCCAGCAGCTGAAGACTGGAAGGACGACGAGGACACTGAGGTCCTCTAAAGTGGCTGTTCTCCTCCTGCAGCCAGCCAACCAGCCAACCAACCAGCCACCAGCCAACCAGCCAGCCAGCCAACCAGCCAGCCAGCCAGCCAACCAGCCAACCAGCCAACCAGCCAGCCAGCCAACCAGCCAACCAGCCAGCCAACCAACCAGCCAACCAACCAGCCAACCAACCAACCAGCCAGCCAGCCAACCAGCCAGCCAGCCAACCAGCCACCAGCCAACCAGCCAGCCAACCAACCAGCCAGCCAACCAGCCAACCAACCAGCCAACCAACCAACCAACCAACCAAGCCAGCCAGCCAACCAGCCAACCAACCAACCAGCCAACCAACCATTCACCAGCCAACCAGCCAACCAGCCAACCAACCAACCAGCCAACCAGCCAGCCAGCCAGCCAGCCAGCCAGCCAACCAGCCAGCCATTCAACCAGCCAGCCAACCAGCCAGCCAACCAGCCAGCCAACCAGCCAACCAGCCAGCCAACCAGCCAGCCAACCAGCCAGCCAACCAGCCAGCCAGCCAACCAGCCAGCCAGCCAGCCAGCCAGCCAACCAGCCAACCAACCAGCCAGCCAGCCAGCCAACCAGCCAACCAACCAGCCAACCAGCCAGCCAACCAGCCAGCCAACCAGCCAGCCAACCAACCAGCCAGCCAACCAACCAGCCAGCCAGCCAACCAGCCAGCCAACCAGCCAGCCAACCAGCCATCCAACCAGCCAACCAACCAGCCAGCCAGCTGTCTCTGTGTAAACCACAGCCAGCACACCGAACGCAAAGCATGTGTGCAGCCTTATCTCCTGGCCTCTGATGAGCTGCCAAAAGACTGATAGATGGGAACCAGGAGAGAGCTATACTCCCCAAGTCCTCCCTGTCCCCCCTGTCTGTCCCGTCCTCCCAGGCCCTCCTGCACCCCCTCCTGTACTCCCCTTTCCTCCCCATACCTCCTGTACTCTCCTTTCACCACCAGCCCTCCTGCGCTCCCTCCTGTACTCTCCAGTCCTCCTTCACCCAGTCATGCCGGGAGTTTCTGATATGCCTTGCAATTTCCTGCTTAAATATCATTAAAAAAAAAACTTTATATAAACACATACTGTAAAAACACACACACACACACATACACACACTTCCTCAGTTTTATCTCCCAGCCTCCCGCAGGCTACAGCGTGGCCTGGAGCTATCTCTAGTAGCAGAGGCACAGAGTCTTCCTCAGGGGATCCACATCTAGAAAGACCTTTAGTACCATGCAGTACACAGGTCAGATCAGAGGAAAGCGCTCTCTCCTTCCCTCTCGATTTCTCTGCCCTCCCCCTCTCCCTCTTTTTTTCTCTCTCTGGCTTCCAAAAACTTTTTCTCCCTACATCTTCCTTCCTCTCTCTCTCTCTCCCTCTCCCTCTCTCTCTCAGCTTTACCTCAGCTAAGGGACTGTGTGAAGTGAGGGACTGTGTGAAGTGAGGCACAGTGTCTTCCACTGTGACAGCTGAGTGAACAGCTCTAGCACAGAGGAGACAGGGCTGGGTGGCCTGCCACCAGACAACACAGCATAGTCTGCATTTCATACTGGTATGGGACATTCGAAGGGAAGCATTCCAGTCTCCCCCCACTGCTGTAGATAGATCTGATATGTCTGGTGTAGGGCATTCTATCTACAGCAGTGGGGGCAGACTGGAATGCTTCCCTTAGAATGTTTTGTAGCCTTTATCCTGGAAATCCACTATTTACATGCTTGATTTCACACCAACTCAGCATCAATTATTAGACGTTAGTTAGTATGGCGGCATGGTTAAGGGCAAGTTACTTGAACAACTGAAAAGCACATCACAGTTCACACTAAAAGACAAGCCTCTTTCCATACCAAACCTCTCTCTCTTCCTCTCTCTCTCTTTTTCTCTCACTCTCACTCTCTCTCTCACTCTCTCTCTTTTTCTCTCTCTCTCTCTCTTTTCTCTCTCTCGCTTTCTCTCTCTCTCTCTCTCTCTCTCTCTTTTTCTCTCACTCTCTCTATCTTTTTCTCTCACTCTCTCTCGGCTCAGAGTGAATCTCGGTTAAGAGTCTTGATACCATCTCCCATCTGCCTGCCCCATCTGGGGGACTGCATGCTGAAGAGCTAACACTGCAAAGTCAAGATGACAACTCACACATTAAAATATGAGATGGATTATAGATGTACACACACACACACACACACACTACCAATCAAAAGTTTAGACACAGCTACTCATTCAAAGGTTTTTTTTTTCTTTATTTTTACTATTTTCTAATAGTGGACAACATAACTATGACACATATGGAGTCATGTAGTAAGCAAAAAAGTGTTATAGAAATCAAAATATATTTTATTTTTGAGATTCTTCAAATTCTTTGCCTTTATGACAGTTTTGCACACATTTGGCTTTCTCTCAACCAGCTTCATGAGGTAGTCACCTGGAATGCATTTCAATGAACAGGTGTGCCTTGTTAAAAGTTAATTTGTAGAATTTCTTTACTTCTTAATGCGTTTGAGCCAGTCAGTTGTGTTGTGACAAGGTAGAGTTGGAATACAGAAGATAGCCCTATTTGATAAAAGACCAAGTCCTTATGATGGCAAGAACAAGAACAAGTCTTTAAGATGGCAAGAACAGCTCAAATAAGCAAAGAGAAAAGATAACCCAACATTATTTTAAGACGTGAAGTTTAGTCAAGTTTCTTCAAGAACAGTCGCAAAAACCATCAAACACTATGATGAAACTGCCGCTCATGTGGACCGCCACAGGAAAGGAAGACCCAGAGTTACCTCTGCTACAGAGGATAAGTTCAGTAGAGTTACCAGACTGAGATTGCAGCCCAAATAAATGCTTCATGCAGTTCAAGTAACAGACACATCTCGACATCAACTTTTCAGAGGAGACTGCGTGTATCAGGCCTTCATGGTTGTATTGCTGCAAAGAAACCTCTACTAAAGGACACCAATAATAAGAAGAGACTTGCTTGGGCCAAAAAAACATGAGCAATGGACATTAGACCAGTGGAAATCTGTCCTTTGGTCTGATGAGTTTTGGTTCCAACCTCCGTGTCTTTGTGAGACACGGAGTAGGTGAACGGAGAATCTCCGCATGTGCGGTTCCTACCGTGAAGCATGGAGGAGGTGTAATGGTGTGCGGGTGATTTCCTGGTGATACTGTCAGTGATTTATTTCGAATTCAAGGCACACTTAACCAGCATGGCTATCACAGTATTCTGCAGCGGTACGCTATTCCATCTGGTTTGCGCTTAGTGGGACTATCATCTGTTTTTCAACAGGACAATGACCCAACACACCTCCAGGCAGTATAAGGGCTATTTGACCAAGAAGGAGAGTGATGGAGTAATGCATCTGTAAGGCTCTGCTTTTCTTTTCTTAGTCAACCTTGTGTTTTTTTCTTTGTGTTCTGGAACGTAGCCCTGTTTCTTTGTGTTCTGGAAATGTTACGAATCCCTTTTGGCCCGACAGTCTAGGGGGATGGTAATGAGACTCGTAACATAACTCATGCAAATTATTGTGACAAAGTAAAAGTGTGAACGAAATAACCACGACAACAGAAATCTACCGTCAAACTCTTAAGTTTATTTATAAACACACGGTAATGGGGGGAGCAGGAAAAGGGGCTGAGCTGGACCCAAGGAAAGAAACAATAAGTATTCAAAAACACCCCTAAGCTAGACTAGCCTACTTTAACAACAGCTAACTAACTAACCAAAAATACAGTGGGTGGTCCGCCCAGTTCTAACTAGTGTATTTAACAAAGTTCACCTACGGGTAGTGTATGCCCATGGGCGATTTGTCTTGGTTTCCCCCTTTTCCCACCAGCAATCAAACACAAACACCATAACCAAAAACAATACTCACAGGTGATGACAAAGTGCTATGAGGTGCTTAAACAAAAGAGAGGTTAAGACACAAAGCGAGAGTGAAACACAGAGACCTACAGACATGACATTTACAGAGAGATTGAGCTGAGCTGAGCTGAGCTCTAGAACAAACAAATGATGGGGTTTTTAAACCATGGGGAAGGAACTGTGATAGGTCAGGAAATAGGAGGAGGTGTGTCTTCTGATTGATGATTGATTGTTGACTGATTGGGGAGTGATGATTTTCACCTGTGAGGGGAGAAGGAGAGAAAAGAAACACACACACAGGATAACTGTATCCGTAACAGGAATGCAGCCCTGTTTCTTTGTGTTCTGTAACGGAGCCTTGTCTTTCATTCTTGTTCATTGATTTCACCTGTGTTTATTTCTCACCTGGTCTCATCAGCTCCTGTTTAGTTCAGTTCTTTCTGTTAGTATGGTTGTGAGGTAGTGTTTGTTTTTGACTGTCTACCTGTGTTTGACCATTGTCTGCCTGTGACCACGATTCCTGCCTTCTGGGAAATATTAATAAACATCTTCCGTGCTCTGCATGTGAATCTACAACTGTTTCTCCATGAGTATTCATTACAGTATCAGATGACCTGGACTCCACAAATCACCTGATCTCAACCCAATTGAGATGGTTTTGGATGAGTTGGATGGCATAGTGAAAGAAAAGCAGCCAACATGTTATCAGCATATGTGGGAACTCCTTCAAGACTGTTAGAAAAGCATTCAAGGTGAAGCTGTTTGTGAGAATGCCAAGAATGTGCAAAGCTGTCATCAAGGCAACGGGTGGCTACTTTGACGAATCTAATATATAAAATATATTTTGATTTGTTTAACACTTTTTTGGTTAGTACATGAGTCCATATGTGTTATTTCATAGTTTTGATGTCTTATCTATTTGTCTACAATGTAGAAAATAGTACAAATAAAGAAAAACCCTTGAATGCCTTGAATGAGTAGGTGTCTAAACTTTTGACTGGTACTGTACATATCGAAAAACATACACAAGCATACACACACACACAGTGAGATGTTGCATTTATTTCAAAAAGTGTTTTTCACATGAGTTCTATATCTACCTGTCCTCTATTCCTGAGAGTAGGAGCCAATCAGTACACTACATGATGGCTCTGCAGCACTGAATGACTGCCTTTTATAGCAACTCCCCGGGGAAGAGTACCTAGTCATAACGTCTTTATCTCAGTCCGCTGGAGACATTGTACAAAACATTAGGTACATCTTCCTAATATTTGCCCTCAGAACAGCCTCAGTTCCTCAGGGCATGGACTCTACGAGGTGTTGAAAGCGTTCCACAGGGATGCTGGCCAATGTAGACTCTACAAGGTGTTGAAAGCATTCCACAGGGAGGGACTCTACAAGGTGTTGAAAGCATTCCACATGCTGGCCAATGGACTCTACGAGGTGTTGAAAGCGTTCCACAGGGATGCTGGCCAATGTAGACTCTACAAGGTGTTGAAAGCATTCCACAGGGATGCTGGCCATGTAGACTCTACAAGGTGTTGAAAGCGTTCCACAGGGATGCTGGCCCCATGTTGACTCTACAAGGTGTTGAAAGCGTTCCACAGGGATGCTGGCCCCATGTTGACTCTACAAGGTGTTGAAAGCGTTCCACAGGGATGCTGGCCCCATGTTGACTCTACAAGGTGTTGAAAGCGTTCCACAGGGATGCTGGCCAATGTAGACTCCAATGCTTCCCACAGTTGTGTCAAGTTGTTTGGTAGTGGATTTCTACCCTGATGGATGCATGTTCTCTGGGTTTTCTCCATACCCTAGTCCTCCCATCAGCGTGAAACAGCAGGACCCGGGATTCATTAGACCAGGCATTGTTTTTACAATTCTCCAGTGTACAGTGTTTTTGTACCTTAGCCCACTGCAATTGCAGTTTCTTGTTTAATGCTGAAAGAAGCGGAACTCTGTAAGGTCGTTGGCTGCCACACCCCATTTGTGTCAAGGTACGATGAGTTGTGCATTCTTTCATGGGTCTTTGGGCGCCAATGTTATACTGGACTGTCAGTTGACTAACTACAGCCCGTCTGTTGCTCTGCACAATTCATGTCACCCTCCTTTGTCCTCTTTCATCAATGACCTGTTTTCAACCACTGGCCTGCCGTTGGCTGGATGTCCTTTGGGTGGTGGACCATTCTTGATACACACAGGAAACTGTTGAGCGTGAAAGACCCAGCAGCCTTGCAGTTCTTGACACACTCAAACTGGTGCTCCTGGCACCTACTACCATACCCTGTTCAAAGGCACTTAAATATTTTGTCTTTCTCATTCACCCTCTGAATGGCACACAAAACAAATCCATGTGTCGATTGTCTCAAGGCTTAAAAGTCCTCCTTTAACCTGTCTCCTTCATTTCATCTACACTGACTGAGGTGGATTTAACAAGTGACATAAATACGGGATCATAGCTTTCACCAGGATTCAGTAAGTCAAGGACAGAGCAGGCGTTCCTAATGTTTTGTACACTCAGTGTATATCTTCACTATATATCTTCTCCTCCTCCACAGTTTGTCTTTTTAGCATTGGTGGAAATTAGTAGAGGACTTTCCATAATGGTTGTAACAAGGTTATGTTGGTATTTGTTTGGTTTTTACTATGAAATTGTATGGCATCAGTAGTATACTGGTTTGGTGTATTCACAAACTGAGAAGTTTCTTGTATAGGGAGAAGAGCTATAACATGATGCTATAATTTAATTGTTAGGTCCATACATGTGGTCAAGTGCTCGCTTATGGACAAAATGTTTGGTTATGGAGACAAAACAGTTGAGAATGATTCATTGCCATCTTAAAAAGCTGTGAACCGTGATGTAACGTGACCTCTGACAGCTAACTCATCCTCCAGGGTTTCGAGGTCTCTCCTGATGCATATGTATGCAGCTTTCTGAATTCCATGTTCATGTTAATGAAGTAGGCCATACAATACTTCAGTGCTAGGGAATAGTAATTCAGAAAAGTAGAAGAAAGTGGAAAACAAGGGGGGTTTTCTCGGTTGGGTGGGTGCTCCCCCGTTGCAATCTTAACTTTTCAAGGCGATGTGTCTCAAGGATTTACTCTCTGTAACTGTTGTCTAGAGTTTTAATGAGATCAACTGCTTACCTTAGCATAGTCTCCATGGCGATATGGTAAAATAAAGGTTATGAGAGAGCCGTTATAGAATACGTGCCTTAATTAAACCACTGATCTGGAACTCAAAGTGTCACAATCGAAAGGCCCCTTATTTTCCCCTTCCCTCACACCATCACATGCAACCCGGGCTCTTTTCTATGCTAATCAACAGAAATAAATCTGCAACGTTGCACTTAAAGCTCCCATTTGCCCTTGCCACATGGATTTACGCCCCCGTCTTGTTGATTTGTGGCGGCTTTAAAAAAAAAAGATTTGCAGAAATGTGATAATGAAAGTGAAGGGTTGTCTTCAAAAAGTTAAATACGTTGGAGGTTTGTGCAAGAGGTGTAATGTATTAACTACACTCAGCACTATCCATTATTTCTCAGTACCTGTATGCTCTGAGTTGGTCTGAAAAGGCTACAATATCAGGTAGGAGGATTGGGTGGCTATGTACATGTTAAAGGAGTCAATGAAGGGAAAGGGTCTGCAACTGTATTTGTGTGTGTGTGTGTGTGTGTGTGTGTGTGTGTGTGTGTGTGTGTGTGTGTGTGTGTGTGTGTGTGTGTGTGTGTGTGTGTGTGTGTGTGTGTGTGTGTGTGTGTGTGTGTGTGTCACTCTCCAACACAGGAGTTTGGTGGCACCTTAATTGGAGAGGATGGGCTCTTGGTAATGGCTGGGGCGGAATCAGTGGAATGCTATCAAATATGTCAAACATGGTTTCCATGGTTTCCATGTGTTTGATGCCATTCCATGTGCTCCATTCCAGACATTATTATGAGCCGTCCTCCCCTCAGCAGGAAACAAAATAATCTGAACAGGACAAGAGAGAAATCCACAAAACAGTCCTGGAGTGAGATGGAGAGCTTCCGCTCCCAGAGATAGTCAAACACCATTACATTAGTCCTTATTACCAGAGTGCATCCAGAACACAAACTCAACTAGAGAAAAGACTCCAGTCAGTGCCACTCAGTCTGGGGAGTGAAACACACCTTCTGCATTTTTCCTGCGTAACAAACCGAGCCCCCAATACAGACAATTTCTCAGGGAAAAAGGAAGCAGAAATTCAGTCCTTCAGTGGAATATCGTCCCAGTTTTGCACGTGTGCTTTATCTCTATTAGGTTTCCTGCCCTGAGGCCAGTTCCAGTAGATTAGTGACTGGAATATTGAGTTCCTGCACTGAGGCCAGTTCCAGTAGATTAGTGTCTGGAATACTGAGTTCCTGCCCTGAGGCCAGTTCCAGTAGATTAGTGACTGGAATATTGAGTTCCTGCACTGAGGCCAGTTCCAGTAGATTAGTGTCTGGAATACTGAGTTCCTGCCCTGAGGCCAGTTCCAGTAGATTAGTGACTGGAATATTGAGTTCCTGCCCTGAGGCCAGTTCCAGTAGATTAGTGACTGGAATACTAAGTTCCTGCCCTGAGGCCAGTTCCAGTAGATTAGTGACTGGAATATTGAGTTCCTGCACTGAGGCCAGTTCCAGTAGATTAGTGACTGGAATATTGAGTTCCTGCACTGAGGCCAGTTCCAGTAGATTAGTGTCTGGAATACTGAGTTCCTGCCCTGAGGCCAGTTCCAGTAGATTAGTGACTGGAATACTGAGTTCCTGCCCTGAGGCCAGTTCCAGTAGATTAGTGACTGGAATATTGAGTTCCTGCCCTGAGGCCAGTTCCAGTAGATTAGTGACTGGAATACTAAGTTCCTGCCCTGAGGCCAGTTCCAGTAGATTAGTGACTGGAATACTGAGTTCCTGCCCTGAGGCCAGTTCCAGTAGATTAGTGACTGGAATACTGAGTTCCTGCCCTGAGGCCAGTTCCAGTAGATTAGTGACTGGAGTACTGAGTTCCTGCCCTGAGGCCAGTTCCAGTAGATTAGTGACTGGAATACTGAGTTCCTGCCCTGAGGCCAGTTCCAGTAGATTAGTGACTGGAATATTGAGTTCCTGCACTGAGGCCAGTTCCAGTAGATTAGTGACTGGAATACTGAGTTCCTGCCCTGAGGCCAGTTCCAGTAGATTAGTGACTGGAATATTGAGTTCCTGCACTGAGGCCAGTTCCAGTAGATTAGTGACTGGAATACTGAGTTCCTGCACTGAGGCCAGTTCCAGTAGATTAGTGACTGGAATACTGAGTTCCTGCCCTGAGGCCAGTTCCAGTAGATTATTGTTTGGAATATTGAGTTCCTGCCCTGAGGCCAGTTCCAGTAGATTAGTGTCTTGAATACTGAGTTCCTGCCCTGAGGCCAGTTCCAGTAGATTAGTGACTGGAATACTGAGTTCCTGCCCTGAGGCCAGTTCCAGTAGATTAGTGACTGGAATACTAAGTTCCTGCCCTGAGGCCAGTTCCAGTAGATTAGTGACTGGAATACTAAGTTCCTGCCCTGAGGCCAGTTCCAGTAGATTAGTGACTGGAATATTGAGTTCCTGCCCTGAGGCCAGTTCCAGTAGATTAGTGACTGGAATACTGAGTTCCTGCCCTGAGGCCAGTTCCAGTAGCCTGGCAGATTAGTGACTGGAATACTGAGTTCCTGCCCTGAGGCCAGTTCCAGTAGATTAGTGACTGGAATACTAAGTTCCTGCCCTGAGGCCAGTTCCAGTAGATTAGTGACTGGAATACTAAGTTCCTGCCCTGAGGCCAGTTCCAGTAGATTAGTGACTGGAATATTGAGTTCCTGCCCTGAGGCCAGTTCCAGTAGATTAGTGACTGGAATACTGAGTTCCTGCCCTGAGGCCAGTTCCAGTAGATTAGTGACTGGAATACTGAGTTCCTGCACTGAGGCCAGTTCCAGTAGATTAGTGACTGGAATACTGAGTTCCTGCCCTGAGGCCAGTTCCAGTAGATTATTGTTTGGAATATTGAGTTCCTGCCCTGAGGCCAGTTCCAGTAGATTAGTGTCTTGAATACTGAGTTCCTGCCCTGAGGCCAGTTCCAGTAGATTAGTGACTGGAATACTGAGTTCCTGCCCTGAGGCCAGTTCCAGTAGATTAGTGACTGGAATACTAAGTTCCTGCCCTGAGGCCAGTTCCAGTAGATTAGTGACTGGAATACTAAGTTCCTGCCCTGAGGCCAGTTCCAGTAGATTAGTGACTGGAATATTGAGTTCCTGCCCTGAGGCCAGTTCCAGTAGATTAGTGACTGGAATACTGAGTTCCTGCCCTGAGGCCAGTTCCAGTAGATTAGTGACTGGAATATTGAGTTCCTGCCCTGAGGCCAGTTCCAGTAGATTAGTGACTGGAATACTGAGTTCCTGCCCTGAGGCCAGTTCCAGTAGATTAGTGACTGTAATATTGAGTTCCTGCCCCATAGCCAGTTCCAGTAGATTAGTGACTGGAATACTGAGTTCCTGCCCTGAGGCCAGTTCCAGTAGATTAGTGACTGGAATACTGAGTTCCTGCCCTGAGGCCATTTCCAGTAGAATAGTGACTGGAATATTGAATTCCTGCCCTGAGGCCAGTTCCAGTAGATTAGTGTGGGAATAACTAATCAATAATGCAATGTAAAGCTCATTAGCACGAGGTGCCCTTTGACTCACTTTCTCTTTTCCACCATTGTCTTCCTGTGTAGTGATATAATAGGAAGTTGAGTTACACAATTCAGAGTTTATGGACACCAAAGGCTGGGATTAAATGTCTGTGAAAGTCAAAAGGAAAATGACCCACTGTGCTGAGACATGGTTATGTGCTTATGGGCTGTATTGTCTATAGGGGATGGAGAGTGATTAAGCTGTTGTTATGGGCTGTATTGTCTATAGGGGATGGAGAGTGATTAAGCTGTTGTTATGGGCTGTATTGTCTATAGAGGATGGAGAGTGATTAAACTGTTGTTATGGGCTGTATTGTCTATAGGGGGTGGAGAGTGATTAAGCTGTTGTTATGGGCTGTATTGTCTATAGGGGATGGAGAGTGATTAAGCTGTTGTTATGGGCTGTATTGTCTATAGGGGATGGAGAGTGATTAAGCTGTTGTTATGGGCTGTATTGTCTATAGGGGATGGAGAGTGATTAACCTGTTGTTATGGGCTGTATTGTCTATAGGGGATGGAGAGTGATTAACCTGTTGTTATGGGATGTATTGATAGGGGATGGAGAGTGATTAAGCTGTTGTTATGGGCTGTATTGTCTATAGGGGATGGAGAGTGATTAACCTGTTGTTATGGGATGTATTGATAGGGGATGGAGAGTGATTAAGCTGTTGTTATGGGCTGTATTGTCTATAGGGGATGGAGAGTGATTAACCTGTTGTTATGGGCTGTATTGTCTATAGGGGATGGAGAGTGATTAAGCTGTTGTTATGGGCTGTATTGTCTATAGGGGGTGGAGAGTGATTAAGCTGTTGTTATGGGCTGTATTGTCTATAGGGGATGGAGAGTGATTAAGCTGTTGTTATGGGCTGTATTGATAGGGGATGGAGAGTGATTAAACTAGCCTCAAAAAACATTTATATTCCTTGCGCTGTTTAGACACAGATGAGACTTGAATATAAAATGTAATCCGACCAAAGTGTTTCAGAGCCCCAGGTGTTTATCTGTTCCTGGTCGTATCCTACTGTACCTGGAGCATCACACAGTCTACTACCAACTGTTGTGTGTTTCTCTCTCCACTATACTGAACCACATTTCATGATTAAAACATTCAAGGTACAACAGCATTAACACAATGATTAAATATATTATTTTGACCATATCAACATGCCTTTTGTCTTCTGTTCATTTTATGTTGAATTGCATTCCTGCAGCCTTCCCATCTGTGCAATATTCTCTTATGTAGTGGAGGGTTAGGCTTGCCTGGGCAAAACATAATTAATGGGCTCAGTTATTAACACATGGCCTCAGTTATTAACTCATGGGCTCAGTTATTCACCCATGAGCTCTGTTATTAACCCATGGGCTCTGTTATTAACTCATGGTCTCTTTTATTAATTCATGGGCTCAGTTATTAACTCTTTGCCTCTGTTATTAACTCATGGGCTCTGTTATTAACTCGTGAGCTCAGTTATTAACTCTTTGCCTCTGTTATTAACTCATGGGCTCTGTTATTAACTCATGGCCTCTGTTATTAACTCATGGTCTCTGTTATTAACTCATGGGCTCTGTTATTAAATCACAGGCTGTGTTATTAACTCACAGGCTCTGTTATTAACTCATGGCTCTGCTATTAACTCATGGTCTCTGTTATTAATCCATGGTCTCTGTTATCAACTCATGGGCTCAGTTATTTACTCATGGGCTCTGTTATTAACTCATGGGGGATATCTTATTGTCGATTCATTACAGATTTTGGAGCCGATAGAGATGATACAGAAACCAGAGATGACAGGAAAAACAGAGTTTGATAGGGAAACCAGAGATGATAGGGAAACCAGAGATGATAGGGAAACCAGAGATGATAAGGAAACCAGAGATGATAGGGAAACCAGAGTTTGATAGGGAAACCAGAGATGATAGAGAAACCAGAGTTTGATAGGGAAACCAGAGATGATAGGGAAACCAGAGATGATAGGGAAACCAGAGATGATAGAGAAACCAGAGATGATAGAGAAAGCAGAGTTTGATAGGGAAACCAGAGATGATAGGGAAACCAGAGATGATAGGGAAACCAGAGATGATAGAGAAAGCAGAGTTTGATAGGGAAACCAGAGATCATAGGGAAACAGAGATGATAGGGAAACCAGAGATGTTAGAGAAACCAGAGATGATAGGGAAACCAGAGATGTTAGAGAAACCAGAGATGATAGGGAAACCAGGGATGATAGGGAAACAGAGATGATAGAGAAACCAGAGATGATAGAGAAACCACAGATGATAGGGAAACCAGAGATGATAGGGAAACCAGAGATGATAGGGAAACCAGAGTTGATAAGGAAACCAGAGTTTGATAGGGAAACCAGAGACAATAGAGAAACCAGAGTTTGATAGGGAAACCAGAGTTGATAGGGAAACCAGAGATGATAGGGAAACCAGAGATGATAGGGAAACCAGAGATGATAGGGAAACCAGAGATGATAGGGAAACCAGAGATGTTAGAGAAACCAGAGTTGATAGGGAAACCAGAGATGATAGAGAAACCAGAGTTGATAGGGAAACCAAAGATGATAGAGAAACCAGAGTTTGATAGGGAAACCAGAGATTGTTCAATAGATACCTACACTGAATTCTAATGACCCATCTCATAACGCACTCCTTTCAGGTGGACTCACGTCAGTTGACAGGTTTCCTAACTCATTTACTAATATGAGTGGTTTTGGGGAATGAGCATATCTCAGGCTGTTGTAATTTGGACAATGTAAGCATTTGTTTGTGAGGTCAAGTTACAGCCTAACTTACAGAATACTGCCAATCCTAAGGCAATCTTACCACAGTTGTCTTTGTTTACCAGCTTAAGACTGAGCTGTTCCGAAAAGCTTTCATGGGCCTATGTTAAGTCTGTCCTCCTGTCCACTGGATCTGACGACAACTGTACCCTCAATAGCTTTGGTTGTTGCCTGCTTACAATGTTCTGTGTTTTGGATTGCTTTTGTTGTTATTATAATAATTATTATTATAATAATAATGTAAAAAAACTAATGGGAGTAATTTATTTTCTCTCCAAAATGTCATGATATTACGATCTTGTCTCATCACTGCAACTCCCCAAAAGGCTTGGGAGAGTGTCGAAGGTCGAGTCTTTCGTCGTCCGGCCAAACCACGCCTCTTAACACCCGCCAGCTTAACCTAGAAGCCAGCCGCACAAATGTGTTGGCACCCGGCCAGCCACAAGGAGTCACTAGAGCGTGATAAGCCAAGTAAAGCGCCCTCGGCCAAACCCTCACGACGCTGGGCCAATTCTGCACCGCCCTATGGGACCCCAGGCTGTAGTGACGCCACAACACTGCAATGCAGGGCCTTGGACTGCTGCACCTCTCGGGAGGACGTATATTTCATCCTTTATGTTTTATTATTTTCTTCAGTACATTATCATTATTATTACCCTGAAACACAAAGTCACCTTCATACAAAATACCAGACCTGACCTGGAGGTTCAGCCAGCCTTCGGAGAGGTGAACTGCAGTGCCACAACATCCAGCACAGTGTGCTCGGCAGTGCCTGCCTCTTCGTCTCTCTCTCTCTCATTAGCGAACAGGGTTGGCCAGTAATGAGCCGAGGGTTCACAGAGGTGAGCAACAGAAGCATCCGAACAAAGGACACCTGGAATAGTAAGAAACTCTGTAGATGTAGAATAGTGGGACCCGGCGCATGCTGAGACTCCACCCCTCTGTTTCAATACTGATCTGAGGGAGAGGGTGGAGCCAGAGATGTAGAATAGTGTGACCCAGCGCCTGCTGAGACTCCACCCCTCTGTTTCAATACTGATCTGAGAGAGAGGGTGGAGCCAGAGATGTAGAATAGTGTGACCTGGCGCCTGCTGAGACTCCACCCCTCTGTTTCAATACTGATCTGAGAGAGAGGGTGGAGCCAGAGATGTAGAATAGTGTGACCCGGGGCATGCTGAGACTCCACCCCTCAGTTTCAATACTGATCTGAGAGAGAGGGTGGAGCCAGAGATGTAGAATAGTGTGACCTGGCGCCTGCTGAGACTCCACCCCTCTGTTTCAATACTGATCTGAGAGAGAGGGTGGAGCCAGAGTTGTAGAATACTGTGACCCGGGGCATGCTGAGACTCCACCCCTCTGTTTCAATACTGATCTGAGGGAGAGCGTGGAGGGGTTTATATTGTTGTTTTTCCTCCCATCGAGCGTGAGCTAGAGAGTTTTTGGTACCGTTTACTGGACTCGATGGCACCTGGTAACCCAAGGTTTCTCTTGGCTTTCCTCCACAGCTCAGAAGACACATGAGAGGTCATTATTGGAGAAAAGTGAGATATTTTAGTATGAACATTAATATACTTTATGGTCCTCTCGTTTGCTTCATTTGTTAAATCACACAAAGCAGCAAAGCTCTTAAATAGATACACGCCTCACATAGCTAAACAACAAACTGTAACCAACAGACTGTACCTAATAGAATGTAATCATCAGACTGTAACCAACAGAATGTAACCAATAGACTGTAACCAACAGACTGTAACCAATAGACTGTACCCAATAGACTGTAACCAACAGACTGTAACCAATAGACTGTAACCAACAAACTGTAACCAATAGACTGTAACCAATAGACTGTAACCAACAGACTGTAACCAACAGACTGTAACCAATAGACTGTAACCAACAGACTGTAACCAACAGACTGTAACCAACAGACTGTAACCAATAGACTGTACCCAATAAACTGTAACCAACAGACTGTAACCAATAGACTGTACCCAATAGACTGTACCCAATAGACTGTACCCAATAGACTGTACCCAATAGACTGTAACCAACAGACTGTCGCCAATAGACTAACCAATAGACTGTAACCAATAGACTGTAACCAATAGATAGACTGTAACCAATAGATAGACTGTAACCAACAGACTGTCGCCAATAGACTAACCAATAGACTGTAACCAATAGACTGTAACCAATAGATAGACAATAGACTGTAACCAATAGACTGTACCCAATAGACTCTAACCAATAGACTGTAACCAAAAGACTGCCTTCTGTCGGATATGACTTGTTCATTGTCTGTCACCTCTAACGGAACAATATGGACACACATCTCTCACAAAACACTCCAAAATGAAGGCTGAACATAATACTCACTTTGCTGGGAATCATCAAGTGTTAAACAGAATTATTTGAAGGGAAGAAGATCCAGTCATCCTCCCTCCCTCCCTCCCTCCCTCCCCTCCCTCCCTCCCTCCCTCCCTCCCTCCCTCCCTCCCTCCCTCCCTCCCTCCCTCCCCCTCCCTCCTCCCTCCCTCCCTCCCTTCCTCCCTCCCTCCTCCCTTCCACCCTCCCCCCTCCCTCCCTCCCTCCCTCCCTCCCTCCCTCCCTCCCTCCCTCCCTCCCTCCCTCCCTCCCTCCCTCCCTCCTATGCTTTAGAAAGACTGTGGTTCTTTCTTCTTTAGTACAGAATCAACACTGGCTTACATTGTCCTCTGGTCTTTGTATCAAATGACAGCAGAAGGTAATGGCAGGAGGATTGAAAGAGAGGTGGCGTTGGACTCTGTAAGAGGAGTGTTCTTGTATTTTCATCTTAATCTCATTCCTCCAGTCGTGCCCCACCCTTCTAGACTTTCTTCATTAGTGATGCAGACAGACGGTGCAGGAGAAAGGAGAACCCGTTCCCATTCATACCTGGTAAACACACACAGCTCTCCTGAGTACAGTAAAGCCAATGTGCCTGCAATTCTAGCTTCCAGCTGCTTCTCTTTTACAAAATGGAGATCTGGTGGTCATCTCAGAACTATTGAGAAGTGCCCCTAGCAATGCACCCTGATTCCATTGTGTTCCACTGATGAATAGCCTATGTCAGTGTGCTTTGTGTTCTGGTCGGCTCTTTTCAAGACACGATGGACACCCAGATAAAGCTAGATTATTTTCAATAGGTTAGCCAGGAAAGTCTTTTTTTTTTAATAAGTTAAAGTGACTGACCGTAGCTTTGAGTGGCTATGTGGCAACTTAAGTTGCAGTCAGTGGTCAGAATTGTACTGCTGGCTGAGCAGTGGCTCTGGCCCCTGTAAATACCCCAGAGTGACAGGAGCAGAGTGACGTGGCTGACCTTTCAGGCCCTACCAGAGACTGGCACGCCCCCTGAGGTTAGAAGAGGGGGGATAAGGCCAAACTGTCATTACCACTTGAGTCAAAGTGCTGCCAGAGACAAGAAAACAAAATGTCTGCTCTTTCTCTTCAGGCCTTCAACTCACTTTGAGCCGCAAGGGTCAAGAATGGCTTGTGGTGGGGATGAGCTGTTCACTCCAGTTGTATCTGAAAGTCTATTTCCTTGATGATAATAAACAGGGTTAGATCTTTGAGATGGGTTTAAAAGGACACTGACTTTGAGATGACCTTGAATTGTTGACTTGTCATCATTGGGAGGGGATGTGAGTGTTTGGCAAACTTGGCTTGAAAATGTGCCCATGTTTAGTCAAGTATTACTTTATGTAAGTGTTTAGCTTCCGTCCCTCTCCTCGCCCCTACCTGGGCTTGAACCGGGGACCCTCTGCACACATCAACAACAGTCACCCATGAAGCATCGTTACCCATCGCTGCACAAAAGCTGCAGCCCTTGCAGAGCAAGGGGAACAACTACTTCAAGGTCTCAGAGCAAGTGACGTCACCGATTGAAACACTATTAGCTCGCACCACCGCTAACTAGCTAGCCATTTCACATCGGTTACATTTACACAGATGGAAATATTACACGGATAACATGAAAGAATGAACTTAAACAGCTTACTATTGGTTTTATTGTCAGAAACGTTGAGATGGGCTCTTGTGAAAAAGCCCTCGTCTCATCTTCTGCTCCTCCTGTTCTTCCACATGACAAGATTCTCCACTCCTTGAGGCACCTCTCAGAATATCTCTGTTTGTTTGTGGGTGGCCCCCTGCTGTGAGCTGGGAGACTACTCCTGCATCCACAAGCATCGCATGTCAAGCTTGCTCTGAAGCAGGGCCAACATGACTGTGTGAATGTGTCTGATATAAATGCAAAATGCACCTTAAGACTGTCAACATGTTTGCTGTTGGCAACCTGGTTCATGTTGCCCGAAAACAAGGCCTCTATTCAATCTGTAGCACTGAAGGGTTACAGATAGCGATAGAAAACAAGGCCTCTAGATCAGAGCTGTCAAACTGATTCCACTGAGAACTGGGTGTTTGAAACCCTCTAGATCAGAGCTGTCAAACTGATTCCACTGAGGAATGGGTGTTTGAAACCCTCTAGATCAGGGCTGTCAAACTCATTCCACTGAGGACTGGGTGTCTGAAACCCTCTAGAACAGGGCTGTCAAACTCATTCCACTGAGGACTGGGTGTCTGAAACCCTCTAGAACAGGGCTGTCAAACTCATTCCACTGAGGACTGGGTGTCTGTCAAACTCATTCCAAACTGGGTGTCTTATAGAACAGGGCTGTCAAACTCATTCCACTGAGGACTGGGTGTCTGAAACCCTATAGAACAGGGCTGTCAAACTCATTCCACTGAGGACTGGGTGTCTGAAACCCTATAGAACAGGGCTGTCAAACTCATTCCACTGAGGACTGGGTGTCTAGAAAGGGCTGTCCTCTGAGGATTCTAGAACACTGACTGAGGACTGGGTGGAACAGGGCTGTCAAACTCATTCCACTGAGGACTGGGTGTCTGAAACCCTCTAGAACAGGGCTGTCAAACTCATTCCACTGAGGACTGGGTGTCTGAAACCCTCTAGAACAGGGCTGTCAAACTCATTCCACTGAGGACTGGGTGTCTGAAACCTTATAGAACAGGGCTGTCAAACTCATTCCACTGAGGACTGGGTGTCTGAAACCCTCTAGAACAGGGCTGTCAAACTCATTCCACTGAGGACTGGGTGTCTGAAACCCTCTAGAACAGGGCTGTCAAACTCATTCCACTGAGGGGACTGAGGGTGTCTGAAACCCTATAGAACAGGGCTGTCAAACTCATTCCACTGAGGACTGGGTGTCTGAAACCCTATAGAACAGGGCTGTCAAACTCATTCCACTGAGGACTGGGTGTCTGAAACCCTATAGAACAGGGCTGTGTCAAACTCATTCCACTGAGGACTGGTGTGTCTGTCAAAAACCCTCTAGAACAGGGCTGTCAAACTCATTCCACTGAGGACTGGGTGTCTGAAACCCTATAGAACAGGGCTGTCAAACCCATTCCACTGAGGACTGGGTATCTGCAGGTTTTTGCTGTTTTTAAGACCCAGACAATCAGGTGAGGTGAGTTCCTTACTAATAAGTGACCTTAATTAATCAATCAAGTACAAGGAAGGAGAGAACCCGCAGACACTCGGCCCTCCATGGAATGAAAATGACATGTTCCCTGGAGTCGAAGCCGTGGGGAGGACCTCTTTAGTTATAAAAAAATATTTGATCAAACATAACATTTTGGTCTTCCTGCTGTTAGCCCATTGAGAAGTATTGAATGACAGATAGTCAACAAATAAATCAAAAGGAAGTTTGTTTTGATGAGTCTGTTCTATATCTGAAAGATTTGTTAAATATTTATTATACCCATACTTAACCCGCTTTTTATAGGCACTAAACTATATATATACTTCCATTCATTTATCTAACTGGTACCAGGCTACCTGCAAATACGTCTTGTGAGGCCTGGGGGTTTCCTAGAGCAAAACATAACATGATCCCTCTACCTTTCAATGGAAGGGTCATATTAGTGTGTAGCCCAAACTGTCCGGACGCGACAGACGTTGTCACGAGAAGACCGGTTTTCCGGATGTCTACTGGTCTGACAAACACTGCTGCAGCTCTGCCACCTTCCACCGTAGATCTCGAAGGCCGACAGAGGCGGATGTGGTGCGGTGGACTGAGACACAGCAAAAAATGGACAGATATGTATGAGGATTTCTTTATTATGCAAATGAGATGTCCACAGTGGCGCGGACATCAACTCTAATGGGTTAAAGGTCATTTCCGATTGAGCCGACATGTGTAGTATTTACTGAGAATGGAGTCTCCTCTAATGAGGGATCATTGCCTTTTCATTTCAATCACGCTGTAACACTCAACTTCTGCGTAATGGATTGAATAGAGCCCAAAGTCTCAAAGTTGTTGTTTTTTAACTTTCTCTCTTTGAAATTAGCATTGAATATTTATTAAATCTGTATCATTAAAATGACAGATTTGTTATTATAATGTTTTGATAGGTTGGTGATAGAAGTATGGATTTTCATGAATTCCTTGACTGCTGACACAGCACTGTGCATTTTTCTCACTTAAGTTGATGCCTTTCAACACATTTAATGGCCTGAGTAGTTGTGCTTCTAAGAGGGTGTCTGCTCTTTGTGTTTAAACGTGACTCTGTTGGTGCTGTAGATGCTAGGCTATCTCTAAACTTGCAGGAGGAGCCCTCTGGGTTTGTTTGGTAGCTAATAACAGTCCTTGTGTCTGCGGTTGCACTGGTAACACTTGCCCTTGAGGTAAACTCTAAATGAGGAAAACAGGGCCTGATAAGGCCCTCTCTGGAGGGTTGAAAACATGGCCTGATTACAGTCATCTCTGGAGGGGTGATAACAGGGCCTGATACGGTCTACTCTGAAGGGGTGTGTTGGCTTCATGTGCCAGTTTAGCCTACAGTAACAAATTATAAAGAGGATGATTGATGTATGACCCTGTCAATCAAATCCAAATAACATCCTGTGTACTCTTACAGACTGCGGCTTTAAAGTGGATGTGTCACGTGTTCCTCGTGTTCCTTCTTCCCCATGTCTAATTGTCTTCTTCAAGCTGTCTGCCAGCTCTGACCATATGAGCCACCTGAACTGAGGGACGGCTCAGAGGGCATCTCACTTTTCCTTCTCTTTCAGCTTATCAGACAGAGAGAGGTGAGAAAGAGAGAGAGAGAGCGAGGGAGAGAGAAGAGCTGTCATGTCCACTGTCACACACTGTCTGTTATAAAAGTACATTTATCTCCTCCTTTTAAAAAGGTTCGCTTGATACCCTTCAGAGTAGAGACAGCTCACTTCCTGTTCAGCTACACACTCTGTGGAAAAATCACTGTCAGCATCAATCAAACTCCCCCCGCATCAAAACCAAACACCTCTTGCTGGTTAGACGGTGTTGAGGAGAGAAAGGGAGAAAGTGAATCTCTCACAGTTCCTTGTCTCTACTAATCTCTCATAGACAGACAGACAGACAGACAGGTATCATAGCATCTCTCAACAGAATGTGGAATGCGATGACTAACGATAAACTTCATTTTCCTGATGAACAGATTTTTCCTCACTGATCATTAAAGTCAAGTCACGTTTTTTGTGGGTGTTGACATCTTTTGAATTTCGTAAGGGCAGGGGACATTTGGCCCAACGGCTTGAAAAGAGAAGGGAGTGGAGCTGACGCCCTGCTTTCACTGCTTCTTCTACTATCAAATCAAATTCTCTTTGTCACATTTTTTTTAACCTTTATTTAACTAGGCAAGTCAGTTAAGAACAAATTCTTATTTTCAATGACGGCCTAGGAACAGTGGGTTAACTGCCTGTTCAGGGGCAGAACGATTTGAACCTGCAACCTTTTGGTTACTAGTCCAACACTCTAACCACTAGGCTACCCTGTCGCCCCATGTGTGCAACAAGCATTCAACAGATATTTCACCTTACAGTGAAATGCTTACATACAAGTCCTTAACCAGCAATGCTTTAAGAAGTTAAGAAAAAACATGTAATAAAAAATAGATAAGTAATAAACAGAAAATAGAAAATAGAGAGAAGTAACACATAAGTAAACAGCAGCAGTAAAATAACAATAGCTTGGCTATACACAGGGGATACCGGTACAGAGTCAATGTGTGGGGGCACTGGTTAGTTGAAGCAATTGAAGTAATATGTACATATAGGTGGAGTGAATGTGACTATGCCTGGATAATAAACAGAGAGTAGAAGCAGCGTGAAAGTGGGGTCTGGATGGACCTTTGATTAGCAGTTCAGGAGTCGTATGTTGTTATTTTATTTCACCTTGTTTTAACTAGGCAAGTCAGTTAGAGAACAAAGTCTTATTGACAGTGATGGCCTATTGGGGAACAACGGCTTAACTGCCTTGTTCAGAGTTTTACAATGTCAGCTCAGTGATTCGATCCAGCAACCTAGCAGTGACTGGCCCAACGCTCTAACTACTAGGCTACCTGCCACTAGGCTACCTCTTATGGCTTGGTGGTAGAAGCTGTAACCTTTTTGGGATAGGGGGTAGCATTTTCATGAATAGCGTGCCCAGAATGAACTGCCTCCTACTCTGTCCCAGATGCTAATATATGCATATTATTATTAGTATTGGATAGAAAACCCTCTGAAGTTTCTAAAGCTGTTTGAATGATGTCTCTAAGTATAACAGAACTCATACGGCAGGTGAAATCCTGAGAAAAATCCAACCAGGAAGTGGGACATCTGAGGTTGGTCGATTTTCAACTCAGGCCCTATTGAATTCACAGTGGGATAGGAATGAACAAGATGTCAACCGTCTTTAGAAATTTGACTGGGGCTTCTACTGTGTTGTGGGACTGAATAAGAGCTGAAGGAGTCAGGTTTCTGGCAGAGAGCCATTTCCTGGTCACGCGCATTCCACATGATATCGCCCTGCGTTCCGTTGTTCCTCTAGACACAAAGGAACTGAGACTGAGGAGCAGACCGTTTACTCTGGGCACCTCTGGGCACCTCTGGGCACCTCTGGGCACCTCTGGGCACCTCTGGGCACCTCTGGGCACCTTTCATCCAAGCTACTCAATACTGCCCCTGCAGCCGTATTAACTTAGTGATGAGTTTTGAGGGAGCTATGGTGTTGAAAGCTGAGCTGTAGTCAATGAATAGCATTCTCACATACGTGTTCCTTTTGTCCAGGTGGGAAAGGGCAGTGTTGAGTGCAAAATGGGCCGAAATGCAAAATGGGGTGGGTCTAGGGTTTCTGGGATAATGGTGTTGATGTGAGCCATGACAAGCCTTTGAAGCGCTTCGTGGCTACAGACATGAGTGCTACGGGTTGGTAGTCCTTTAGGCAGGTTACCTTAGTGTTCTTGGGCACAGGGGCTATGGTGGTCTGCTTGAAACATGTTGGTATTACAGACTCAGTCAGGGAGAGGTTGAAAATGTCAGTGAAGTCACTTTCCAGTTGGTCAGTGCATGCTCAGAGTACACATCCTGGCAATCCATCTGGCCCCCCGGCCTTGTGAATGTTGACCTGTTTAAAGGTCTTACTCACGTCGACTACAGAGAGTGTGATCACACAGTCGTCTGGAACAGATGATGCTCTCTTGCATGTTTTAGTGTTACTTGCCTCGAAGCGAGCAAAGAAGTAATTTAGCTTGTCTGGTAGACTTGTGTCACTGGGCAGCTCGTGGCTGTGCTTTCCTTTGTAGTCTGTAATAGTTTGCAAGCCTTGCCACGTCTGACGAGCATCGGACCCAGTGTGGTACGATTCAATCTTAGTCTTGTATTGATGCTTTGCCTGTTTGATGGTTCGTCAAAGGGTATAGCGGGATTTCTTATAAGCTTCCGGGTTAGGGATGTCATAAGGTGAATTCACCAATTTGTAAGTCGCTCTGGATAAGAACGTCTGCCAAATGACTTAAATGTAAAATGTAAATGTTAGAGTCCCACTCCTTGAAAGTGGCAGCTCTACCCTTCAGCTCAGTGTAGATGTTGCCTGTAATCCATGGCTTCTGGTTGTGGTATGTACATACGGTCACTGTGTGAATGACGTTGTCAATGCACTTATTGATGAAGCCAGTGACTGATGTGGTTTACTCCCCAATGCCATCAGAAGAATCTCAGAACATATTCCAGTCTGTGCTCGCAAAACTGTCCTGTAGCTTAGCATCTGCTTCATCTGACCACTTTCTTATTGACAGAGTCACTGGTATTTCCTGCTATAGTTTTTGCTTGTAAGGAATCAGGATGGTCAGATTTGGAGGACGAGTGAGAGTTTTGTACACATCTCTGTGTGTGACATAAAGGTGGTCTAGAGTTTTTTCCCTCTAGTTAC
The DNA here is from genome assembly GCF_036934945.1 of Oncorhynchus masou masou. NCBI lineage: Eukaryota > Metazoa > Chordata > Actinopteri > Salmoniformes > Salmonidae > Oncorhynchus > Oncorhynchus masou. The sequence continues at coordinate 11,538,462 of NC_088213.1, read as the reverse complement.
ACATTAAAGGGATTTAGGTTTCCAGGCATTAAAGTCCCCGGCCACTAGGAGCGCCGCCTCTGTATGCGCCTTTCTAACTTTCTTTTACTAGGCAAGTCAGTTAAGAACAAATTCTTATTTTCAATGATGGCCTAGGAACAGTGGGTTAACTGCCTGTTCAGGGGCAGAACGACAGATTGTACCTTGTCAGCTCGGGGATTCGAACTTGCAACCTTTCAGTTACTAGTCCAACACTCTAACCACTAAGCTACACTGCCACCCCTTTTCCGATTTGTTTATGGCCCTATACAGCTCATTGAGTGCAGTCTTAGTGCCAGCATCTGTTTGTGGTGGTAAATAGACAGCTACGAAGAATATAAACTTTCTTGTTAAATAGTGTGGTCTACAGCTTACCATGAGATACTCTACCTCAGGCGAGAAAAACCTTGAGACTTCCTTATATTTTGTGCACCAGCTGTTGTTTACAAATATACATAGACCGCCACCCCTTGTCTTACCAGAGGAGGCTGTTCTATTCTGCCGAAAAAGCTTAAAACCCGCCAGCTGTATGTTATTCATGTCGTCGTTAAGACACGACTCGGTGAAACATAAGATATGACAGTTTTTAATGTCCCGTTGGTAGGATATAGGTGCTTTTAGTTCCTCTATTTTAGTATCTAATTATTGTACGTTGGCTAATAGGACCGATGTTAACCTGTTGATGCTCTGGGGGCGCTATTTCATTTTTGGATGAAAAACGTTCCCGTTTTAAACAAGATATTTTGTCACAAAAAAGATGCTCGACTATGCATATAATTGCTACCGTTCGAAAGAAAACACTCTGACGTGTCCAGAAATACAAAGATCTTCTCTGTGCGTGCCCTATAACGTGAGCTTCAGGCAAAACCAAGATGAGATGGCATCCAGGAAATGACAAGGATTTTTGAGGCTCTGTTTTCCATGGTCTCCTTATATGGCTGTGAACGCGAGAGGAGTAAGTCTGCCCTTTCTGTCGTTTCCCCAAGGTGTCTGCAGCATTGTGACGTATTTGTAGGCAGATCATTGGAAGATTGACCATAAGAGACCACATTTACCACGTGTCCGCCCGGTGTCCTGCGCCGAAATTGGTGCGCAAAAGTCACCTGCCAGTATTTTTCCATACGATACAGAGAGTAAAGCAAGCTTCCACGAACTGCATGTCAATGAAGAGATATGTGAAAAAACACCTTGAGGACTGATTCCAAACAACGTTTGCCATGTTTCGGTCGATATTATGTAGTTAATCCGGAAAAAGTTTTACGTTGTAGGTGACTGCATTTTCGGTTCGTTTCGGTAGCCAGACGCAATGTAGAAAATGGAACGATTTCTCCTACACACAGACGCTTTCAGGAAACACTGCGCATTTGGTATGTGACTGAGAGTCTCCTCATTGAAAACATCAGAAGCTCTTCAAAGGTAAATTATTTTATTTATTTGGTTATCTGGTTTTTGTGAAAATGTTGTGTGCTACATGCTACACAAAATGCTATGCTAGCTTTGCATACTCTTACACAAATTAGTCAATTTCTATGGTTCAAAAGCATATTTTGAAAATCTGAGATGACAGTGTTGTTAAGAAAAGGCTAAGCTTGAGAGCAGACGCATTATTTTAATTTTATTTGCGATTTTCAGAAATCGTTAACGTTGCGTTATGCTAATGAGCCTGAGGCTTTAGTCACGATTCCGGATCCGGGATGGGGAGTTTCAAGAAGTTAAAGGCAGATTACCCACTCGGCATTGGATCCTGACAAGGCACCCCAATCTTCGTCCCCGATATCTCTGTCTCTTTCTCCTGCGAATGACGGGGATGAGGGCCTTGTCGGGCGTCTGAAGTAAATCCTTCCCGTCCGACTCGTTAAAGAAAAAGTATTCCTCCAGTACAGGGGGAGTAATCGCTGACCCGTTATCTAGAAGTTATTTTCGGTCATAAGACACAGTGGGAGAAACATTATGTACAAAATAATTGACAAATTATGGGAAAAAACACGCACAATACCACAATTGGTTAGGAGATCGTTAAACGGCAGACATCTCCTCCGAAACCATTATTATTATCTCCCACCTGATCTTCACTGAGCATCCGACACAATTACACAAGATTTTAGTTCTAGGTTATTATGCTTCTACAAAGGTTGACTGCTACTATAGCAATCCATGAGAAATCCTATAAAGGCTCCTACCGTTGTCCTTTTCCTAGATGATTGGTGTCGTGGAAATTTCCTCTATTTACCAAATCATGAGCGCAAACCACACACAAGTCAGAGTTAGTTATCAAAGTCCATCTTTAATTATATGAGCTCTATCACAACCCTGTGACTCTCAGATCAATTCAGTGTCTATCAATGAATTCTCTGAGAGTCCCTCACACATTGTTACTGAGATCCTTTATAGCAAAGATACACATATCCAGACAGCATAGAAATAATTTATTGTTCAGCTTTGTCTCTGAAACTATGTTATTTTCTCAAACTCAGAACCATAAACCAATCCTCCATATCAACAGGCATATATCAAATCCATCCTATCTTGACAAGATCACAGAGACACACTGACTGGCACACAGACATTGTGGAGCCAAGAGATACACGCTTGACCTCTCCCCTCTCTCTGGCCCAAGCAACTTAGTCTTGACATAGAACAGATACTGCAACCCCGCCACAGTATTATACAAAAATACCATTCTGATGAGAAGTAACTTACAAACATATGATGAATATAAAACATCTTACCTATGTTACCAACCAATTCTGATTATTCCCCAACATTGGTTAGACCTTCTTTGCAAGATCGTGATTCAACCTTTCTCCTCTCTCTACAACTATCTTTCTCCCCTCCAAATGTCTCTGTTTCTCTGACCTCCCCCACTCCCTCTCTTTCTCTCTCTCTCTCTCTCTCTCTGCAACTCTCTTCCTCCCCTCCTCATTTCTCTCTTTCTCTGACCTCCCACCTCTCTCTCTCTCTCTCTGCAACTCTCTTCCTTCCCATTACTCTCTTTCTCTGACGTCCCACCTCTGTCTCTTTCCATTTCTCTTAATCTCTCTCACTATGTTAATGTATCTATCTCTCTTTCTCTCTATTTCTTGCTCTAAACCTCTCTACCTCCTACTGTCTCTCTCCCCACCCTCTCTCTCTCCCAGATGGATGTGTGGTTGAGCTTTGGGGAGCAGTGGAGTGCACTAACAGGCCAATGCCTGCTGCTCTGGAGAACAGGCATAACAAAGTGATGTCTAACACAGAACATCATCCTTCAATTAGGCCATCAGTCTCTGAGCCTGAGTCTGATTACAGAGAAGGGAGAAACAGGAGAGACCAGCCCCACTGGGATTACAGAGATGGGAGAGACAGGAGAGACCAGCCCACTGGGATTACAGAGAGGGGAGAGAGCCCAGAGACCAGGGCCCTGGGATTAAAGAGAGATGAGAGAAAGGAAAGACCAGTCCACTGTGATTACATATGGGGAACAGCGAGGAGAGACCAGTCCACTGAGATTACAGAGAGAGGAGAGACTAGCACATTGGGATTACAGAGAGAGACAAGAGACCAGCCCCCTGGGATTACAGAGAGAGGAGAGACCAGCCCACTAGGATTAAAGAGAGAGGAGAGACCAGTATTTAGGGGTTATGGAGAGGGAAGAGAGAGGAGAGACCAGCCCACTGGGATTACAGAGAGGGGAGAGAGCCCAGAAACCAACCCACTGGGATTACAGAGAGGAAGAGAGAGGAGAGACCAGCCCACTTGGATTACAAAGAGAGATGAGACCAGCCACTGGGATTTACAGAGAGGGGAACGAGAGGAGAGACCAGACCAATGGGATTACAGAGAAAGGAGAGACCAGCCCACTAGGATTACAGAGAGAGGAGAGACCAACCCTCTGGGATTACAGAGAGAAGAGAGAGCCCAGAGACCAATCAACTGGGATTACAAAGAGAGAAGAGAGAGGAGACCAGCCCACTGAGATTACAGAGAGGGGAGAGACCAGCCCACTGGGATTACAGAGAAGGGAGAGACAGGAGAGACCAGCCCACTGGGATTACAGAGAGGGGAGAGAGCCCAGAGACCAACCCACTGGGATTGCAAAGAGAGAAGAGAGAGGAGACCAGCCCACTGGTATTACAGAAAGGAAGAGAGAGGAGAGACCAACCCACTGGGATTACAAAAAGAGATGAGACCAGCCACTGAGATTACAGAAAAGGGAACGAGAGGAGAGACCAGACCACTGGGATTACAGAGAGAGGAGAGACCAGTCCACTGGGATTACAGAGAGAGGAGAGACCAACCCTCTGGGATTACAGAGAGGGGAGAGAGCCCAGAGACCAAAGAGAGAAGAGAGAGGAGACCAGCCCACTGGTATGACAGAGAGGAAAGAGGGAGAAAGAGGGAGAGAGAAAAGGGGAAGTGGGAGAGAGGATTAGAGAGCGGCAGAGAGAGGGAGAGAGGAAGAGGACAGGGAGGAGAGATGGCTAAAGGTCTGTGAAGGAAAAAAGGGAGTGATGGATGTAGAGGGTAGAGAGTAGACGGATGCAGATCATCAAGGAGAGTATGACAGAAGAAGAGAGGAATATGGGGGAATGAAGGCATGACAGTGATGAGGGTATACTCCTAACCAGGGGATGACATACCAGACTGATATTTCCCTACTGTTTATACTCCTTATTTGAACTTCTCCACACACCATTCCTTTGTAAAACACCTTGTCATTTCACCTTGTCTGTTCGAGTCTTTACCCAATGAACCGTCAGGGTCCATAAATTCCCAGTCTCCTTCTGGGCTTTTACAGTCGGACTGGATGCCTCTACTTTATGGCCGACTCAGTCAGGGGTCACTGAAAGGTCAGGGACGTCACGCCACACCAGGAAGTAGCAGAACTCAAATAGTCTGTGTCCGTACCTGACCCCCAACACTCACAAACACACCCACACACAATCAAAACATTGCACTATACTTGTGCTGGTAAAATTTAAACTTGAAACACAAACGCATGCACACACACGCGCACACACGCGCGCGCGCACACACACACACACACACACACACACACACACACACACACACACACACACACACACACACACACACACACACACACACACACACACTCACACAATTAAGAAGATATGAGCAAGCAGGCCAGTGACAATGAGGGTCAGCAGCCATTGTGCTTAGACGTGTACACCTGGACAAGATAAATACTACTCTATTTATGAATGCTGTTCATAGACTATAGCTCAGCCTTCTACACCATAGTGCTTAGACGTGTACACCTGGACAAGATAAATACTACTCTATTTATGAATGCTGTTCATAGACTATAGCTCAGCCTTCTACACCATAGTGCTTAGACGTGTACACCTGGACAAGATAAATACTACTCTATTTATGAATGCTGTTCATAGACTACAGCTCAGCCTTCTACAACATAGTGCTTAGACGTGTACACCTGGACAAGATAAATACTACTCTATTTATGAATGCTGTTCATAGACTATAGCTCAGCCTTCTACACCATAGTGCTTAGACGTGTACACCTGGACAAGATAAATACTACTCTATTTATGAATGCTGTTCATAGACTACAGCTCAGCCTTCTACAACATAGTGCTTAGACGTGTACACCTGGACAAGATAAATACTACTCTATTTATGAATGCTGTTCATAGACTACAGCTCAGCCTTCTACACCATAGTGCTTAGACGTGTACACCTGGACAAGATAAATACTACTCTATTTATGAATGCTGTTCATAGACTACAGCTCAGACTTCTACAACATAGTGCTTAGACGTGTACACCTGGACAAGATAAATACTACTCTATTTATGAATGCTGTTCATAGACTATATCTCAGCCTTCTACACCATAGTGCTTAGACGTGTACACCTGGACAAGATAAATACTACTCTATTTATGAATGCTGTTCATAGAGTCCTGCTCAGCCTTCTACAACATAGTGCTTAGACGTGTACACCTGGACAAGATAAATACTACTCTATTTATGAATGCTGTTCATAGACTACAGCTCAGCCTTCTACAACATAGTGCTTAGACGTGTACACCTGGACAAGATAAATACTACTCTATTTATGAATGCTGTTCATAGACTATAGCTCAGCCTTCTACAACATAGTGCTTAGACGTGTACACCTGGACAAGATAAATACTACTCTATTTATGAATGCTGTTCATAGACTACAGCTCAGCCTTCTACAACATAGTGCTTAGACGTGTACACCTGGACAAGATAAATACTACTCTATTTATGAATGCTGTTCATTGAGTCCTGCTCAGCCTTCTACACCATAGTGCTTAGACGTGTACACATGGACAAGATAAATACTACTCTATTTATGAATGCTGTTCATAGACTACAGCTCAGCCTTCTACACCATAGTGCTTAGACGTGTACACCTGGACAAGATAAATACTACTCTATTTATGAATGCTGTTCATAGACTACAGCTCAGCCTTCTACACCATAGTGCTTAGACGTGTACACCTGGACAAGATAAATACTACTCTATTTATGAATGCTGTTCATAGACTAGAACAGCTCAGCCTTCTACAACATAGTGCTTAGACGTGTACACCTGGACAAGATAAATACTACTCTATTTATGAATGCTGTTCATAGACTATATCTCAGCCTTCTACACCATAGTGCTTAGACGTGTACACCTGGACAAGATAAATACTACTCTATTTATGAATGCTGTTCATAGACTACAGCTCAGCCTTCTACAACATAGTGCTTAGACGTGTACACCTGGACAAGATAAATACTACTCTATTTATGAATGCTGTTCATAGACTATAGCTCAGCCTTCTACAACATAGTGCTTAGACGTGTACACCTGGACAAGATAAATACTACTCTATTTATGAATGCTGTTCATAGACTATGGCTCAGCCTTCTACAACATAGTGCTTAGACGTGTACACCTGGACAAGATAAATACTACTCTATTTATGAATGCTGTTCATAGACTATGGCTCAGCCTTCTACAACATAGTGCTTAGACGTGTACACCTGGACAAGATAAATACTACTCTATTTATGAATGCTGTTCATAGACTATAGCTCAGCCTTCTACAACATAGTGCTTAGCCTTCTATAACATAGTGCTCAGCCTTCTACACCATAGTGCTCTCCAAGCTCATCACAAACCTCAGGGCTCTGGGTCTGAACTCCTCCCTGTGCAACTGGGTCCTGGACTTCTTGGCGGGCCGACCCCAAGTGGTGAAGGTAGGCAACAACACCTCCGCCACGCTGATCCTCAACAGAGGGGCCCGACATGGGTGTGTGCTCAACCCCCTCCTATACTCCCTGTTCAACACCAAGCATTCCTACACTGTTGGAGCTAGAAACACCAGCATTACTGCACTGTTGGAGCTAGAAACACCAGCATTCCTACACTGTTGGAGCTAGAAACACCAGCATTACTGCACTGTTGGAGCTAGAAACACCAGCATTACTGCACTGTTGGAGCTAGAAACACCAGCATTCCTACACTGTTGGAGCTAGAAACACCAGCATTACTGCACTGTTGGAGCTAGAAACACCAGCATTACTGCACTGTTGGAGCTAGAAACACCAGCATTACTACACTGTTGGAGCTAGAAACACCAGCATTACTGCTCTGTTGGAGACAGAAACACCAGCATTACTGCACTGTTGGAGACAGAAACACCAGCATTACTACACTGATGGAGCTAGAAACACCAGCATTACTGCACTGTTGGAGATAGAAACACCAGCATTACTACACTGTTGGAGATAAACACCAGCATTACTACACTGTTGGAGCTAGAAACACCAGCATTACTACACTGTTGGAGCTAGAAACACCAGCATTACTGCACTGTTGGAGCTAGAAACACCAGCATTACTGCACTGTTGGAGCTAGAAACACCAGCATTCCTACACTGTTGGAGCTAGAAACACCAGCAGCATTACTAGAAACACCAGCATTACTGCACTGTTGGAGCTAGAAACACCAGCATTACTGCACTGTTGGAGCTAGAAACACCAGCATTACTACACTGTTTGAGCTAGAAACACCAGCATTACTGCACTGTTGGAGCTAGAAACACCAGCATTACTACACTGTTTGAGCTAGAAACACCAGCATTTGGAGCTAGAAACACCTGCACTGTTGGAGCTAGAAACACCAGCATTACTGCACTGTTGGAGCTAGAAACACCAGCATTACTGCACTGTTGGAGCTAGAAACACCAGCATTACTGCACTGTTGGAGCTAGAAACACCAGCATTACTACACTGTTGAGCTAGAAACACCAGCATTACTGCACTGTTGGAGCTAGAAACACCAGCATTACTACACTGTTTGAGCTAGAAACACCAGCATTACTGCACTGTTGGAGCTAGAAACACCAGCATTACTGCACTGTTGGAGCTAGAAACACCAGCATTACTACACTGTTGGAGCTAGAAACACCAGCATTACTGCTCTGTTGGAGACAGAAACACCAGCATTACTGCACTGTTGGAGCTAGAAACACCAGCATTACTGCAGAAGAAACACCAGCATTACTACACTGTTGGAGCTAGAAACACCAGCATTACTGCACTGTTGGAGCTAGAAACACCAGCATTACTACACTGTTGGAGCTAGAAACACCAGCATTACACACTGTTGGAGCTAGAAACACCAGCATTACTACACTGTTGGAGCTAGAAACACCAGCATTACTGCACTGTTGGAGCTAGAAACACCAGCATTACTGCACTGTTGGAGCTAGAAACACCAGCATTACTGCACTGTTGGAGCTAGAAACACCAGCATTACTGCACTGTTGGAGCTAGAAACACCAGCATTACTGCACTGTTGGAGCTAGAAACACCAGCATTACTGCACTGTTGGAGCTAGAAACACCAGCATTACTGCACTGTTGGAGCTAGAAACACCAGCATTAACACTGTTGGAGCTAGAAACACCAGCATTACTGCACTGTTGGAGCTAGAAACACCAGCATTCCTACACTGTTGGAGCTAGAAACACCAGCATTACTGCACTGTTGGAGCTAGAAACACCAGCATTACTGCACTGTTGGAGCTAGAAACACCAGCATTACTACACTGTTTGAGCTAGAAACACCAGCATTACTGCACTGTTGGAGCTAGAAACACCAGCATTACTGCACTGTTGGAGCTAGAAACACCAGCATTACTACACTGTTGGAGCTAGAAACACCAGCATTACTGCACTGTTGGAGCTAGAAACACCAGCATTACTACACTGTTGGAGCTAGAAACACCAGCATTACTACACTGTTGGAGCTAGAAACACCAGCATTACTAGAAACACCACTGTTGGAGCTAGAAACACCAGCATTACTACACTGTTGGAGCTAGAAACACCAGCATGGAGCTAGAAACACCAGCATTACTGCACTGTTGGAGCTAGAAACACCAGCATTACTGCACTGTTGGAGCTAGAAACAACAGCATTACTACACTGTTGGAGCTAGAAACACCAGCATTACTACACTGTTGGAGCTAGAAACACCAGCATTACTACACTGTTGGAGCTAGAAACACCAGCATTACTACACTGTTGGAGCTAGAAACACCAGCATTACTACACTGTACACTGTTGGAGCTAGAAACACCAGCATTACTACACTGTTGGAGCTAGAAACACCAGCATTACTGCACTGATGGAGCTAGAAACACCAGCATTACTACACTGTTGGAGCTAGAAACACCAGCATTACATTACACTGTTGGAGCTAGAAACACCAGCATTACTACACTGTTGGAGCTAGAAACACCAGCATTACATTACTGCACTGTTGGAGCTAGAAACACCAGCATTACTACACTTGGAGCTAGAAACACCAGCATTACTGCACTGTTGGAGCTGGAGAAACACCAGCATTAACACTGTTGGAGCTAGAAACACCAGCATTACTACACTGTTGGAGCTAGAAACACCAGCATTACTACACTGTTGGAGCTAGAGCATTACTACACTGTTGGAGCTAGAAACACCAGCATTACTACACTGTTGGAGCTAGAAACACCAGCATTACTGCACTGTTGGAGCTAGAAACACCAGCATTACTGCACTGTTGGAGCTAGAAACACCAGCATTACTACACTGTTGGAGACAGAAACACCAGCATTACTGCACTGTTGGAGCTAGAAACACTAGCATTACTACACTGTTGGAGCTAGAAACACCAGCATTACTGCACTGTTGGAGCTAGAAACACCAGCATTACTACACTGTTGGAGCTAGAAACACCAGCATTACTACACTGACTAGAAACACCAGCATTTACACTGTTGCTAGAAACACCAGCATTACTACACTGTTGGAGCTAGAAACACCAGCATTACTGCACTGTTGGAGCTAGAAACACCAGCATTACTACACTGTTGGAGCTAGAAACACCAGCATTACTACACTGTTGGAGCTAGAAACACCAGCATTACTGCACTGTTGGAGCTAGAAACACCAGCATTACTACACTGATGGAGCTAAAAACACCAGCATTACTGCACTGTTGGAGCTAGAAACACCAGCATTACTACACTGATGGAGCTAGAAACACCAGCATTACTACACTGTTGGAGACTGGAGAAACACCAGCATTACTGCACTGTTGGAGCTAGAAACACCAGCATTACTACACTGATGGAGCTAGAAACACCAGCATTACTGCACTGTTGGAGCTAGAAACACCAGCATTACTGCACTGTTGGAGCTAGAAACACCAGCATTATTGCATTGGAGCTAGAAACACCAGCATTACTGCACTGTTGGAGCTAGAAACACCAGCATTACTGCACTGTTGGAGCTAGAAACACCAGCATTACTGCACTGTTTGAGCTAGAAACACCAGCATTACTACACTGTTGGAGCTAGAAACACCAGCATTACTGCACTGTTGGAGATAGAAACTGTGCACTGGAGCTAGAAACATCAGCATTACTGCACTGTTGGAGCTATAAAGACCAATAATGTTTAGAAACACCAATGGACTGCATTACTGCACTGTTGGAGCTAGAAACACCAGCATTACACTGTCACCAGCATTACTCATTTGGAGATAGAAACACCAATTATGCAATGTTGGAGCAGGACCATTACTCTGAAGTCATCAGGTCTGTTGGAGCTGATAATGGTAATACACTGGACAGCATTCTCTGAAGTCATCAGGTCACTGTTGGAGTAGGATAATGGTAACTGACTGGACCTACTCTGAAGTCATCAGGTCAGAGCTAGGATTAATGGTAATGACTGGACCTCTCTGAAGTCATTAGGTCAGGGGTGATAATGGTAATGACTGGGATAATGGTAATGACTCTCTGAAGTCATCAGGTCAGAGGAGGGATCATGGTAATGACTGGACCTCTCTGAAGTCCTCAGGTCAGAGGGGGATAATGGTAATGACTGGACAGCTCTCTGAAGTCATCAGGTCAGAGGAAACACCAGGGATAATGGTAAGACTGGACCTCTCTGAAGTCATACAGGTCAGAGGGGGATAATGGTAATGACTGACCTCTCTGAAGTCATCAGGTCAGACTGGGGGATCATGGTAATGACTGGACACTCTCTGAAGTCATCAGGTCAGAGGGGGATAATGGAGTAATGACTGGACCTACACTCTGAAGTACTCAGGTCAGAGGGGGATAGAAATGGTAATGACTGGACCATTCTCTGAAGTCATCAGGTCACTGTTTGAGCTAGGGATAATGGTAATGACTGGACCATTCTCTGAAGTCATCAGGTCAGAGAGGATAATGGTAATGACTGGACCTCTCTGAAGTCATTAGGTCAGATAACAGATAATGGTAAGACTGGACCTCTCTGAAGTCATCAGGTCAGGGGGGATAATGGTAATGACTGGACCTCTCTGAAGTCATCAGGTCAGAGGGATAATGGTAATGACTGGACCTCTCTGAAGTCATTAGGTCAGGGGGATAATGGTAATGACTGGACCTCTCTGAAGTCATTAGGTCAGAGGGGGATAATGGTAATGACTGGACCTCTCTGAAGTCATCAGGTCAGAGGGGATAATGGTAATGACTGGAGTCCTCAGGTCTGGAAGTCATCAGGTCAGAGGGGGATAATGGTAATGACTGGACCTCTCTGAAGTCATCAGGTCAGAGGGGGATAATGGTAAAGACTGGACCTCTCTGAAGTCATTAGGTCAGAGGGGGATAATGGTAATGACTGGACCTCTCTGAAGTCATCAGGTCAGAGGGGGATAATGGTAATGACTGGACCTCTCTGAAGTCATCAGGTCAGAGAGGGATAATGGTAATGACTGGACCTCTCTGAAGTCATCAGGTCAGAGAGGGATAATGGTAATGACTGGACCTCTCTGAAGTCATCAGGTCAGAGAGGGATAATGGTAATGACTGGACCTCTCTGAAGTCATTAGGTCAGAGAGGGATACTGGTAATGACTGGACCTCTCTGAAGTCATCAGGTCAGAGGGGGATAATGGTAAAGACTGGACCTCTCTGATGATATACCGCAGTAGAAAAAAACAACTCTGTTACTTCACCAGAAACATGTTAATGGTCTGTGACAGAGAGTGGATTCTAAAGGACTCAGCCTGACGTAGGCGTTTCTTCAGCAGGAGATGTGCAGGGCGCTCACTGTCGTTACGCTGTACTGCATTGAGGTCAATGGGGAGATGTTGCGGATGGGGAATTAGAAGCAACACAAATATGGTAATCAATTTTATATCTATATATTTTTTTTTGTATTTTCCAATTAATTAAGAACATTCAATACAAAAGTGAGAAGATATTAGACAACAATAGGACAAAGTGACAGTAAAAGATGAGCGTAACAAAAAAATGAATAACAATAATTATATATACAAACATACAATAAATAAGTCATAATAAAGAGTAAAATGAATAATAATAATAACAATGAGACAGTGGATCACATGGTCACCTGCTGTAAGCTACATATTATACATTACCTGGAAACGTTGTGTGAGGATTATATAGAGATTCAACCAATGTGATGTGGGGGGAGATTCTCCATGTCGTCAAAAAAAGGTTGCCAAATTCTGGAAAATGTCTTTAACTTATTCCTCAAGCAGTAAGTGATTTTCTCCAGTGGGATACAACTATTAACTCCCGATAGCCACATTGCAACCTGGCATTTCAAGGCAATACATGTCTTGACAATCGCTAGCAATATTTCTGTTAGCTTTATAGTTTGGCTTTGCCTAAGATTGGTGTTAGTAAAGTTACCCAGTAGACAGACCTCCGGGTCTAAAGGGAATGCAACCCCGTGAATTGAGGATATGGTATCGCAGACCCCCTGCCAGAAACCGTGTAGTTTTGAACACTGCCAAGTGGAATGGAGGAATGTTCCTTCATCTGAGCCACATCTCAAACATAGGGAGGAGATATCTGGGTTGAACTTGTGCAGTCTAGATGGGGTGATATAGAGCTGATGGAGGAAATTAAACTGGATCCGTCTGTATCTGGAGTTCAATGTGGATGTAACACCATCCCTGCATAGGTCACTCCATAGATCCTCATCAAGATCAATACCTAGATCTTTCTCCCATCTAAGTCAGGGTTTATCTAGCCCAGGCAGTGTTAGTCCTGACATAAGAGCATCGTATACACAGGAAATGGTCTTGAACAGTGGTTGGTCTGCGTGGCAGAGTTGTTCAATAGGTGACATCTTAGGTAGGTTCCATTGTTCCTTGAGAGTCACCCTAATAAAGTTTCGTAGTTGTAGGTAGCTAAAGAAGTCCCTGTTAGGCAAGTGGTATTTCTGTTTCAGCTGATGAAAAGACAGAAGAACTCCCTCCTCGTAACAATGTTCCAGAAGAGTGACCCCCTTATCAGACCAGGGTCTAAAGTTACTATTCTGGAAAAACATAGGGATCAATCTATTGTTCCATAAAGGGGTTTTAGGGGACAGAAATCCCCCTCGTCCGAACAGCTCATGCAGTTTGCACCATGCCAGGACAGAATGAATGATTAAAGGGTTGTCTGTGATGGTTTTTATAGATTTTCTGTCCCATTTGTAAAACAACTCTGCCCCAGTGTCATCATTTACCTCAAGCTTTTCAATGTTCAACCGGAAATCAAGTATTTTTGTGGTTGTTATTGTTATTGTCTTTGTTAGACCAACAGGTTGAGGCAGCTGGAGTTGAGGGAGAGGTCTCTACTCTTGATAATATACAGGATTAATAACTGTGATTATATGAATCATTACAACTGAACTACAATGCAGATTGCTTGAATAGTAAATTGAAAATTGCCTCATGTTTAATAATGTTATTTTTAACATATATTCCCTTATGAAAAGGATTTTTTGGCTAGTGGAAAGTGGCCAGTTATAACCCGTTACTAACTAAAACGGATCCTGGTATTATTGAAAAAAGGTCAGGCATTCATGCAGTAGTGATTTTTACTCAGATTAAAACGTGCTGGTGCGTGAGATTGGACCACAACATTAGCATGAGGTGGCTTGCCCATTACTGAACATTAGCCTGAGGTGGCTTGCCCAATACTGAACATTAGCCTGAGGTGGCTTGCCCAATACTGAACATTAGCCTGAGGTGGCTTGCCCAATACTGAACATTAGCCTGAGGTGGCTTGCCCAATACTGAACATTAGCCTGAGGTGGCTTGCCCAATACTGAACATTAGTCTGAGGTGGCTTGCCCAATACTGAACATTAGCCTGAGGTGGCTTGCCCAATACTGAACATTAGCCTGAGGTGGCTTGCCTATATAACAGAGAATTTAGACAGTGGCTTTTTTTTTACCCATTAGCCTGAGGTGGCTTTTTACTGAAGTTTAGCCTGAAGTGTTGTATGAGGTCTTCCATTGGAAAATGAGCCTATGGCTTGTTTTCTGAACATTAGCAGGTGGATTGCCCAAAAACATTAGCCTGAGGTCTTGCCCTTTACTGAACATTAGCCTGAGGTGATGCCTTCAAATGTTCTGTGTTTTGCCCATGTGAGGTGTTGTTGCATGTCCTGTCATTGAAGTCATTGATGATGCATTCTGAGGACAAAACAATGGCTTGTAATACCCACTACTCTAATAATAGTGAAGGTTAGTCTGAGGTGACTGGTCCATCTAATAATAGTGAAGGTTAGTCTGAGGTAACTGGTTGCATCTAATAATAGTGAACAGTCTGAGGTGACTGGCATCTAATAATAGTGAAGGTTAGTCTGAGGTGACTGGTCCATCTAATAATAGTGAAGGTTAGTCTGAGGTAACTGGTCCATCTAATAATAGTGAAGGTTAGTCTGAGGTAACTGGTCCATCTAATAATAGTGAAGGTTAGTCTGAGGTAACTGGTCCATCTAATAATAGTGAAGGTTAGTCTGAGGTAACTGGTCCATCTAATAATAGTGAAGGTTAGTCTGTGGTGACTGGTCCATCTAATAATAGTGAAGGTTAGTCTGAGGTAACTGGTCCATCTAATAATAGTGAAGGTTAGTCTGAGGTAACTGGTTCATCTAATAATAGTGAAGGTTAGTCTGAGGTAACTGGTCCATCTAATAATAGTGAAGGTTAGTCTGAGGTAACTGGTCCATCTAATAATAGTGAAGGTTAGTCTGAGGTAACTGGTCTATATAATTTGACTTTGTGTTGGGATGTCCCAAGTACCAAGGCATGCAGGAGAGGAGGAAATAAAATGTTTATGCTGGGAAGAGGAACACACTTGAAAATGCTGCATGTCCGAGAGTTGGAGTCTATATGAGAGACAAAATAAAGAGGAAAACATTTTGCATTTCCCTAAAGGTGTCAGCATTTCTCTTTGACACACTGTATTGGACCAAACATAGGAACAGGACAACATATAACATAGAATCAGACCGAGTATATTGTGGGCCCGTTTCACTGTAGGAGTAGACAGTGAGTTAGAAAGCAGTCAGTCAAAACACTGGCTAGAGACAAAGATAAGCGCCTGTATTCAATCCCAGGGGCGTTGTAGAACACTTGACATTTAAAGGTTATTTCAGATTGAGCTGAAATCTGCAGAGTTTACCGTTGTCATCTCTACGAACGAGGGAACATTGTTTACCGTTGTCATCTCTACGAACGAGGGAACATTGTTTACCGTTGTCATCTCTACGAACGAGGGAACATTGTTTACCGTTGTCATCTCTACGAACGAGGGAACATTGTTTACGTTGTCATCTCTACGAACTGAGGGAACATTGGTGTCATCTCTACGAACGAGGAACATTGTTCTGAGGTAACTTGTCATCTCTAAAAGGGAACATTGTTTACCGTTGTCATCTCTACGAACGAGGAACATTGTTTACCGTTGTCATCTCTAATAATAGGGAACATTGTTTACCGTTGTCATCTCTACGAACGAGGGAACATTGTTTACCGTTGTCATCTCTACGAACGAGGAACATTGAGGTACCGTTGTCATCTCTACGAATAGGAACATTGTCTTGGTGACTGTCATCTCTAATAACGAGGAACATTGTTTACCGTTGTCATCTCTGAACGAGGGAACATTGTTTACCGTTGTCATCTCTACGAACGAGGAACATTGTTTACCGTTGTCATCTCCACGAACGAGGGAACATTGTTTACCGTTGTCATCTCTGAACGGGAACATTGTTTCGTTGTCATCTAATAACGAGGGAACATTGTTTACCGTTGTCATCTAACGAACGAGGAACATTGTTTACCGTTGTCATCTCTACGAACGAGGGAACATTGTTTACCGTTGTCATCTCTACGAATAGGAACATTGTTTAACTTGTCATCTAATAATAGGAACATTGTTTACCGTTGTCATCTCTGAGGGAACATTGTTTACTTGTCATCTCTAATAGTGAAGGTTAGGGAACATGGTCCAACTAATAATATGAAGGAACATTGTTTACCGTTGTCATCTCTACGAACGAGGGAACATTGTTTACCGTTGTCATCTCTAGTGAACGAGGGAACATTGTTTAACTGTTGTCATCTCTACGAACGAGGAACATTGTTTACCGTAACTGGTCATCTCTAAAGTGAAGGAACATTGTTTACCGTAACTCATCTCTATAACGAGGAACATTGTTTGGGTTGTCATCTCTACGAACTAAGGAACATTGCAGTTGTCATCTCTACGAACGAGGAACATTGTTTACCGTTGTCATCTCTGGGAACGAGGAACATTGTTTACTTGTCATCTCATGTCCGAACGAGGGAACATTGTTTACCGTTGTCAAAATAAACGAGGAACATTGTTTGCATTCATCTCTACGAAAGGGAACATTGTTTACCGTTGTCATCTCTGAACGAGGGAACATTGTTTACCGTTGTCATCTCTAAACGAGGGAACATTGTTTTGGACAACGAGGGAACATTGTTTACCGTTGTCATCTCTACGAACGAGGGAACATTGTTTACCGTTGTCATCTCTACGAACGAGGGAACATTGTTTACCGTTGTCATCTCTAGAACGAGGGAACATTGTTTACCGTTGTCATCTCAAAACACTGGGAACATTGTTTACCGTTGTCATCTCAAACCAGGGCGTTGAACATTGTTTACCGTTGTCATCTTAAAGGAACATTGTTTACCGTTGTCATCTCTACGAACGAGGGAACATTGTTTACCGTTGTCATCTCTACGAACGAGGGAACATTGTTTACCGTTGTCATCTCTACGAACGAGGGAACATTGTTTACCGTTGTCATCTCTACGAACGAGGAACATTGTTTACCGTTGTCATCTCTACGAACGAGGGAACATTGTTTACCGTTGTCATCTCTACGAACGAGGAACATTGTTTACCGTTGTCATCTCTACGAACGAGGGAACATTGTTTACCGTTGTCATCTCTACGAACGAGGGAACATTGTTTACCGTTGTCATCTCTACGAACGAGGGAACATTGTTTACCGTTGTCATCTCTACGAACGAGGGAACATTGTTTACCGTTGTCATCTCTACGAACGAGGGAACATTGTTTACCGTTGTCATCTCTACGAACGAGGGAACATTGTTTACCGTTGTCATCTCTACGAACGAGGGAACATTGTTTACCGTTGTCATCTCTACGAACGAGGGAACATTGTTTACCGTTGTCATCTCTACGAACGAGGGAACATTGTTTACCGTTGTCATCTCTACGAACGAGGGAACATTGTTTACCGTTGTCATCTCTACGAACGAGGGAACATTGTTTACCGTTGTCATCTCTACGAACGAGGGAACATTGACAACCTCTTCAGGATCTGCCCTTTTTTCAATTTCCCTCTAAAATGACAAATCTAACTGCCTGTAACTCAGGCCCTGAAGCAAGGATATGCTGATTCTTGGTACTTTCTGAAAGGAAACACTTTGACGTTTGTGGAAAGGTGAAAGAAATGTAGGCAAATATAACACAATAGATCTGGTCAAATATAATACAAAGAAAAAAACAACTGTTCTTTAGTGTTTTGTATCTTTGAATTGCAAGAGAAATGCCACATTGTATTATTCCAGCTTGGCTGCAATTTAGATTTTTGCCACTAGATGGCAGCAGTATATGTGCAAAGTTTTAGACTGATCCAATAAACCATTGCATTTCTGTTCAACATTTTGAATGAAGACTGCCCTAATGTGCCTAATTTGTTTATTAATAACTTTTCATGTTCAAAACTGTGCACTCTCCTCAAACAATATCATGGTATTCTTTCACTGTAATAGCTACTGTAAATTGGACAGTGCAGTTAGATTAACAAGAATTTAAGCTTTCTACCAATATCAGATGTGTCTATGTCCTGGGAAATGTTCTTGTTACTTTCATCCTCATGCTAATCACATTAGCCTATGTTAGCTCAACCGTCCTATTGAAGGGTCCCTCTCAAGCACAGGAAGTAAGAACTTGATCTCTGTGGTCTGTTGCATTCCTGCATGCTGATGGCTCTGTGGAACTGTCCCTGGTGCTGAAGCCAACTCATCCAAGGTCATTGGCTGTAAGTGGAACTGTCCCTGGTGCTGAATCCAACTCGTTCAAGGTCATTGGCGGTATGTGGAACTGTCCTAGGTGCTGAATCCAACTCGTCCAAGGTCATTGGAGCCAGGAAACTCAATGGAAAGGGGATTGAAGATGTAACAAGTATGCAGGGAGTTACATTCTTTCTACCATTGTCAATCATGTCTGCCAAGAAAATATAAAGAGTGTGAGCAGGAGAAATAGAGATACATATATAGAGATTTACAGCCAAGACTCTGTGTAGACTTGAGGTGAAATTAGGGTAAAGTGCTTGATCCAGGCCAAAGGGCAGATGACTGCAATGGGTCTGAGTCATGGATAATCAGTACAGTAGAAAATCCATGGCCTTATCAGACCGTGCAGAGAGAGAGGGGGAACAGCTAGGGGGGTAGACATTCGGAAGAGGTTGGGAGTGTGTGTGTGTGTGGGGGGGGGGGTGACACAGAAGATAAGCTGGTAATCGTGGTGCTCAGATGAGTGTCTAACTCTCTCTTAGCTCTCCCTGCTGCATAATTATTGCATCTGAAGAAAAACAAAGCTGAGGGAAATGAAAAACATGTTCCTATTTTATCATAGAAGAGTAAACCTTGAACTGCTAAACTCTGCCAAGGTTTAATAGATTCAAAGGGCTTTTATCATGCATTCTAGAAGTTCTATCTATTATTTATGAAATATTGTCGTGTGTGTGTGTGTGTGCGTGTGCGTGCGTGCGTGCGTGCGTGTGTGTGTGTGTGTGTGTACCCACAGTCCAAGGCCAGAGCAGCTTGATAAATCTGTCTCCAGATGTGTGAAGCTTCTCTCTGACAGTGAAGAATGCTGGATCTCCCCCTACTTCATGCTGGGGAGGCGTCTCTGACAGAGTCTCTGACACAGACACCTCTCCTAGAAGGGAGGTTAAGATGGCCTGGGCGTAATTAGAATGAATGTAGAATGTGGAATAGGGAAATGAGTCATCACAACTCAGATCAGTTCTTCATTTCAATGTTATGCTTCAGTCGTCGAATTTCATGGGCTATAATGCGAGGAGTTCATTCATACATTCATTCAATACTGCTTGTACTGTCGGAGATGTGCCATTTCTTTTCTCCAATTTACATGCAGAGAGAGAGAGAGAGAGAGGAGGGAGAGCAAGAGATGGGGACTGGAGGAGAGGGAAGACGGAAACTAGAAAAAGAGAGCTAGTCAAAACAGGAGGCAAAGCATTTCATACAGAGGGATTTTAAAAAAGCCTGCTGGTATAATATTGGGGGTTGGCTTTGGATCTGCTAGGGGGTCAGTGTGAGCCTCAAAGGGAAGAACCCAAGTACAAGTCCCCAACTCATCATCCTACAGCAGTATTAGAATGGGGTTAGTCAACAGTAGGTTCCACATGTTTCTGCTGGTTTCCAGGAGCTCTCAGGACACAGAAGACTTTCTTTCCATACTCTTTACTCTGCCTGTTATTTTGGAAGACATGCTTTTTTCTTAACTGGGAAGTCCCATTGAGATATATCTTTACTGAATGAGATCTAACCAAGCAGCATGAATGAATGAATGAATGAATGAATAAAATGATATTTCCGTGTAAAATCGCTAGGTGGTAACCCATTCCTTATGGGATTAATTGACACATGAACAAACAGTACAATAATTCACTGTGATAATTGAGTGATAATTCTTCTTCCGGTGTTCTCTGCAGTGGGCCTCCCAAAGAGAGAAAAAACTAAAGGTAAACACCAATACATGATGGTAAATAAGGTTATCCAAACAATAATTACATCTCTATAGTGGTAAAAACATCTATACATACATACAGTGCATTCGGTAAGTATTCGGTCTCCTTGACTTTTTTCCACAGTTTGTTACATTACAGCCTTATTCTAAAACATTCTAACACATTAATCTACACCCCATAATGACAAAGCAAAATCTTGGTTTCAACAGACCAGAGAATCTGAGAGAGAGAGAATCTGAGAGAGAGAGAGAGAGAGAGAGAGAGAGAGAGAGAGAGAGAGAGAGAGAAGAGAGAGAGAAAGCGAGAGAGCGGGAGAGATAGAGAGAGAAAGAGAGAGAGAGAGAGAGAAAGCGAGAGAGCGGGAGAGAGAAAGAGAGAAAGAGAGAAAGAGAGAAAGCGAGAGAGCGGGAGAGAGAGAGAGAGAAAGAGAGAGGGAGAGAGAGGTATTTAGAGGGTAATGAAAGAGACGTTAATGCATCACCCAGTTATGTCAAGACGGTGTCTACAAAGCAATGCCACACAGATATTCTACTCAGCCCCTGAACAGGACTTAAAGGGCTTTTATGTCCGCTTCATGTCATGCTTAATAAAAGCAATCTGTGTTTGTGGGATGGTGAGTGTATACACCTACTTGTGTGTGTGTGAGCAGGGGCATACTGGGACAAAAATTCAGCCCTGGAGTCTTAGCCACCACCAGCCCTCACACACTCACATGCTACGTACACACAGAGGCAGTAACACTACTGACACATACCATAGGCAGTACAGTCGTGGTCAAAAGTTTTGAGAATTATACAAATATTAATTTCCACAAAGTTTGCTGCTTCAGTGTCTTTAGATATTTTTGTCAGATGTTACTATGGAATACTGAATTATAATTGCAAGCATTTAATGAGTGTCAAAGGCTTTTATTGACTATTACATGAAGTTGATGCAAAGAGTCAATATATGAAGTGTTGACCCTTCTTTTTCAAGACCTCTGCAATCCGCCCTGGCATGCTGCAAATTCACTTCTGGGCCACATCCTGACTGATGGCAGCCCATTCTTGCATAATCAATGCTTGGAGTTTGTCAGAATTTGTGGGGTTTTGTTTGTCCACCCACCTCTTGAGGATTGACCACAAGTTCTCAATGGGATTAAGGTCTGGGGAGTTTCCTGGCCATGGACCCAAAATATCGATGTTTTGTTCCCCGAGCCACTTTAATCAATGGAAAAGGCATTGCTCATCACCAAACTGTTCCTGGATGGTTGGGAGAAGTTGCTCTCGGAGAATGTGTTGGTACCATTCTTTATTCATGGCTGTGTTCTTAGGCAAAATTGTGAGTGAGCCCAGTCCCTTGGCTGAGAAGCAACCCCACACATGAATGGTCTCAATATGCTGTTGGCATGACACAGGACTGATGGTAGCGCTCACCTTGTCTTCAGATGCCCCAAACAATCGGAAAAAATGACATCAGAGAAAATGACCTTTTGCAGAACATCAGTCTGTCCCTGATGTTTTTCCTGGATAGAAGTGGCTTCTTTGCTGCCCTTCTTGACACCAGGTCATCCTGGGTCTTTGCCTCACTGTGCGTGCAGATGCACTCACACCTGCCTGCTGCCATTTCTGAGCAAGCTCTGTACTGGTGGTGACTCAATCCCACAGCTGAATCAACTTTAGGAGACAGTCCTGGCTTGCTGGACTTTATTGGGTGCCCTGAAGCGTGCTTCACAACAATTAAACTGCTCTCCTTGAGGTTTTTTTTTTTTTACTAGGCAAGTCAGTTTAAGAACAAATTCTTATTTTCAATGAAAGCCTAGAAACAGTGGGTTAACTGCCTTGTTTAGGGACAGAATGCCAGATTTGTACCTTGTCAGCTCGGGGATTTGAACTTACAACCTTTACGGTTGCTACCACTACGCTACGCTGCCGCCGCAAGTTCTTGATGATCCGATAAATGGTTGATTTAGGTGCAATCTTACTGACTTGCCTAGTTAAATAAAGGTAACATTTAAAATGTTTAAATAAACAACGATAGACAGCCGTCCCTGATTGAGAACCATAGCCGGCCAAAACATAGAAACACAAAACATAGAAATCAGAACATAGAATTCCCACCCAAATCACACCCTGACCAAACCAAATAGAGACATAAAAAGGCTCTCTAAGGTCAGGGCGTGACAGCAACAATTTCAATTTTACTGAGTTACAGTTCATATAAGGAAATCAGTCAATTTAAATAAATAAATCAGGCCCTTGTCTATGGATTTCACATGACTGGGTATACAGATATGCATCTGTTGATCACAGATACCTTGAAAACCAGCCAACAAGAAAACCGGGCTGTTGACCACTAATCAGCCAAATTAATGGAGATCAGCCAAACAATGGAGAAATAGGAGAAATATGGAGAGAGAGAGAGAGAGAGAGAGAGAGAGAGAGAGAGAGAGAGAGAGAGAGAGAGAGAGAGAGAGAGAGAGGAGAGAGAGAGAGAGAGAGAGAGAGAGAGAGAGAGAGGAGAGAGGAGAGAGAGAGGAGAGAGAGAGAGAGAGAGAGAGGAGAGAGAGAGAGAGAGAGAGAGAGAGAGAGAGAGAGAGAGAGGGAGAGAGAGAGAGAGAGAGAGAGAGAGAGAGAGGGGGAGAGAGAGAGAGAGAGAGAGAGAGAGAGAGAGAGAGAGAGAGAGAGAGAGAGAGAGAGAGAGAGAGAGAGAGAGGAGAGAGAGAGAGAGAGAGAGAGAGAGAGAGAGAGAGAGAGAGAGAGAGAGAGAGAGAGGAGAGAGAGAGAGAGAGAGAGAGAGAGAGAGAGAGAGAGAGAGAGGTGAGAGAGAGAGAGAGAGAGAGAGAGAGAGGGGGAGAGACAGAGAGTGAGAGAGAGAGAGAGAGAGTGGGAGGAGAGAGAGAGAGAGAGAGAGAGAGAGGAGAGATAGAGAGAGTGTGAGAGGAGAGAGGAGAGAGAGAGAGAGAGAGAGAGAGAGAGAGACAGAGAGACAGAGAGAGAGAGAGGAGAGAAGAGAAAGAGACAGGAGAGAGAGAGAGAGAGAGAGGCAAGAGAGAGGAGAGAGAGAGAGAGAGAGAGATGCAGAGAGGAGAGAGAGAGAGAGAGAGAGAGAGAGAGAGAGAGAGAGAGAGAGAGAGAGAGAGAGACAGACATCTGGAACTGCTACTGTACTTCTTCAAAGTCAAGCATGAAACATCCT
This sequence comes from Oncorhynchus masou masou, assembly GCF_036934945.1. Classification (NCBI taxonomy): domain Eukaryota; kingdom Metazoa; phylum Chordata; class Actinopteri; order Salmoniformes; family Salmonidae; genus Oncorhynchus; species Oncorhynchus masou. The sequence goes on along the minus strand of NC_088213.1, from coordinate 11,514,597 downwards.
CTTCATTTTTAATTCCAGACTCTGAGATATTAGTAATTGAGGGAGTCGTATTACAGTGAAATAGAGGAGGTGTGGGCAAAAGTACTCCATGGGAAAACCAAGAGAACATGCTTCAATTTTCAGTCAAATGTGTCATATTATGATAAAATGTTCAATTATTCACGTATTTAGGACCTTGAGAAAGTAGACTACTTCTGTGAAGAGCAGAGATGATGATATGACAGGACTTCACCACTCTCCTAGAATCTACCTTCTGATATTCTGGAGAGATTCTTTCAACCAATAATCCATTTCATTGACCTGTAAACATCACATCCAGATAAACAACACAGCCCTAGAGCATATTACAGCAGACAAACTGTCATCAAGGGGGAGAAGACAGTCTGTATCCGCTTACTTGTGGAACTGTGGTAGGCGACAAAAGCTATTTCTGTGTCTTCTTAACAACCTCCACCCCAACTTTAAACATATCCACAAGAAAATTGGCCTCATCTTGAAAGGAACCTAAAAATAAAACATCTACTTGTTTATTTTCCAGGTCCGTATACAGCACCTACTTCCTGCTTAATGAGGATGGATATGGAGAAAACAAGGCAGTTGTGATGTCATAGGGTTCGGCTCTGAGATGGCTTCATCTGCTCTGTAAATAGGCCTTACTTCACACAAGCATACAAGCAGCTTCGAGAGAAATACTAAACGGGGCTGTGACCTGTGACAATGGTGGATGTTACTTTGCCACTGATAGCAGAGCTGGGACTGTGGTTTATGAGGACGTGCCTTCATTAGTGTGTATGTGAGAGAGAGAGAGAGAGAGAGAGAGAGAGAGAGAAAGAGAGACATAGAGAGACATAGAGAGAGAGAGAGAAAGAGAGAGACAGAGAGAGAGGGAGAGAGAGAGAGAGAGAGAGAGAGAGAGACATAGAGAGACATAGAGAGACATAGAGAGAAAGAGAGAGAAAGAGAGAGAAAGAGAGAGACAGAGAGAGAGGGAGAGAGAGACAGAGAGAGAGAGAGAGAGAGAGAGAGAGACAGCGAGAGAGACAGTGAGAGAGAGAGAGAGAGAGAGAGAGAGCAGTCCATATAAAATAAGATTTGTTGTGATCTGAGACACTTTTATAGGGTTACCGTAGAGTGCTGGGCTGGGCAGCGTCTCCACAATGACAAAACATTGAGCCTCATTACCGTAGAGCTCTGGGCAGCAACAAACCAACAGGCAGAGCGACAGACCACCCATGGGTCATATCCTGCTGTCCAATCACACCCTGTCAGGCCCTGTCTGAGATACAAGGACATGATTTTAAATCTAAAATCCACTAAAGCAGGGTGGTTAGTGTGACTGATTTACTAGCATTGCTTCAATTGAACCACGTGTTAATAAGCCACTGAACATCCTGTGATAGACTGTTCTTTGTTTCCATCTTTCATCCCCCGAAGACATTGACTCTCAGTACGTCTCATGACCATTCATGAGAGCACAGTGTTCACCTTGCTCATCACTCTGTCAGATGCCTCAGCCATCAACCATCAACCCCTTTGCAAAACATTTCAAATTACAATTTTCCACAAACAAAGACTCGGAGAAAGAGAAAGGGGGTCAGCAGAGAGAAAGGGAAAGTGGATCACAGGGTCGTTGAAAGGAAATGCTGACACAAAACATAATTTCCATTCACATAAAGCCAAAAGTATCCATCAAAACTGGTAGAGCAACTTCTAGCTCTCCAGGAAAACTAGACGAGAACACAAGACAATGGAAAGGGGAGACTGTGAAAGGCAACCGCCATGACACAACATATGAACACTCTTCTCTGACCATATGAATGTTGCAATTAGCTAAACAGCAGAATCAGTTCACACTGTACTTCCAGTAATGTTATATGCTTTAAGCTCTGTTCTCCAGCCACAAGAATTGTTTTAATTGTGTGGAATACAGAGCACTTACCACCTACAGACCCCTCTCCTAGTGAGGAATTACTGAGATGTACAGTGTTACCACCTACAGACCCCCCACCTATGAGGAATTACTGAGATGTACAGTGTTAGCATAGAGACCCCTCTCCAAGTGGGGAATTACTGAGATGTACAGTGTTACCATAGAGACCCCTCTCCTAGTGGGGAATTACTGAGATGTACAGTGTTACCATAGAGACCCCTCTCCTAGTGGGGAATTACTGAGGTGTACAGTGTTACCACATACAGACCCCTCTCCTAGTGAGGAATTACTGAGATGCACAGTGTTACCATATAGACCCCTCTCCTAGTGAGTAATTACTGAGATGTACAATGTTACCACAAATAGACCCCTCTCCTAGTGAGGAATTACTGAGATGTACAGTGTTACCATATAGACCCCTCTCCTAGTGAGGAATTACTGAGATGTACAGTGTTACCCATGGACCCCTCTCCTAGTGAGGAATTACTGAGATGTACAGTGTTACCATAGAGACCCCTCTCCTAGTGCGGAATTACTGAGATGTACAGTGTGAGGAATTACTGAGATGTACAGTGTTACCATATAGACCCCTCTCCTAGTGGGAATTACTGAGATGTACAGTGTTACCATAGGAATGAGGAATTACTGAGATGTACAGTGTTACCACATATAGACCCCTCTCCTAGTGAGGAATTACTGAGATGTACAGTGTTACCATATAGACCCCTCTCCTAGTGAGGAATTACTGAGATGTACAGTGTTACCATATAGACCCCTCTCCTAGTGGGGAATTACTGAGATGATGTACCCCTCTCCAGTGTTATGTACCACCATAGAGACCCCTCTCCTAGTGAGGAATTACTGAGATGTACAGTGTTACCATAGAGACCCCTCTCCTAGTGAGGAATTACTGAGATGTACAGTGTTACCATGTAGTGAGACCCCTCTCCTAGTGAGGAATTACTGAGATGTACAGTGTTACCATAGAGACCCCTCTCCTAGTGGGGAATTACTGAGATGTACAGTGTTACCATAGAGACCCCTCTCCTAGTGAGGAATTACTGAGATGTACAGTGTTACCATAGAGACCCCTCTCCTAGTGAGGAATTACTGAGATGTACAGTGTTACCATAGAGACCCCTCTCCTAGTGAGGAATTACTGAGATGTACAGTGTTACCATAGAGACCCCTCTCCTAGTGAGGAATTACTGAGATGTACAGTTTTACCACATATAGACCCCTCTCCTAGTGAGGAATTACTGAGATGTACAGTGTTACCATAGAGACCCCTCTCCTAGTGAGGAATTACTGAGATGTACAGTGTTACCATAGAGACCCCTCTCCTAGTGGGGAATTACTGAGATGTCCAGTGTTACCAGTGTTATAGACCCCTCTCCTAGTGAGGAATTACTGAGATGTACAGTGTTACCATATAGACCCCTCTCCTAGTGGGAATTACTGAGATGTACAGTGTTACCATAGAGACCCCTCTCCTAGTGAGGAATTACTGAGATGTACAGTGTTACCATATAGACCCCTCTCCTAGTGAGGAATTACTGAGATGTACAGTGTTTACCATATGAGACCCCTCTCCTAGTGAGGAATTACTGAGATGTACAGTGTTACCATAGAGACCCCTCTCCTAGTGAGGAATTACTGAGATGTACAGTGTTACCATAGAGACCCCTCTCCTAGTGAGGAATTACTGAGATGTACAGTGTTCCCATATAGACCCCTCTCCAAGTGGGGAATTACTGAGATGTACAGTGTTACCATATGGACCCCTCTCCTAGTGAGGAATTACTGAGATGTACAGTGTTACCATAGAGACCCCTCTCCTAGTGAGGAATTACTGAGATGTACAGTGTTACCATAGAGACCCCTCTCCTAGTGTACAGTGTTACCATATATAGACCCCTCTCCTAGTGAGGAATTACTGAGATGTACAGTGAATTACTGAGATGTACAGTGTTACCATAGAGACCCCTCTCCTAGTGAGGAATTACTGAGATGTACAGTGTTACCATAGAGACCCCTCTCCTAGTGAGGAATTACTGAGATGTACAGTGTTACCATAGAGACCCCTCTCCTAGTGAGGAATTACTGAGATGTACAGTGTTACCATAGAGACCCCTCTCCTAGTGAGGAATTACTGAGATGTACAGTGTTACCATATAGACCCCTCTCCTAGTGAGGAATTACTGAGATGTACAGTGTTACCATAGAGACCCCTCTCCTAGTGAGGAATTACTGAGATGTACAGTGTTACCATAGAGACCCCTCTCCTAGTGGACCCCTCTCCTAGGAATTACTGAGATGTACAGTGTTACCATATAGACCCCTCTCCTAGTGAGGAATTACTGAGATGTACAGTGTTACCATATAGACCCCTCTCTCCTAGTGAGGAATTACTGAGATGTACAGTGTTACCATAGAGACCCCTCTCCTAGTGAGGAATTACTGAGATGTACAGTGTTACCATAGAGACCCCTCTCCTAGTGAGGAATTACTGAGATGTACAGTGTTACCATAGAGACCCCTCTCCTCGTGAGGAATTACTGAGATGTACAGTGTTATTGATCTTTCCACCATCCTCACCTGATTCCCTCTCTCCTCCCCTTCCTTCCTCATGCTTATCTCTATCCATCGCTGACGTGTCCCTGTCCTTGCTGACTGCGCTCCATAATCAGGACCTATTCTTAGGTGATTCAGTGGGGTTTTCTCTAAGGTCTCATCTGATTGACAGCCCTGATTTGCAATGAGCACAATGTACATTCAAGTGGTTTCAAGTGGTTTCACAATGTACATTCAAGTGGTTTCACAATGTACATTCAAGTGGTTTCACAATGTACATTCAACTGGTTTCAAGTGGTTTCACAATGTACATTCAATTGGTTTCAAGTGGTTTCACAATGTACATTCAAGTCTCTTTGCTCTTAGCTTTGGTATAAGGACTTTGTGAAAATGGCAATGATGTGAAATGCCATGGTTTCATATGGAAACAGTCCCATCAAAGGACCCAACTGACGAGACTGTGCCAGTCAGAGCCAATAAGTGAGGTGGTGGGCGTGTCTCAGTCCAAATGAGGTTCAAGTGAGGGGTGTGTGGGTGAATGGACAGGGGAGTCAGGTGATACAATTGGAACCATAATGGACAGAATGTTAGAAATACAACATGGAACTGAATGGACAGAATGTTAGAAATACAACATGGAACTGAATGGACAGAATGTTAGAAATACAACATGGAACTGAATGGACAGAATGTTAGAAATACAACATGGAACTGAATGGACAGAATGTTAGAAATACAACATGGAACTGAATGGACAGAATGTTAGAAATACAACATGGAACTGAATGGACAGAATGTTAGAAATACAACATGGAACTGAATGGACAGAATGTCAGAAATACAACATGGAACTGAATGGACAGAATGTTAGAAATACAACCTGGAACTGAATGGACAGAATGTTAGAAATACAACTTGGAACTGAGTGGACAGAATGTTAGAAATACAACATGGAACTGAATGGACAGAATGTTAGAAATACAACCTGGAACTGAATGGACAGAATGTTAGAAATACAACATGGAACTGAATGGACAGAATGTTAGAAATACAACATGGAACTGAATGGACAGAATGTCAGAAATATAACATGGAACTGAATGGACAGACTGTTAGAAATACAACATGGAACTGAATGGACAGAATGTCAGAAATACAACATGGAACTGAATGGACAGAATGTCAGAAATACAACATGGAACTGAATGGACAGAATGTCAGAAATACGACATGGAACTGCCATAGTTTTCTGTTTCATGTGATCCGAAGCAGTCTCTATATAGCGTCTGCATCCTTATTGTGAAAAGCTGTTTCGCTGTGAATGAGTCAGACTTGATATGTGAGAGAGAGCTAAAAACAGTATTATTCTAAATGTTTTCAAAAGCCCAAACACCCACAGATGAGGTCAGTACAAATTAGGAAGACTTCTGTAGAGGTTCAGGACATGTTTCATAATAACATCACTGTAGAGGTTCAGGACATGTTTCATAATAACATCACTGTAGAGGTTCAGGACATGTTTCATAATAACATCACTGTAGAGGTTCAGGACATGTTTTATAATAACATCACTGTAGAGGTTCAGGACATGTTTCATAATAACATCACTGTAGAGGTTCAGGACATGTTTTATAATAACATCACTGTAGAGGTTCAGGACATGTTTCATAATAACATCACTGTAGAGGTTCAGGACATGTTTTATAATAACATCACTGTAGAGGTTCAGGACATGTTTCATAATAACATCACTGTAGAGGTTCAGGACATGTTTCATAATAACATCACTGTAGAGGTTCAGGACATGTTTCATAATAACATCACTGTAGAGGTTCAGGACATGTTTTATAATAACATCACTGTAGAGGTTCAGGACATGTTTCATAATAACATCACTGTGAAAGAGGTTCAGGACATGTTTTATAATAACATCACTGTAGAGGTTCAGGACATGTTTCATGTTTCAGACATGTTTTATAATAACATCACTAACGGGAGGAGTCCACCGGTCAGTGTTCTCTCTGTGATGACGCCAACCCCAGGTGTGTGTACAGACTTAAAGAGGTGAAAACAGGAGGACTAACTGGAGTCCACCCGGTCAGTGTTTCTCTCTGTGATGCGCCAACCCCAGGTGTGTGTACAGACTTAAACAGGAGGACTAACGGAGTCCACCCGTCAGTGTTCTCTCTGTGATGTGCCAACCCCAGGTGTGTGTACAGACTTAAAGAGGTGAAAACAGGAGGACTAACGGAGTCCACCCGTCAGTGTTCTCTCTGTGATGTGCCAACCCCAGGTGTGTGTACAGACTTAAAGAGGTGAAAACGGGAGGACTAACGGAGTCCACCCGTCAGTGTTCTCTCTGTGATGTGCCAACCCCAGGTGTGTGTACAGACTTAAAGAGGTGAAAACAGGAGGACAATATGTCAGTTCACAGTGAATTCACCATTTTTACCTGAATAAGCCATTTTTCCATCTGGTAGGGAACTACATCTCATTCCTGAAATTGTGTCTATGGCTTGTAAATCGTTTTGTCTGTATGCATTATATACAGGCAGTCACTTACAGTATACTGAACCATTTCATTCCATATCTTGAGATGAGGAGCTCTTTCTACACACATACATACTATAAGTCAAATGATGTGATCCTTCAACTGTGATGTTCAATGCTTTTGATATCAAGTGAGTGAAAGAGAGAGCTACAGAATACACTAGAGCAGGGTTCCCTAACTGGCAGCCTGGCGGGATGAATTTGGCCCGCGGGTGGTTTTATTTGGCCCCCCAAGTTATCTGAGCAATACATTCTATATAAAATTATTTATATAATATATACAGTTTACGGTACACAAAATGATATATAGTGGGGCAAAAAAGTATTTAGTCAGCGACCAATTGTGCAAGTTCTCCCACTTAAAAAGATGAGAGAGGCCTGTAATTTTCATCATAGGTACTATGACAACTATGACAGACAAAAATGAAAGAAAAAAATCCAGGAAATCACATTGTGTCACGCCTTGGTCTTAGTATTTTGTGTTTTAGTTTATTAGTTAGTCAGACCAGGGTGTGACATGGGGTTATTATGTATTGTAGTTTCGTATTGGGGTTTGTAGTATTTGGGATTGTAGTTGATTAGGGGTGTGTGTGTTTAATAGGTTTGGCTGCCTGAGGCGGTTCTCAATCAGAGTCAGGTGATTCTCGTTGTCTCTGATTGGGAACCGTATTTAGGTAGCCTGGTTTTCGCTTTGCATTTCGTGGGTGATTGTTCCTGTCTCTGTGTCAGTTTCACCAGTCAGGCTGTAATAGGTTTCTCGTTCAGTTTGTTGTTTTGTATTTATTTGTTATTCATGTATAGTTCGTTTTGTTTGTTTCACTATTAAACATGAGTAACTTACACGCTGCATTTCGGTCCGACTCTCTTTCAACAAAAGAAGAACGCCGTTACACATTGTAGGATTGTTAATTAATTTATTTGCAAATTATGGTGTAAAACAAGTATTTGGTCAATAACAAAAGTTTATCTCAATACTTTGTAATATACCCTTGGTTTTTTATTTTATTTTCATTGTTGGGGGGGAGGGTCAAATATTATAAATGTTTAGGCTTCTTGCGGTCAATTTGCAGTCTACAAATGATTTGTAATTATGTTCCAGCCCCCGACAATCCTCTCAAGTCCCGCGGCTGAATCTAGCTGATCATCCATGCACTAAATGGGTCCTAATTCTCTTACTCAAACAGCCAGATGATCCATGGTATGTCCATCTTAAAACCAGTCCATGTGTTAGAGTAGTACCAACCCCAGCCACCCTCAGGTTCTTTCAATCTCATTCATCTGCTTTCTCTGCCTGTCTGCTTCTCTCTCTCTTTCTTGAGCTTTCGCTATCAACTTGGCCGATGAGCTCGGGACAGACACAGCTCTATTTGTGTCACATATTTGAGCCCCTTTTCAGGTGTCCCGAATGCTGTGGTGCCAGGACAACAACCTCTCCCTCAACGTCAGCAAGACAAAGGAGCTGATTGTGGACGACAGGAAACACAGGGCCCAGCACACCCCCATTCACATCGACAGGGCTGTAGTGGAGCGGGCCGAGAGCCTCAAGTTCCTCGGTGTCCACATCGCTAAGGATCTATCATCCGAACACACCAACACAGTTGTGAAGAGGGCACGGCAACGCCTCTTTGCCCTCAGGAGTCATCGCCTCTTTGCCCTCAGGAGCCTCTTTGCCCTCAGGAGCCTCTTTGCCCTCAGGAGTCATGGCCTCTTTGCCCTCAGGAGCCTCTTTGCCCTCAGGAGTCATGGCCTCTTTGCCCTCAGGAGTCATCGCCTCTTTGCCCTCAGGAGGAGCCTCTTTGCCCTCAGGAGTCAGCCTCTTTTGCCCTCAGGAGCCTCTTTTGCCCTTTCAGGAGTCTCTTTGCCCTCAGGGCCTCTTTGCCCTCAGGAGCCTCTTTGCCCTCAGGAGTCATGGCCTCTTTGCCCTCAGGGAGCCTCTTTGCCCTCAGGCCTCTTTGCCCTCAGGAGTCATGGCCTCTTTGCCCTCAGGAGCCTCTTTGCCCTCAGGAGTCATGGCCTCTTTGCCCTCAGGAGCCTCTTTGCCCTCAGGAGTCATGGCCTCTTTGCCCTCAGGAGTCATCGCCTCTTTGCCCTCAGGAGCCTCTTTGCCCTCAGGAGCCTCTTTGCCCTCAGGAGCCTCTTTGCCCTCAGGAGCCTCTTTGCCCTCAGGAGCCTCTTTGCCCTCAGGAGTCGGCATCTGAACACAAGGAACTACAGAGGGTACTGTGTAGGGCCCAGTACATCACTGGGGCCGAGCTCCCTGCCATCCAGGACTTCTCTACCAAGCGGTGTCAGAGGATTTTCAAAATCTCCAGCCAGTTTTAACCACAGGCTGATGCTGTGGCAGAGCAAGCGGAAGCATTGCACCAAGTCTGGAAACAACAGGAACCTGAACAGCTTCTACCCCCAAGCCATGAGACTTCTAAACAAGGCTGCTAAAGAGCTCATCAAATGGCTACCTGGCCGACCTGCACTGACCCTGTTTAGCACTAACTCTATGCATACACACACACGCACACACACACACACACACTGGACTACACACACACACACACACACACACACACACACACACACACACACACACACACACACACACACACACACACACACTGGACACACACACACACACACTGGACTACACACACACACACACACACACACACACACACACACACACACACACACACACACTATTTCAGTCACCACATACACTGCTGCTACTGTCTTTTATCTTTCCTTTTGCCAAGTCACTTTACCTCTACCTAAATGTACAGTACATAGCTACCTCAATTACTTCCAACACCTGCACATCAACTCAATACTGATACTTCCTGTATACAGCCATGTTATTACCTCATATCCCTGAACATCAACTCGGTACTGGTACTTCCTGTGTACAGCCATGTTATTACCTCATATCCCTGAACATCAACTCAATACTGGTACTTCCTGTATACAGCCATGTTATTACCTCATACCCCTGAACATCAACTCAATACTGGTACTTCCTGTATACAGCCATGTTATTAACTCATACCCCTGAACATCAACTCAATACTGGTACTTCCTGTATACAGCCATGTTATTACCTCATATCCCTGAACATCAACTCGGTACTGGTACTCTCTGTATACAGCCATGTTATTACCTCATACCCCTGAACATCAACTCGGTACTGGTACTCTCTGTATACAGCCATGTTATCACCTCATACCACTGAATCTCAACTCGGTACTGGTACTCTCTGTATACAGCCATGTTATTACCTCATACCCCTGAACATCAACTCGGTACTGGTACTTCCTGTATACAGCCATGTTATTACCTCATACCCCTGAACATCAACTCGGTACTGGTACTTCCTGTATACAGCCATGTTATTACCTCATACCCCTGAACATCAACTCGGTACTGGTACTTCCTGTATACAGCCATGTTATTACCTCATACCCCTGAACATCAACTCGGTACTATTTACTTCCTGTATCTTTACAGCCATGTTATTACCTCATACCCCTGAACAAGGACCGTACTGGTCACTTCCTGTTGTTTATACATGTAACAAAATATGTTATTGAAGTGATTTGTCATATGAAAACATCATGACTGGTTGTGTTAATGTTCACATACCACATTGAACATCAACTCGGTACTGGTACTTCCTGTATACAGCCATGTTATTGAAAAACATAGAGAACCCCTGAACATCAACTCGGTACTAGGTATCCATTCCTGTATACAGCCATGTTATTACCTCATACCCCTGAACATCAACTCGGTACTGGTACTTCCTGTATACAGCCATGTTATTACCTCATACCCCTGAACATCAACTTTTCCACAGCTGCCTTTTATGTAGTCCTATGGTCTGGACAGTTTCACTGCATGTGAACACGAGACTTGCCTTTCCTCTGGAATACAGTAAGTTATGAGAATGAATTGTTGCTTCCATTTGGACCTTTGTTTTTGACACAGCACGTCCTCCCTTGAAAGTGGGTTTCCTCTTGTCAGGTGATAGTACTGTCCAGTGCCTAACAGGAATCATCAGCCTAGGCGACTCCCGTGGTTCTTCCTGGTCTGAGCCCTGGCTAACTGCTTCCTCTGTGTGCGTGACCTGCTCACTCAGCCTAAACAGAGACCTTCCATCAGCTCAGCCAGGGTTGCACTGTTCCAGAGGGAAGCCCACTGGGATTTCATTCAACCCACGTGATAAAAGGCAGAACCAGCTGCTGTGAGGTTTGCTTGTTCTTATCATTGGCAGTCCTTGGAGAAACATCGTCGACCATGTTTGTGATGCCATCCACATTCGGTTGGATCAGGATTTCATGTCTTGGCAGAGGAAGTCGGGGGGGGGGTCCGTTTTCCCCCCACCCTTCGACTTTTGTCATGAATTATCCAGTGGGCTACTGCTGTGTTGATGGACTAACCTGAGCAGAGGGGTTTCATTCAATATTAAGACCCTCATCAGAAACGGGCACATAGCGTACTATGAAGTGCTATAAAGACCAGGGGATTCCGCTTTCTCTCTGTGTGGTTTAACACATGAAATGGGTGGCAGGTAGTCTAGCGGGTTAAGAGCATTGGGCCAGTGAAAGGTTGCTGGTTCGAATCCCTGAGCCGACTAGGTGAAAAATATGTTGACGTGCACTTGAGCAAGGCACTTAACCCTAATTGCTCCTGTAAGTAACTCTGGATAAGAGTCTGCTAAATAACTCAAATGTAAAATTTGGTATGCTAATATCATAGGACCATGAATAATGGCACTATGAATAATTTACTCTTCCAGTATGTAATGGCTTTCTACATTTTTTTAAATATTTAAATTATACAGACATGTAAATTATAAAAGGTCAAAGGGCATGGCTTTAATGTCTTCTCTGCAGAATTTTGACAGAGATTAGATAAGAATGGTATTGCATTGATTAAATGCAGGCCTTTTTCAACATCCGTCTTACGCAGTGTGTGCTTATAGTCGCAGTATGTGCCCGTAAGTGTATCGATACGTTGCCTAAAGTAACCACTGAATCTGAAAACCACTGAAATATCAGAAACGTACATTTGAGATGGGTGGTTATAATTCAGCATGTCATTAGCTGAACTCACTGTACTCTACCGTCTCCGCCAACTGTAATACGTGTCATTAAACGGTTGCATTACACAATTAGAGTGGTCAAAACAACCCACTGCATCAGTATTTAACCAACAAGCCCTGGTGGTAAGCAGTTCTCTTCAAATTCAGTCCATTCATGACCATGCGTATAGAGCAGCCAGCTCTCAGTATCCCAAACTCCTGTCTCACCTGGCTCTGAGCGTGAGTGATCATCTCTCCCCATCTCCCATCCCCCATCCCCCATTGCCTCTGAGCCCAATGACCTCTTCCCCCGTCAAGCCTGCGGTCGTCTGCTCGTCTGCCACGGTGATACTGATACTGTCAGGGATTAGGGCAGAAGTGAGTAAATTAATGCACTGGCTGTTGCACCTGGGATTAGAGCTCTAATCCAGTGGTGACCCGGAGCACCAGGCAGAACATCGGCCTAATCTGATAGCTGTGTTAGGAGGAAGAGGAAATAGAAACCGAGAGGACGAGGATGAGAGATACTGGAGAGATGATGGAAGGAGAAACAGAGAGGACTAAGATGAGAGAGACTGGAGAGATGATGGAAGGAGAGACAGAGAGGACTAAGATGAGAGAGACTGGAGAGATGATGGAAGGAGAGACAGAGAGGACTAAGATGAGAGAGACTGGAGAGATGTAGGAAGGAGAGACTGAGAGGACTAAGACGAGAGAGAGACTGGAGAGATGTAGGAAGGAGAGACAGAGGACTAAGATGAGAGAGACTGGAGAGATGTAGGAAGGAGAGACTGAGAGGACTAAGACGAGAGAGAGACGAGAGATTTAGGAAGGAGAGACAGGGAGGACTAAGATGAGAGAGAGACTGGAGAGATGATGGAAGGAGAGACAGAGAGGACTAAGATGAGAGAGACTGGAGAGATGTAGGAAGGAGAGACTGAGAGGACTAAGACGAGAGAGAGACTGGAGAGATGTAGGAAGGAGAGACAGAGGACTAAGATGAGAGAGACTGGAGTGATATAGGAAGGAGAGACTGAGAGGATTAAGACGAGAGAGAGACTGGAGAGATGTAGGAAGGAGAGACAGAGGACTAAGATGAGAGAGACTGGAGAGATGTAGGAAGGAGAGACTGAGAGGACTAAGACGAGAGAGAGACGAGAGATTTAGGAAGGAGAGACAGGGAGGACTAAGATGAGAGAGAGACTGGAGAGATGTAGGAAGGAGAGACAGAGAGGACTAAGACGAGAGAGACTGGAGAGATGATAGAAGGAGAGACAGAGAGGACTAAGATGAGAGAGACTGGAGAGATGATGGAAGGAGAGACAGAGGACTAAGATTAGAGAGAGACTGGAGAGATGTAGGAATGGGAGACAGAGGACTAAGACGAGAGAGAGACTGGAGAGATGTAGGAAGGAGAGACAGAGAGGACTAAGATGAGAGAGACTGGAGAGATGATGGAAGGAGAGACAGAGAGGACTAAGATGAGAGAGACTGGAGAGATGATGGAAGGAGAGACAGAGAGGACTAAGATGAGAGAGACTGGAGAGATGATGGAAGGAGAGACAGAGGACTAAGAGAGAGACTGGAGAGATGTAGGAAGGAGAGACAGAGACTGATGAACAGAGGGGTGATTAAAGAGGGGATGATAAGGAAAGACAGATAGAGACAGAGAGGGGGAGAGGAGAGAGAGTAAGAGTGACTCTGAAACTGTAGGTTATGAGGGAAAATAGAATTGCATGATTATGGCCCTGTCATGGGTTGGTTCCTCAGTGCCTAGTTACCCTGGTTACTCTGTTATTATTAGGACCAAACTGTAACAGTATATTCAAAGCTGAGCACTTGGGTTGGATTGGGTTTAAAGCTGGACTTCAGAGTCACTTCACAGTCGATGAAGTCCATGTTTTGTCTCCCAGTGGAGGAGCCCAGAGGCCGGAGGCGATGTTTCTACTGCCTCCCAAGTGACCTACAGAGAGGGAGGCATGAGTTCAGCCCTCCTCTGGAAGTCCTGGTGGCCACGCACACAAGTCTCTCAGCTCTGTGAAGAGGGCAAGAGACCCTATCTTTTTATCTCGTTTTCTCTCACACAGGGATGACACTCTTCCCTCGCTCTCTCAAAAGAAAACAACTCACCATGGGGCTTAGAGCCGTGGCTCTCTCTCTCTCTCTCTCTCTCTCTCTCTGTTATGTAACCATGGCTATCTCTCTCTCTCTTTCTCTCTCTGTGTTATGTAACCGTGGCTATCTCTCTCTCTCTTTCTCTCTCTGTGTTATGTAACCGTGACTATCTCTCTCTCTCTTTCTCTCTTTGTGTTATGTAACCGTGGCTATCTCTCTCTCTCTTTCTCTCTCTGTGTTATGTAACCGTGGCTATCTCTCTCTCTCTTTGTGTTATGTAACCGTGGCTATCTCTCTCTGTGTTATGTAACCGTGGCTATCTCTCTCTCTCTTTCTCTCTCTGTGTTATGTAACCGTGGCTATCTCTCCCTCTCTTTCTCTCTCTGTGTTATGTAACCGTGACTATCTCTCTCTCTCTTTCTCTCTTTGTGTTATGTAACCAGTAGTGGCAAATTCTTTGTGGATCTGTGTAATCTGAGGGAAATATCTCTCTCTCCTTCTCTCTCTGTGTTATGTAACCGTGGCTATCTCTCTCTCTCTCTTCTCTCTCTGTGTTATGTAACCGTGGCTATCTCTCTCTCTCTTTCTCTCTCTGTGTTATGTAACCGTGGCTATCTCTCTCTCTCTCTTTCTCTCTCTGTGTTATGTCAGGCCTCTCTCCTCTTACTCTCTCTACCTTCCATCTGTCTCCATCCCTCCATCTGTCTCCATCCCTCCATCTATAACTCTCTCCATCCCTCCATCTGTCTCCATCCCTCCACCTCTAACTGTCTCCATCCCTCCATCTCTAACTGTCTCCCTCCATCTCTAACTGACTCCCTCCATCTCTGTCTTCCTCCCTCCGTCTCTAACTGTCTCCATCCCTCCATCTCTAACTGTCTCCCTCCCTCCATCTCTAACTGTCTCCCTCCCTCCATCTCTAACTGTCTCCCTCCATCTCTGTCTCCCTCCCTCCATCTCTAACTGTCTCCGTTCCTACATCTCTGTCTCCCTCCCTCCATCTCTAACTGTCTCTGTTCCTACATCTCTGTCTCCCAACACAAGGATGACTCTTGTCCCAACACAAGGAGATCACATTCTATCACACACAGTGACTCTATGCATTCCCACCCTCACGCATGCCAGACGAGTGACCCTTTCTCCACCCTTTACACACTAAGACATGGCTCTTACCCCTCTCTCTCTCCCACGACAAAATAATAGACCTGTCAGAAGTAGAATGAAAATGCAAAGAATCTAAAACCAAGGTTTTGTTCAGTAGCGAGAAACGTTTTGAAACAGAGTGAAACAAGGAGGTGATAGATGAAAAACAATTTTCCCTTGCTAAAAAAGTCACTCACTCACTCACTCACTCACACACACACACACACACACACACACACACACACACACACACACACACACACACACAAACACACAAACACACACACGCACACACCTCTCCCTGGGCCTGACTGTGTGACTAGTGCTATTAATGAACACCTTCCATCAGTATCAGAGCTGAGACCAGATTAGTATTCCACACACACAGGTGGAGTCTACTCTCATTACCAGTGAAGCCCACAGGGGCCCAACACTGAGATTCCTCTAACTCTTTATCCCCGGTTGAGAGCCGGCTTCCACAGTACGTGAGGACTTGGAAATAAACACAAGTGTGTACCGACAGGGCCCACAGCCATCATCTCACTGACAGACAGAATAAGACATCAGGACAGCACCGTGGAGTCAGTCGAGAGAGAACCAACCCGAGGGGAGAAAACTGGAAGAGAGAGGTAGAGGGGAAGATACTCTGTGCTCGAGTGTGTCAACAAAGCCATCAAAGCCACCTTGGAATTCACCATGGCAACGAAGATACATTGTAGCTTGGAGTGGATGGTAGGGATGGAAAAACACTGAAGACAGAATACTGCTGGTGCCCTATTAGTAGAGTGAATACCAGTCTTTCTGAGTAGTGTAATGGAGTTTGGCTCACAACAGCTTGAAGCTGTAGGTGAAGATAACATCTTGGTAACAGCATGAATGGACACATTTTTACAATGTTTTGTCGGTGTGTCGCCCACTCAGGTACACTACTGCTGATTTCTCCATGTGGTAAGTAAATGCATTGAACAGCAACACCAACCTTTCGTCCTTCGCCAGGGCACAAGGTGCATCTACTGCATGCCACGTCACAGCCACCTCTGCATACGCTGTCACCTAACTCCACCTCAAATTACTCCACCTCCAACTGCATCTGGATGTTAGTTTGACCTTTAACCTGAAGTTCAGCTACCGCCAGGTCCTCTGTGGTTGTCTCTGAGACAGGGGAGATGGGGTTACTTGGGGTTAGCCAGCGGTTTCTGTCTGAGAAGAGGGATGTGGTCCTACAGTGGAGATGTGTTTCAGGAGCCGAACAGATGGTTGTGACAGTCACAGAGACCAAGCTGGGATTTCTAGACCCGTTTTCTTTGATCTTTGATGTTTACTTCCTACCACTGCTGGCACTGCTACCCAGTACTCTACCTGCAAGATAGCAAAATGCCTCAGGCCACACACACACACACACACACACACACACACACACACACACACACACACACCTTTAGAAACACAGACACACACACACACACACACACACCTTCTTTTAGAAACACAGACACACACACACACACACACCCACACACACACACACACACACACACACACACACACACACACACACACACACACACACACACACACACACACACACACACACACACACACACACACACACCACCATGAATCAATTTCAGTTCATTAGTCAGATATATGAGGATGTGTTATAGTCTATCCGGGGAAGTGTGACATATTTATGTAAAGTTTGTGAGAATCTAGCCAGACCCTTAAATTAACAAAGGTGACAATATATTCTTAACGTAATGAATAGGAATTGATATGATGGTTCTTAGTACAGAAAGACTGAGTACTAAACTTGAGAATCCCTCAATTAAAAAAAAATGCCATTAATCATAATAAATCTGTGGCATTAGCAAGAACCTGAAGCATTAAATTACACTGTAACATTTCCTATATAAATGTAAGCTCCAGTTCCTGTAATTTCCATCAGTTCGCTGCAGATGAGCTACCACGGCTGTGTGGCATCGTCGTTAGACTCAATGACTTAACTGATGATATGACAGTAGGGGACACACACACAGGGCCATTGCTCAGCGCCTACGGGCCTTTGTCAGGATCAGTATCAGAGCTCATCACTAAAAAGAGTTGTCCTTGGAGAACCCCGGTCTCAACACACGTCCCCGTTATTAATACAGAACCTCTGGATTAGGTAGTCATTACCGGGTAATGGCTGCAGATCAATCAAACCATTAGAGTGAGGTTTAGAGAGAGTGGATAGCAAGTACATTAGAAGACTCTTGTTTGATCAAGGAAAGGATCAAACAAGGAAACAAACTTTGTATATTTTTTATTTCCGTTGGGAGTGTTCTGAAGTCAAGCTGTGTCCATATCTCATTGCAATTATTCCATACATCCTTAAAACATTTATTCCATATATCCATAAAAACATTTATTCAATACACCCATAAAACATGTATTCCATATATCCATAAAAACATTTATTCCATATGTCCATAAAAACATTTATTCCATATAAAAAAACATTTATTCCACATATCCATAAAAACATTTATTCCATATAACCATAAAAATATTTATTCCATATAACCATAAAAACATTTATTCCATATAACCATAAAAACATTTATTCCATATAACCATAAAAACATTTATTCCATATAACCATAAAAACATTTATTCCATATAACCATAAAAACATGTATTCCATATAACCATAAGACATTCTGCGAAGTTAAAAAAAATCTGTTGGAAAATTATAGGTTGAAATCTAGCTGAACTTCAGTGAAGGCTCCTCAGAGAAGGAAGGGGAGGACCGTCCTCCTCCGTGAAATTTCATAAAAATAGAAATAGTTAAACATGAAAAAAGCTATCCTTTTTAGATAAAACTATACTAAATATATTCCTATGTCACCAAATTATTGATTAAAATACACTGTTTTGCAATGAAGGTCTACAGTAACTTCAACAGCACTGGCTGGGGTAGCACCATGGTGTAGCCAGAGAACAGATAGCTACTGTACTCCTCTCACTAAATTGACTTCAATACAAAACCTAGGAGGCTCTTAGGCCTCACCCCCTTCCATAGACATACATGGTAATTATGACCACTTGGGGAGGACGTCCTCCAACAAATCAAAGCTTTTCCAGTATGAACTGACATGCTGTCCATGCAATCATAGAACAACGATCAGAGAATTAATTTAGTGAGTTGTATTAGGGATTGTGCCACAGAGCATTATGGAGGTTCTATGTCTTGAGAAGCTTGGACATTGTTGGATAGAGATTAGGAGAGAAGAGTGATATTTGAGCATTTTTTTTTCACATTATTTAATTTAAATTCGCTTTTTTTAATTACAGGAGATGGAGGAGGTATATTATAAATAGTTTTCTTTGTTTTAGAACTTTATTTTTGTGTCCAGTTAGTGCAACTTACAAAAATGTGCCTTGCTAACTTCAGTAGCTCGCTAGGTGTCACGGTTTTCATATGGTGAAGGAAAGTCGGACCAAACTGCAGCGTGTCTATTGTGATCCATGTTTAATAAAACAAACGTAACACGAATCAATACAAAACACTAGAAAACAAATAAACGAAAACCGAAACAGCCTAAACTGGTGTCAACTAACACAGCACAAAGACATCAAGACACTAAGGACAATCACCCACGGCAAGCTCAAAGAATATGGCTGCCTAAATATGGTTCCCAATCAGAGACAACGATAAGCACCTGCCTCTGACTGAGAACCACTCCAGACAGCCATAGACTTTGCTAGATAACCCCACTAGCTACAATCCCAAATACATACACACCAAACCCCAAGACAAAACACACCACAATACAAAAACTCCATGCCACACCCTGGCCTGACCCAATACATGAAGAAAAACACAAAATACTTAGACCAGGGCGTGACACTAGGTACCAGCACGAGTGTGCAGTTTTCTCCACCAGAATGGCCAACGCTAAAGAAAATGTTGTGGACCTTTTGTAGAGGAACCCCTTCATTCTCTGGGGTACTTGGAAAAGGTGTGTATGAAAAGCGACGGTCGACCTCTACCTGAGAGCAGTTTCATGAAGAAGGACGAAAAGGTGAGGGGGTTCAATACAAACTGGTATGAGAAGTATAGATGGTTACCAGGGAGCCTTTCATCAGGCAGCATGTATTTCTGGCCTTGCCTGCTTTTTGGACAGTCTGAGCCTTGGTGGAAAGGTGGGTACAGTGATCTGAAGAACATCGATCGTTCAGCTAAACAAAAAACAAAAGGGCTTGCAGGAGTTTGCTTTTAGAGGACACGACGAGAGGGAAAGTTCCGGTAACAAGGGCAACGACAAGGAGCTTGCAGAGGTAATTGCACTTAAATGCTTTACTTGCATGACAATATCGAACGCGTCTTTTCTGGGATGACGAAAGCAATTCCGAATGATTTGAAAGCTTCGATGGTGCCATCCATTAAAAGTTAGATTAAAGAGAAGTTTGAAGCAGCGCATTTTTTCCACGTGTCCTCAGGTAGACTTTCCACTTTCCTTCTGTATTTATTTAGCAAAGATGATAACACATTATCACTCTGAACAGACACAAGCTAAAACAGGATTACATAAATGTTTCAGCAGCCTAGGCTATACCTCAACATTAGACCTCTGACATGCTGTATCAGATGAAACTTCGACCATTTTTCAGTCTGATCATCTGTTAAAAATTGCCCCACCAGTCTGCTGGCAGTTGTTAATTATCGTCAGGTGTGTGGATGATCGGGGCTTTGTTCAGGAATGTTTCTGGGGCTACTTCAATGTGTCAAGTAAGCGAGACGCGCAGTCTGTGTTTGACTTCAGGAATTGTGGGATGTCTGAGTTTAAGTTCATAGAGAAACTCGCTGTCCAAACCTACGATGGCGCAGCTGTAATGGAATGTATCTGCTATTTGTATTTACAGCTAAGTCCCCTCCTGTTCACTGATTAAGAGGTGATGACTACTCCACTCTACTGCCATTGTTGACTTTCTCCTGACATGAACTGTGTAGTCTGTTGTCTTTTAGTTTTTGTCTTCCCAGTCAAATCCTGTCCTGCACTGGTCAAGCATCTGAACACCTCAACTCATGCCTCATACCCTCATTCAATCACTGCTGTGATCCCTTTCCAACACTGTAAGTAGCACTCTCATTCCCATTTCACATAATATTGTACTATACATGTCTTTATCAAATGCTTTAGGTTAAAATAACTAGTCTTTATCGATTTTTTTTTTTAAACACACTATACCGTTTTTTTTAAATACATTATACCATCCTCCTCAATTTTTCAAGTTACCAGCCTCCATTTATTTATTTCACCTTTATTTAACTAGGTAGGCTAGTTGAGAACAAGTTCTCATTTACGACTGCGACCTGGCCAAGATTAAGCAAAGCAGTTCGACACATACAACAACACAGAGTTACACATGGAATTGTGTTGTTCTCCACCCTTAAAAGTCATATATCCATCTAGTTTATCCAGCTAGCATTGGTAGTTTGACATATTCAAATTTGCTTCCAGTTTTGACTGTGTTCCCACGAGTTCTCGTGGTCATTGCGGCCGATCACACAGGAATACGGTGAGGTCTCGCTTTGACAAAAACAGGAAGCACCTTCCAATCTCTGGACTCTCCCAAGTTATAAGTTGAACATGTTTGATAAAGTTGGTTTCAAGGGTGACATGTCCAACTAAAGCTGCCCAGTCTAGGGTAGCCTAGTGGTTAGAGCGTTGGACTAGTAACCGGAATGTTGCAAGTTCAAACCCCCGAGCTGACAAGGTACAAAACTGTCGTTCTGCCCCTGAAAGGCAGTTAACCCACTGTTCCTAGGCTGTCATTGAAAATAAGAATTTGTTCTTAACTGACGTGCCTGGTTAAATAACGGTAAAGTAAATAAATAAAAATTGATGACTGAAGCCTTCACAGTGTCTGTACTCCTGTCTGTCACTGCTCACTTCTGTTGCTTTTTTAGTCCATTTATTGCTTTTCTCTTTAGATCAATGGTCCGCTTGTTTCCTTGTTGTGTTGTATGGTTACCGCAGTCTGCTCCTGAACCCTCCACGTCCTCTTTGTGTTGACTGTCCTGAGATGAATATGCTGTGGGGATACAGACTGGTGTTTCAAGGGAAGCACCAAGGTTATGCTCATTATATTACTGGATCAGCAGAATTAATGATCCGGCCCCCAATCTGCAACATCGGCTCAGCCAAACTAGCTGGTAGAGCGGCTGCAGTGGCCCGAGACATACTATTACTCTACTAATGAATTACACTCAGGAAACAGAGAGAGCTTGACGGTCTTTATTTAGAAGCAAATGGGATATATCCCACAACGCCTCTTTTATTTTCTTCTCTGACATTGTTTGGTTAAGTGTTATGCCACAAGATGATTGAAAAAAAATGGCGCATATTCAGCTAGCCGGCTAATACTGTATCTGCATGCTTCAGTTAAGTGCAATTGCTCATGAGAGTCCTTAATTATTACCAGGAGTCAACCTTTACATGGGATTAGCATTATCTATTGGAGTAGGTGAGCAAGTAGAGAACAAACACTGCTCCACAGGGCTGTAGCAAGGCCCAGATACTGAGCTCTACAGTGTACCTACTGTATGCTAACCACTAATGGACACTAATATAATAACTAGCAACCTTTACTGCAGTTGGCTAAATCAGGGTCACACAGAACTTTTTACTGCAGTGGGCTAAATCAGGGTCACACAGAATTTTTACTGCAGTTGGCTAAATCAGGGTCACACAGAACGTTTTACTGCAGTTGGCTAAATCAGGGTCACACAGAACTTTTTACTGCAGTTGGCTAAATCAGGGTCACACAGAACTTTTTACTGCAGTTGGCTAAATCAGGGTCACACAGAACGTTTTACTGCAGTTGGCTAAATCAGGGTCACACAGAACTTTTTACTGTAGTGGGCTAAATCAGGGTCACACAGAACTTTTTACTTGGCAGGGTCACACAAATCAGGGTCACACAGACTGCAGTTGGCTAAATCAGGGTCACACAGACCGTTTTACTGCAGTGGGCTAAATCAGGGTCACACAGAACTTTTTACTGCAGTGGGCTAAATCAGGGTCACACAGAACTTTTTACTGCAGTGGGCTAAATCAGGGTCACACAGTGTTTCTTGGTGGTCTTAAACAAATCTACTCTGAAGCAAAAGTATACACCTCACACACATGGTTATGGGCTTTACAGAGTTTACACTTATTCAATGTGAGTTTGCACCCCAGTATTACACTTTAAATGCATCACAGAAGACTGAAAACTATCTAATCCGTTTGACATAGAAACACTGGATTTGATCTGTTTTTAAAAAGGATATTTATTAATTATGAAACTGAAAAATATTAAGAAACATTCCACCCTTGAAGACACCAGGTCATTTGACCGCAGGAAATGGTTTTACACAGCTTGTGCTAATTAGATGCTAGAAGATAGCATCATAGTACAAAACAAATGACAGGATTTTGCCAAATGTGGAAAAGAGGTTAGCACTTTGATTTGTATATGTGTGTAAGTCCGGAAGTATAACGTGGATGGGTTTGCTTGTCCTTGCCATGATATGCATCCGTGTTCACTCTCACTCTGTGAAACCATGGTAGCACATTCTGTTTTCATGCCTCTGTATATGTACACATCCATTCAGAGTCACACTCTTTAATTACTGTTTAATTTGAGTGGGTTCAGGAGTTGAATTCTGTTCCGCTTAAGAGGATTTTAAGGATTCAGTCATTAAAATGCACTCTGCCTGAGACGTTCTACGTGTCTGAACAAATGCGACAAGATATGTGGTGAAACAGCATGATTTTCTAGATAGCCAATTGCAACCAAGTTTGGGTTGTATGCTGACAAGGTTTTCACCTATCAGAAGAAGGAGGAGGGAAGAGACAGCGTTGAGGTTCACGACCTCCTGTGGCGCACGCTGGGAGGGAGGCTTGAAATGACATCATAAACCCTTTTAAAAAGGTTTCTCTTTTCGTTACACCCACTGACCTCGTGTTCTGCAGGATTACAGGGAAATGTTCCAAATGAGAAATCCACAAAAGGGTTAAAACCGATATCAGAGCACCTGATACCGTGGGCATGAACAGAACAGGCTTTTATTCAGTGACATGGGGAAGCCACATACGACTTCTCAAAGAGGCTTTTTGGACGAGTTCATCTTTCTAGGATTAGTTGGTTTAAATGTCCATTTGAGCGCCCCTGACTGTTTTGTCTGATTTTAGAATTAACTTTTTTTTAATGTTGATTAATCATCCTTAAATTCAGTCATTACTGACTTAAAGGGCTAGTTCAGCCAAATTATTACTGACTTAAAGGGATAGTTCAGCCAAATTATTACTGACTTAAAGGGATAGTTCAGCCAAATTATTACTGACTTAAAGGACTAGTTCAGCCAAATTATTACTGACTTAAAGGGATAGTTCAGCCAAATTATTACTGACTTAAAGGACTAGTTCAGCCAAATTATTACTGACTTAAAGGACTAGTTCAGCCAAATTATTACTGACTTAAAGGACTAGTTCAGCCAAATTATTACTGACTTAAAGGGATAGTTCAGCCAAATTATTACTGACTTAAAGGGATAGTTCAGCCAAATTACACTTTTCTATACTTGTTTCCTTTCCCTTGAAAGCAAATCAGTCTATGGACAAAGAGCGACTGCGATCCAAGCTTTGGTTAAAACTAGCCACTGCCACCAACTGCTAAAATTATACATTTCTGACCTAAATGTAATGTACCTCTATGCCTCCCAGTTGGCATGCTTTAATTGTCATGCCCAAAAAGTAACTTCAAACCATGTCATTACAATTTTTTTATTTGATTTCTTTGACTTTAATTTAACCAGCTAGGCAAGTTGAGAACAAGTTCTCATTTACAACTGCGACCTGGACAAGATAAAGCAAAGCAGTGCGACAAAAACAACACAGAGTTACACATGGAATAAACAAGCGTACAGTCAATAAAACAATAGAAAAGGCCTATGTACAATGTGTGCAAAGGTAGTAAGATTAGGGAGGTAAGGAAATAAATAGGCCATGGAGGCAAAGTAATTACAATTTAACATTAACACTGGAGTGATAGATGTGCAGATGATGATGTGCAAGTAGAGATACTGGGGTGCAAAAGAGCAACAAATAAATAAATAATAACAATATGGGGATGAAGTAGTTGGGTGTGCTATTTACAGATGGGCTGTGTACAGGTACAGTGATCGATAAGCTGCTCTGACAGCTGATGCTTAAAGTTAGAGAGGGAGATATAAGTCTCCAGCTTCAGTTATTTTTGCAATTTTTTCCAGTCATTGTCAGCAGAGAAATGGGAAGGGAAGGCTGCCAAAGTAGATGTTGGCTTTGGGGATGACCAGTGAAATATACCTGCTGAAGCCTGTGCTACGGGTAGGTGTTGCTATGGTAGCCAGTGAGCTGAGATAAGGTGAGGCTTTACCTTGCAAAGACTCATAGATGAACTGGAGCCAGTGGGTTTGGCGACTAAGATGTAGCGAGGGCCAGCCAACGAGAGCATACAGGTCGCAGTGGTGGTTAGTATATTGGGCTTTGGTGTCAAAACGGATGGCACTGTGATACACTACATCCAATTTGCTGAGTAGAGTGTTGGAGGCTATTTTGTAAATGGCATCGCAGAAGTCAAGGATTGGTAGGATAGTCAGTTTTACGAGGGTATGTTTGGCAGCAAGAGTGAAGGAGGCTTTGTTGCAAAATAGGAAACCGATTCTAGATTTAATTTTGGATTGGAGAGTCTGGAAGCAGAGTTTACAGCGAGGCAGTCATTTGAGAAACCAAGGATATTGAGTCTGCCGATAAGAATGTGGTGATTGACAGAATCGAAAACCTTGGCTCGGTCGATGAAGACGGCTGTACAGTAATGTCTTTTATCGATGGTGGTTATAATATCGTTTAGGACCTTGAGCGTGGCTGAGGTGCACCCATGACCAGCTCTGAAACCAGATTGCATAGTGGAGAAGGTACGGTGGGATTCGAAATGGTTGATGATCTGTTTGTTAATTTGGCAATCGAAGATTTTAGAAAGGAAGGGCAGGATTGATATAGGCCTATAACAGTTTGGGTCTAGTGTCTCCCCCTTTGAAGAGGGGGATGACCGTGTAGCTTTCCAATCTTTGGGGATCTCAGACAATATGAAAGAGAGGTTGAATAGGCTAGTAATAGGGGCTTCAAAACATATAATTTTTTTGAATGGGGCATGCTTATTTAGGATAGTGAGGAAAGCACTTTTAAAGAGCAACCATGCATCCTCTAGGTCAATATCCTTCCAGGATTCCTGGGCCAGGTCGATTAGAAAGGCCTGCCTGTGCCAGGTCGATTAGAAAAAGCAGTCCGATATGCTCTGGGTTGATATGCAGACCGGCAGGTATTGACAGAGCTGAGGCTGGCTGGTGTCCAAGTTAATGGTGAAGACCGCTAGCAGTGGCTCACTGACTACTAGCTAGTTAGCTGGCCAGCCTCTGATGGGGTTCCGGTTGTAAAGTATAAAACAGCAGGTCTGTACCACATTGGGTGAGGCGGGTAGCAGGAGAGGATTTTCAGTCCGTAGATGGAAAGTGAGATTCAAATATATACAAAATATATGGGAAATCAATTATTTACGATTGTTTACATGGGATAAGACGGGACAAGACAAAACATGCATCCGACTGCTACGCCATCTTGGCGTAAACAATGGGATTGTTTTGCTCAATGATTGGTTTAAATGATTTTGGCATGAAATTCCAAGCATGCTAACTGGAGAACATTGACTTAAAAATAGTTTCAGAAACTGATTGAAGGAAATGTTCTGCTTTTACCTTCAGCTTTTATCGACTTACTAGAAATCGCACACATCTGTATAGCAATCACACATCTGTGTAGCAATCGCACACATCTGTATAGCAATCGCACACGTCTGTATAGCAATCGCACACGTCTGTATAGCAATCGCACACGTCTGTATAGCAATCGCACACGTCTGTATAGCAATCGCACACGTCTGTATAGCAATCGCACATGTCTGTATAGCAATCGCACACGTCTGTATAGCAATCGCACACATCTGTATAGCAATCGCACACGTCTGTATAGCAATCGCACACGTCTGTATAGCAATCGCACACGTCTGTTTAGGAATCGCACACGTCTGTTTAGGAATCGCACACGTCTGTTTAGGAATCGCACACGTCTGTTTAGGAATCGCACACGTCTGTTTAGGAATCGCACACGTCTGTTTAGGAATCGCACACGTCTGTTTAGGAATCGCACACGTCTGTGTAGGAATCGCACACGTCTGTTTAGGAATCGCACACATCTGTTTAGGAATCGCACACATCTGTTTAGGAATCGCACACATCTGTTTAGGAATCGCACACATCTGTTTAGGAATCGCACACACATCTGTGTAGGAATCACACACATCTGTGTAGGAATCGCACACGTCTGTGTAGCAATCGCACACATCTGTATACTCTTACTAAAGTAGTTAGCTCCAAGTATTTTGAATAAACAATAGACATTCCGTGTGGTGATTCATTTAGAATAGGATATCATCAAACAACATAGCAGAACTCATTACAGCAGCGATGCAGCGAGACACACTACAGCTACAAGATTAGAGTGAAGGATATGACATAAGAAAACCAGTGTTTTAAGTATACATGGGCTTACGGTTTGTTTACCTCCATGTTTGCTGACATTGAGCGCTGGAACATTTGGGGTGGAGAGATAAGGGTGCAGAGAGCGCTCCGTTCGGACTGAGGAACAAACTCATCGGCTCCCGGCGGGGGCGGGGGGGTGCACAAGAAGAGGTGGGGTGGGGATGCAAGCACAAAATGACAGACACAAAGTAGTACAATTTGATTGTACCCAGCACTCATTTGCAAATGAATACAGTGAGCACAAAGACCCCCATTCTCCAGACGGCTTAGGCCTCTCCACTGTCTCCTTCTACATTCCCCAGGGTCAGACTAAACAAGAGGATGGGGGGGGGGCATAGATCGACCCATTAGTAACCAAATCAGGGGTATAGTAGAGCAGGAATAGTACTGTGAGAGGGAAAGACAGGCAACATGGTCACAACAGACAGGAAGAGGAAAGAGATACAGGTAGGCCTAGTATGTTGACATTCAAATGGATTTGCATTGCTAGCTGCATACATACAGTATTACTAGATCCAACAATGAATGTAATTGTAGTTTTGCAGAGTGTGTGTGTTGTTGAGGACACGAGTTTGAGGCCTCCTTCACCAGATTATGTATTTGCCTGATTTGTTTGATGTTAATAGTTACTTAACAAAGTTTTTATTCTCTCCACTATAGCTCCCTACAGCTAATCTGGGTGTATGGTCAAGAATGAGTTTTACTAGAGATAGCTTAGGAGTAGACAATCCCTCGTTGTCTCAAAATCATCCTTGCATCTGGGAGACTATGTCAGGGTGGGGTTAAGACAACATTCCCCGTGCAGATAACGACAGGATGAACCCAGAGTGGCGTATGGCGACCCCAATCTGCATGGGAATGGTGGAAGCAACCATGACTGAGCATTCTTAGTGTCCGCTACATAAAGACCTCTGCATTTGTGTAAAGGTTAGGCTCCTCGGCCCAACAGTCAAGACTGTTGGGTTGGCTGCCCTCATTATTGCAATAATTAATCAATATTAAATGATGATTGAAGAAATGACAAAGTCTCTCATTCTGAATTTCCACGACTTCAAACAAAAAGTAGCACCTACTACTTTAGTGGCATATTTATGGGGCCAATGACAGCTTGTTATTGAGGAGCCTAGGTGTTGTTATTTTTCTTCTTGCGCGGTACAGTGTGAAACAGATGGAGCCTAGTGATTACGAGTCAAGTTTGCATGGAAACTGCTTATGCAGAATAGGCTGAGTACACAGCATATGGTGTTCTGTGTCTAAGCTGTTAGGCCCCAGAAGTGGACCCTTTTCACTAGTCCTCAATAGCATTCATCCCTCTCCCTATTGTTTACTAGCAGCATGCCTGTGACCCATTTCTGAGGGATTAAGTACAGCCAGACTAAAGATGGGTATGAGGGGTACTGTATCACCAGACAAGGCTGATGGGTATGAGGGGTACTGTATCACCAGACAAGGCTGATGGGTATGAGGGGTATCACCAGACAAGACTGATGGGTATGAGGGGTACTGTATCACCAGACAAGGCTGATGGGTATGAGGGGTATCACCAGACAAGGCTGATGGGTATGAGGGGTACTGTATCACCAGACAAGGCTGATGGGTATGAGGGGTACTGTATCACCAGACAAGGCTGATGGGTATGAGGGGTACTGTATCACCAGACAAGGCTGACTGTATCACCAGACAAGGCTGATGGGTATGAGGGGTACTGTATCACCAGACAAGGCTGATGGGTATGAGGGGTACTGTATCACCAGACAAGGCTGATGGGTATGAGGGGTACTGTATCACCAGACAAGGCTGATGGGTATGAGGGTACTGTATCACCAGACAAGGCTGATGGGTATGAGGGGTACTGTATCACCAGACAAGGCTGATGGGATGTATGAGGGGTACTGTATCACCAGACAAGGCTGATGGGTATGAGGGGTACTGTATCACCAGACAAGGCTGATGGGTAAGGGGTACTGTATCACCAGACAAGGCTGATGAGGGGTACTGTATCACCAGACAAGGCTGATGGGTATGAGGGGTACTGTATCACCAGACAAGGCTGATGGGTATGAGGGGTACTGTATCACCAGACAAGGCTGATGGGTATGACTGTATCACCAGACAAGGCTGATATGGGGTACTGTATCACCAGACAAGGCTGATGGGTATGAGGGTACTGTATCACCAGACAAGGCTGATGGGTATGAGGGGTACTGTATCACCAGACAAGGCTGATGGGTATGAGGGGTATCACCAGACAAGGCTGATGGGTATGAGGGGTATCACCAGACAAGGCTGATGGGTATGAGGGGTACTGTATCACCAGACAAGGCTGATGGGTATGAGGGGTACTGTATCACCAGACAAGGCTGATGGGTATGACAAGGGGTGAGGGGTACTGTATCACCAGACAAGGCTGATGGGTATGAGGGGTACTGTATCACCAGACAAGGCTGATGGGTATGAGGGGTACTGTATCACCAGACAAGGCTGATGGGTATGAGGGGTACTGTATCACCAGACAAGGCTGATGGGTATGACAAGGCTGATGGGTATGGTACTGTATCACCAGACAAGGCTGATGGGTCACCAGACAATGAGGGGTACTGTATCACCAGACAAGGCTGATGGGTATGAGGGGTACTGTATCACCAGACAAGGCTGATGGGTATGAGGGTACTGTATCACCAGACAAGGCTGATGGGTATGAGGGGTACTGTATCACCAGACAAGGCTGATGGGTATGATGGGTACTGTATCACCAGACAAGGCTGATGGGTATGATGGGTATCACCAGACAAGGCTGATGGGTACTGTATCACCAGACAAGGCTGATGGGTATGAGGGGTACTGTATCACCAGACAAGGCTGATGGGTATGATGGGTATCACCAGACAAGGCTGATGGGTATGATGGGTATCACCAGACAAGGCTGATGGGTATGATGGGTATCACCAGACAAGGCTGATGGATATGAGGGGTACTGTATCACCAGACAAGGCTGATGGGTATGAGGGGTTATGTATCACCAGACAAGGCTGATGGATATGAGGGGTACTGTATCACCAGACAAGGCTGATGGGTATGAGGGGTACTGTATCACCAGACAAGGCTGATGTATGGGTATGAGGGGTACTGTATCACCAGACAAGGCTGATGGGTATGAGGGGTACTGTATCACCAGACAAGGCTGATGGGTATGAGGGGTACTGTATCACCAGACAAGGCTGATGGGTATGAGGGGTACTGTATCACCAGACAAGGCTGATGGGTATGAGGGGTATCACCAGACAAGGCTGATGGGTATGAGGGGTACTGTATCACCAGACAAGGCTGATGGGTGTATCACCAGACAAGGCTGATGGGTATGAGGGTACTGTATCACCAGACAAGGCTGATGGGTATGAGGGGTACTGTATCACCAGACAAGGCTGATGGGTATGAGGGTACTGTATCACCAGACAAGGCTGATGGGTACTGTATCACCAGACAAGGCTGATGAGGGTATACTGTATCACCAGACAAGGCTGATGGGTATGAGGGGTATCACCAGACAAGGCTGATGGGTATGAGGGGTACTGTATCACCAGACAAGGCTGATGGGTATGAGGGGTACTGTATCACCAGACAAGGCTGATGGGTATGAGGGGTACTGTATCACCAGACAAGGCTGATGGGTATGAGGGGTACTGTATCACCAGACAAGGCTGATGGGTATGAGGGGTACTGTATCACCAGACAAGGCTGATGGATATAGGGGTACTGTATCACCAGACAAGGCTGATGGGTATGAGGGGTACTGTATCACCAGACAAGGCTGATGGGTATGAGGGGTACTGTATCACCAGACAAGGCTGATGGGTATGAGGGGTATCACCAGACAAGGCTGATGGGTATGAGGGGTACTGTATCACCAGACAAGGCTGATGGGTATGAGGGGTACTGTATCACCAGACAAGGCTGATGGGTGTGAGGGGTACTGTATCACCAGACAAGGCTGATGGGTACTGTATCACCAGACAAGGCTGATGGGTATGAGGGGTACTGTATCACCAGACAAGGCTGATGGGTATGAGGGGTACTGTATCACCAGACAAGGCTGATGGGTATGAGGGGTACTGTATCACCAGACAAGGCTGATGGGTATGAGGGGTACTGTATCACCAGACAAGGCTGATGGGTATGAGGGGGTACTGTATCACCAGACAAGGCTGATGGGTATGAGGGGGGTATCACCAGACAAGGCTGATGGGTATGAGGGTACTGTATCACCAGACAAGGCTGATGGGTATGAGGGGTACTGTATCACCAGACAAGGCTGATGGGTATGAGGGGTACTGTATCACTGATCACCAGACAAGGCTGATGGGTATGAGGGGTACTGTATCACCAGACAAGGCTGATGGGTATGAGGGGTACTGTATCACCAGACAAGGCTGATGGGTATGAGGGGTACTGTATCACCAGACAAGGCTGATGGGTATGAGGGGTACTGTATCACCAGACAAGGCTGATGGGTATGAGGGGTACTGTATCACCAGACAAGGCTGATGGGGGTATCACCAGCTGATGGGTATGATCACCAGACAAGGCTGATGGGTATGAGGGGTACTGTATCACCAGACAAGGCTGATGGGTATGAGGGGTACTGTATCACCAGACAAGGCTGATGGGTATGAGGGGTATCACCAGACAAGGCTGATGGGTATGAGGGGTATCACCAGACAAGGCTGATGGGTATGAGGGGTATCACCAGACAAGGCTGATGGGTACTGTATCACCAGACAAGGCTGATGGGTATGAGGGGTATCACCAGACAAGGCTGATGGATATGAGGGGTACTGTATCACCAGACAAGGCTGATGGGTATGAGGGTACTGTATCACCAGACAAGGCTGATGGGTATGAGGGTACTGTATCACCAGACAAGGCTGATGGGTATGAGGGTACTGTATCACCAGACAAGGCTGATGGGTATGAGGGGTACTGTATCACCAGACAAGGCTGATGGGTATGAGGGGTATCACCAGACAAGGCTGATGGGTATGAGGGGTACTGTATCACCAGACAAGGCTGATGGGTATGAGGGGTACTGTATCACCAGACAACCTTCTAAACGGATTTGACAGAAATATGAGGGGGTATCACCAGACAAGGCTGATATTTATGATCGTTTACTGTATCACCAGACAAGGCTGATGGGTATGAGGGGTACTGATCACTCAGACAAGGCTGATGGATAGAAGTCACTGTATCACCAGACAAGGCTGATGGGTATGAGGGGTACATCACCAGACAAGGCTGATGGGTATGAGGGGAATGTATGTATCAAGGCTGATGGGTTGGGGTACTGTAATGCCAGACAAGGCTGATGGGTATGAGGGGCTTCATGTACCAACTGAGCAAGGCGATGGACCATTAGGAGGGTAATCACCAGACAAGGCTGATGGGTATGAGCACTACTGTATCATCCAGACAAGGCTGATGGGTAAGAAAGGGGCAATCAGTATCACCAGACAAGGCTGATGGGTATGAGGGGTACTGTATCACCAGACAAGGCTGATGGGTATGGGGGTACTGTATCACCACAAGGGGATGGGTATGAGCTGCAGAATTCTGAATTATTTTCTTCAGACAAGGCTGATGGGTATAGGGTTAATTCAAATCACCACAAATGTATTTACCAACTGCAGATTGTATGGGTTTTGTATCACCAGACAAGGCTGATGGGTCACAGGGTACTGTATCTGTCAGACAAGGCTGATGGGTATGAGGGGTCTGTATCACCAGACAAGGCTGATGGGTATCTCTGTATCACCAGACAAGGCTGATGGGTATGTATCACCAGACAAGGCTGATGGGTATGAGGGGTACTGTATCACCAGACAAGGCTGATGGGTATGAGGGGTACTGTATCACCAGACAAGGCTGATGGGTATGAGGGTACTGTATCACCAGACAAGGCTGATGGGTATGAACCTACTGTATCACCAGACAAGGCTGATGGGTATTCTTCTTTCTGTATCATCCAGACAAGGCTGATTCTTCATAAATGGGACCCTGTATCACCAGACAAGACTTCCTGTCATGTGTGCTAACGTAAATCTCAGACAACCTGATGGGTATGAGGGTACATGGTATCACACAGACATCTGATGGGTATAAAGGGGGTATCTCAATTGCCAAGTATCTGTATCACCAGACAAGGCTTTGATGTTATATGATTAGAAATCACCAGACAAGGCTGAAGGAATAAACCAATATCTGGACAAAAAATATATAAACTACACAAGGCTGATCTTCAAATGATTCATTTACATAGATTTTATTTGAGGGCTGTAACAGTATCACCAGACAATGCTGATGGGTATGAGGGGTATCAATCATATCACCAGACAAGGCTGATGGGTATGAGTGGGTACTGTATCACCAGACAAGGCTGATGGGTATGAAGGGACAAGACAAGGCTGATGGGTAGGAGGGGTACTGGATCACCAGACAAGGCTGATGGGTATGAGGGGTACTGTATCACCAGACAAGGCTGATGGGTATTTATCACCAGACAAGGCTGATGGATATGAGGGGTACTGTATCACCAGACAACTGATGGGTGCCTCTGGTTCCTGATATCACCAGACAAGGCTGATGGGTATGAGGGGTACTGTATCACCAGACAAGGCTTATGAGGGGTACTGTATCACCAGACAACCCTTGATCTGATGGGTATGAGGGTCACTGTATCCCCAGACAAGGCTGATGGGTATAGGGGTACTGTATCACCAGACAAGGCTGATGGGTATGAGGGGTATCACCAGACAAGGCTGATGGGTATCAGGGTACTGTATCACCAGACAAGGCTGATGGGTATCCCCTAGGGGTCACCCTTCCTCCAGACAAGGCTGTACCCTTCCTCCCCCCCTATCATGGGTTCCTCACCAGACAAGGCTCCTGGGTATGAGGGGTATCTCCCAAGGCTGACAAGGCTGATGGGTATGACCCTTCCTGTATCACCAGACAAGGCTGATGGGCACCCTCCGCCCTCACCAGACACCCTGAGGGGTATCACCCAGACAAGGCTGAGGGGGTCTGATGAGGGGTACTTATCACCAGACAAGGCTGATGGGTATCACCAGACAAGGCACCTGGGTATCCTATCCCAGACCCCCCTCCTACCCTCACCAGACCTGATGGGTATGAGGGGTACTGTATCACCAGACAACCCTGATGGGTATGAGGGGTACTGTATCACCAACAAGGCTGATGGGTATCCAGTCTTGGGTAGCTGATAAATTCACCAGAAAGGCTGATGGTTATAAAGGGAAACTGAACCAGACAAGGCTGATGGGTATGAGTGTTGATCACCAGACAAGGACATGGTTATTATGGCTGTATCACCAGACAAGGCTGATGGGTATGAGGCAGTACTGTATCACCAGACAAGGCTGCCTTCTAAACGGATTTGTGACAGAAAGATAAAAGGGTCTCAGTGACAAAGCGATATTTCATATCGTTTATGCTCATTCTGTCGTCATAGACAGTTATTGGTAGTTGGTCATGGAGAGGGTTTAATCTGATCACTCTGTTGGTGCCTGATTGGATAGAAGTCACCTGGAGCCTAGGGTCATCCAGATCTGGGTCAGCCTCCCCTTCCCCAGTCCTAACCTCAACCATTAAGAGGGAAATGCAGAACTAAGCTCTGGTCCAGCATTTCTGATTGGATGGAATGGCTTACAGTTATGTGTGCATCCATTTTACATATGTTGGTCCCAGAAACAAACCCACTATCTTGGCAGAATTTAGAAAGCTTCATGCTCTACCAACTGAGCTACGGAGGACCATTAGGAGGGTAATGCCAAACTGAGCTCAGGACATCATTTCTGATTGGTTCTCAGCCTCAGTGTCCCATCCTGCACACCTCAGATGTTGCTTTCTAAATGGGCAATCATCACTTCAAACCTGTGGGCTAAGAAAAGTAACACCCCACCACAGTTTTGGAAAAATGCTGAGGGATGGGGCTTGAGAAATCTAACCAAACTGGGGGATGAGCCAAATGAAAACCAGTAGAGCTGCAGAATTCTGGAATTATTTTCTTCAAGAATCAACGGGTAAATATCTTAATTCAAATGTCCACAAATGTATTTACCAACTGCAGATCAGCTCCTGCTGGGGTGTAAGGCTCTCAACAGGGCTCTCTGTCACAGGGCTCTCTTCCACCAGGACACCTCTGTCAGGGCTCTCTTCATCAGGGCTCTCTGTCACAGGGCTCCTGTCACAGGGCTCTCTGTCACAGGGCTCTCTGTCACCTCTTCCTCACCTCACCTGATGGCAGGTGGTGGCCTTTTGAACCTTCTCTAACTGTCTCTCTTTCTCCCTCACTCGCTGGCCTCTCATTTTCTTCTTTCTGTTCATCTTTTCAGCCTTTCTTCATAAATGGGACCCTAACCCAGATCCCCAGAGACTTCCTGTCATTGTGTGCTAACGCTAAACTACCTCTAACTACCTTCGTACTGGACACAGAGACATACACATGGTATCTACACATTCATCTGACTCTGGGGAAGTAGATAAAGGGCCTCATTGCCAAGTATCCCTTTCATGTTATATGATTAGAAAACATTAGAGAACGCAGAAGGAATAAACCAATATCTGGACAAAAAAAATATAATTAAACTACACCAGTTGCTGATCTTCAAATGATTCATTTACATAGATTTTATTTGAGGGCTGTAACAGGATTAACAAAATGCATCTCGCCACGGTGTAAATCAATCATATCACATCAATAGGCCACAAAGTACCGTGACATGAACAGTGGGTCTGTCTGAAACATTTCTGCTCGGGAGCCAAAGAGCAAAGCAATCAGAGCAGCAGTCTTCCCTTTCTCTCGGACACTCCTGTCAATTACAGCCGTTGTTCTAGTACATATACACACAGACAGTAACTGGGGTTCTGGTAGGGGCCAAATGAATATCGAAGCATTTACACCCAGCAAATCTAGATGGGGGTATAGAATGACTAAACTTGCCTCTGGTTCCTGCTCGCCCTCACCCTTTCCCCTGCCTTCTATTGGTCCGTTCGTATTTACCCTCTGCCTTCCTGGTCCCCTTTCCTCCCCTACCCTCACCCTTCCTCCCCTACCCTCACCCTTCATCCCCTGCCTTCTATTCTCCCCTACCCTCACCCTTGGGTGCCTTCTATTGGTCCCTCACCCTTCATCCTCTACCCTCACCCCTTCCCCTATTGGTCCCTACCCTCACCCTTCCTCCCCTACCCTCAGCCTTCCTCCCCTACCCCCTCCCTTCCTCCCCTGCCTTCAGCCTTCCTCCCCTACGTATTTATGGCTTCCTGGGTGCCCTCTATTGGTCCCACCCTTCCTCCCCTATTCATGGCCTTCCTGCCCCTATCACCCTTTCCCATTTATACCCTCACCCTAACATTCCTCCCTACCCTCACCCTTCCTCCCCTAGCTGTCACCCCCTCCCTTGTACCCGCACATTGTCTCATTGGCACCCTGTCTACCCGCACCCCCATTGTCTCCCCTTCAGCTGTCACCCCCCTGACCCTCACATTGTCTCATTGAGAGCCCCCTACCCTCACCCTAACATTCCCTCATGCACCCTTCCTCCCCTGATGGCACCTTTCTCCTACCCGCACCCCCTCCTGACCCTCACCCTTTCCCCCTGGACCCGTCACCCCCTGACCCTCACCCTTTCCCCCTACCCGTATCCCCAAATGGATTAAATAGCCAATTCCAGTCTTGTGCAGCTGATAAATTCACCCTGAAAGAGGGAGTTATAAAATGAAACTGAATAGAAATGGCATGCTGTGTGTACAGTGTTGATTTGGTACGGACACTGTTATTTATGGCTGTCAGCCGCTACGGTTTGAGACACAGTTTGGGGGGTTGTGGGATGAGTGCAGAATAGCAGAATGTACCAGAAAACGTTCATTGTAGCTGAGAAAATACTGCACATATACCGTAGATAGCTGGATGTGTGTATTGACTCTGATGCCAGATGAATGGTAACATTGTGTTATGTGAGCATTCAGTCCCTTGAGTCAGTAGTTGAACTAGTGGGGTAACCTATATATTCTATAAATAGATGGATGTGAACAAACATACTCTGCTTCTGACAGTCATTTCTGCAGACGAATAAACGACGGACTTTTTCAATAGGCTGCGGCTCTGGTCCATAGTTAAAGGGCATCTACACTAACTAGATGGATGGATCTTACATATTAGGGGCCTCCATTTATCAACATTGTCGGAGAAACTATTCTAAAACACTACCTACGAACAGAATTTAGAATGGGCGTATGCATAGAAAAAGTGTGATTTATCAAACAATCCTGAGTGTCATAACCACACTGGTAGGAGATAAGATGCTGATAAATACAAATTGTTCTCAGCCTCAGTGCTGTGCACAACCTTGGCTGTTTGCATTTCTAAATGCCCTAAACGCCCCTAATCATCCCTTTAAAGCCTGTGGGCTAAGAAAAATAACATTTTCCAAGACTGAAATAGAGGTGCTGGTGTCAGAGGTTGAGTATAACCAAAATGTTTTATTTTGGCTCATTCATTTGTGAGCCAAATGAAAATTGTCTCATGGAGCTGTCAGATGCTGATGTAACATAGCTCATTGGAGCTACAGAGAGAGAGGACCACTAGGACAATTCAAGTTGCTTTAGCAATGGTAAATATACTTCAACTGAGTAGGAAACACTCAGCAATAAGCCGTCCATCCTCATCAGCTCCCTGCTGGAGGTGTAGAGGCCAACATGGCTGTTCTGCAGAAAGAAGGCATACGTTCCACCTGGACACCACATTCAGTCTTTTCATCATCACCTGCACCTGCACCTGCACCTGCACCTCACCTGTCCACCTCATGACATCCAGACTTGTGAAGGAAGCCTTTTCTGTTCACACAGTTCAACTCGTTTTGGGATGGTGCTTTTATGGCGTCGTGGGTGCCTTCTATTGGTCCGTTCGTATTTATGGCGTCGTGGGTGCCTTCTATTGGTCCTTTCGTATTTATGGTGTCGTGGGGGCCTTCTATTGGTCCATTCTACACTTGTATTTATGGTGTCGTGGGTGCCTTCTATTGGTCCGTGCGTATTTATGGGTCGTGGGTGCCTTCTGGTCGTATTTATTGCCTTCTATTCCGTTCGTATTTATGGCGTCGTGGGTGCCTTCTATTGGTCCGCTGTCGTATTTATGGTCATGGTTGTGCATGCCTTCTATTGGTCCGTTCATATTGATGGTGTCTGGGTGCCTTGCATTGGTCCCATGCATGGTTTGGACACAGATGTTTGCTTACTACTATTGGTCCGTTGATAAATGAGGACCCAGGCCACAGTGAAGGTATAGCCTTCTACCAGAGTCCAATAGTATTTATGGACAAGGTCTGTTTCTTTCATCTTCTATTTTCCATTTTCTGGAATTTATTGGGGTTTGTTTTATTGAAGTTTGGATATGTTGAAGGAATGCCTTAAATTGGTCCGTTTGTAAAATGTGGGTGTCTTCATTGAACCAGTAATGGCTAAGATGTCTTCATTGAACCAGTCCACTAATGAACCTAAGATGTCAACATAGAACCAGTCCACTAATGAAATTAAGATGTCTGTCATAGAACCAGTCTACTAATGTAACATTGCTAAGATGTCAACATTGAACCAGTCTATAATGAAACTAAGATGTGAACCAGTCTACTAATGAACCTAAGATGTCAACATGTCCAGGCTGTCAGATGCTAAGATGTGAACCAGTCTACTAATGAAACATTGTCTCTATGATGTCAACATAGAACCAGTGCTGATGTAACTCTAATGAAACAAGATGTCAGATGCTGATGAACCAGTCCACTATTGTAAATTGTAAGATGTCAACATAGAACCAGTCCACTAATGAACATCAAGATGTCAACATTGTCTCATTGAGAGCTGTCAGATGCTGATGAAACATTGTCTCATGAACATTGAGAGCTGTCAGATGCTGATGTAACATTGTCTCATTGAGAGCTGTCAGATGCTGATGTAACATTGTCTCATTGATGAGATGTCAGATGCTGATGTAACATTGTCTCATAATGAAAGCTGTCAGATGCTGATGTAACATTGTCTCAACCTGTCAGATGCTGAGTCCATTGTCTCATGGAGTCAGATGCTGTCAGATGTGATGTAACATTGTCTCATGGAGGGCTGTCAGATGCTGAGATGTAACATTGGCTCATTGAGAGCTGTCAGATACCTATAGCCTTTGAACAGGGTAGATGTCAAGAACTACAACAGTCTGCTGGATTTTTGACACTACAGATGTCAACATGTGTGTCAACTAATGTCCACCTCCCAAATGGACATCCAGCCAACTTGACACAACTAATGGGAAGCATTGGATGTCAACATTGGCCAGTCATCCCTAATGAAACTAGGATGTCAACACCTTGTAGAGTCCATTCCCCGGCATATTGACTCAATTAATCTGAGGAGAACCAGTCTACTAAGGAAGGTGTTCTTATGTCAACATCAGTGTATTTTCCCCATTCTACAATGACAAGCAGTTCCTTAGAACCCTACTACTTGGCACTGTCATACATAGAACATGGTCATGGCTGTGCATACACATGGTCATGGCTGTGCATAATGAAACTAAGATGTCACACGGTCATGGCTGTCATACTAATGGTCATGGATGTCAACATTAGAACACACTCAAATGAAAGTTCATATTGATAAACTCACACTTTGCATGGAAATGGTCCCATGCATGGTTAATGACACAGATGTCAACTTAGAACGGTTGATAATGAGGACCCAGGCCACAGTGAAGGTATAGGCTAATAACCAGAGGCAATAGTATTTATGGACAAGGTCTGTTTCTTTCATCTTCTATTTTCCATTTTCTGGAATTTATTGGGGTTTGTTTTGTAGAAGTTTGGATATGTTGAAGGAATGATAAAATGGTAGTTTGTCAAAATGGAACCTACTTATGAAACTAGGATGTCAACATAGAACCAGTCCACTAATGAAACTAAGATGTCAACATAGAACCAGTCCACTAATGAACCTAAGATGTCAACATAGAACCAGTCCACTAATGAACCTAAGATGTCAACATAGAACCAGTCTACTAATGAAACTAAGATGTCAACATAGAACCAGTCTACTAATGAAACTAAGATGTCAACATAGAACCAGTCTACTAATGAAACTAAGATGCCAACGAGGTTCTGTTTACATTTTACCATATGCTCACATGGGTACCAAGTGTTGCTGTTGATACTCTCTTTTCACTTAGCGAGGCGATGGCTCTATATGCTGAAACACGACTGTCGCTAATTGCTCTGCTGCACTGATCACACTCATGAAAATTAAATATCACCACTCTTTCACTCTCACAGCTATTCCTCCTGTCAAAAATTGCTTTGCTTCACCAGCAATGCAACTCAATTTCAACTCAAATCCCCTCGGAGCGAACCCCACCCCCACTCACTAATCCATTCCAAAGATCAATCTGCAGCCTTTGTGTCCCTGTGGATTTATACACTTTTCAAAACTCAGTCATCACTTCAGCCGACAGATGCCATAGGATGCTTGCTCAATGAGGGGTGTAAACAGTGGTCGAAACAACCACAGTGTATACTGGGAAATAACAGTCACACTTCTTATACCTGGTGGGGGAAAAATATATATTTTAACCAGCTGTCTGTTAACACTTTGGTGTCTGTGATGGAGGTGGTTCAATGAAACTACACTCTAGTGATGAGTCAA
Source organism: Oncorhynchus masou masou (assembly GCF_036934945.1). Classification (NCBI taxonomy): domain Eukaryota; kingdom Metazoa; phylum Chordata; class Actinopteri; order Salmoniformes; family Salmonidae; genus Oncorhynchus; species Oncorhynchus masou. The sequence continues at coordinate 11,473,794 of NC_088213.1, read as the reverse complement.
CATGTCTGAGACCTGAAGCCTTATTCGTTTCCAGAGCTAATGTCTAGTCTCTAGCTCAATGGGCTAACACAGTCGTGTGACACACAGATGGGTTTAAACCCAGTCACATATGTAGGTCTGCAGTGGGGCGGATAGGCGTACACTAACTAAATGGAGAAGGCTCCATCCAGCCAAGCTTCCAATAGGTTGACGAGAGGCTCTGTCATATTGCTCATGTCATTATCTGCTGATCAAGCTCCCAAACACTAACAGTTCAGTTTCAGATCTGCACACACTGAAGTTGTAGGGATACAGGGAAGCTCTGTTTCCAGTGGAGCTTCACATAGGGGGAGGCTGCAGAAGGAGTGTGACATCATATAGAGTGAAACCAAATGGAGGAAGTGCCTCCAGTCACTGGTATCCATTCAGATCTGCACCATTCACTGTCATGCAGTTTAGTGGTGGGCAAAGTGAGCTGATGTGATATTACATGGAGCTTCAATAGATATCAAGAAGGAGAAGCCATACAGTTGTCTGATGACTTGGTGTTGTCCCTCATGGCTGGTTTGTTGAAGTGACCTAAATGGGTCCATGTTGTGTTTGACCATGACCACATGCTTATTCATCTGAAATCTCTTGCTGATCATAACCAAACCATCTGGGTGAACCGGAGCAGAGTGCTTTTATTAAATAAAGTGTGCTTTTATTAAATAACAGGCTATGATCTTGATATTAAATAACAGTGAGGGTATGTCTTCAACCCATTTATTAGATAACTTAAGTAGGAGGGAAGCCATAAATAACAGTGGGGATGTCTTCATTTCCCTAAATGGTGGGGTTTGTTTTAGTTAAATAACATGGGTCCATGTTGTTTTATGACCATGAACAGTGGGTATGTCTTATTCATCTAAATAACAGTGGACCATGTCTTTTCATGCAATACCAGTGGGTATGATGTTATTTATTAAATAACAGTGGGTATGCTTTTTATTAAATAACAGTGGGTATGTCTTTTTATTAAATAACAGTGGGGTATGTCTTTTTATTAAATAACGGTGGGTATGTCTTTTTATTAAATAACAGTGGGTATGTCTTTTTATTAAATAACAGTGGGTATGTCTTTTTATTAAATAACAGTGGGTATGTCTTTTTATTAAATAACAGTGGGGTCTTTTTATTAAATATGTATCTTTTTATTAAATAACGGTGGGTATGTCTTTTTATTAAATAACAGTGGGTATGTCTTTTTATTAAATAACAGTGGGTATGTCTTTTTATTAAATAACAGTGGGTATGTCTTTTTATTAAATAACAGTGGGTATGTCTTTTTATTAAATAACAGTGGGGTATGTCTTTTTATTAAATAACAGTGGGGTATGTCTTTTTATTAAATAACAGTGGGTATGTCTTTTTATTAAATAACAGTGGGTATGTCTTTTTATTAAATAACAGTGGGGTATGTCTTTTTATTAAATAACATGTCTTTTTATTAAATAACAGTGGGGTATGTCTTTTTATTAAATAACAGTGGGTATGTCTTTTTATTAAATAACAGTGGGGTATGTCTTTTTATTAAATAACAGTGGGGTATGTCTTTTTATTAAATAACAGTGGGGTATGTCTTTTTATTAAATAACAGTGGGGTATGTCTTTTTATTAAATAACAGTGGGGTATGTCTTTTTATTAAATAACAGTGGGTATGTCTTTTTATTAAATAACAGTGGGGTATGTCTTTTTATTAAATAACAGTGGGGTATGTCTTTTTATTAAATAACAGTGGGGTATGTCTTTTTATTAAATAACAGTGGGGTATGTCTTTTTATTAAATAAGGGTGGATTTATTCTGTTTTCCCACAACGCCATATTGTCCCTCTGTTACAGGTGGTCTTTTCCGTTTTCATTCAAACCAAGATGGAGAAAGTAATAAACTCCTAGTTCCTCCCACAGTTAATTCAGATCTAATTGACTGTTCTGTACCAGCTCTCTGAGTGCAGCCGCTAGTACATGTCCCTTTCCCAGGACGGAGTTCACCTTCATGTAACTATAGTAACTCATACCACCAATAATGAAATGATGCGCCAGCGCTCCTAGCAGTAGGTCAATCCAATGTACTCAGCTGAGCTCTTGAATAACCGTGAGGGAAATAACCAGGACGTTCTCTGTCAGCCTATTAAACAGGAAAATCCCAACAGATGAAAGCTATCATCCTTACCTGGTGTGAGTTTAAGGCAGTTCTACCGTGTTGAATGGGACCAAAGGGAGTCTTTAAATACTGGATGAAAGCCCATTCAGGTAAGCTGGGATGGTGGAGACCTGGAGAGCTTCAGTGGTTGAAACACTGCATCACATACAGTAGATATAACTGGAGTTGAGCTGAACACTCTTCTCACTCATCGGTCAGAATTGGTTTCTCCTCGCTCTTCACTTACTGTTAAGCCAATCAGGGTGGAGAGATGAGAGATCATTGTCACAGCTGGGAAAGGGTATATTTATTCAGCAGTAAGTCATCCTGAGATATAGTGTAAGTGATGAAGGGGGGGTTTTGGAGCGGGAATTGTTGTTTGTGCCTCAACCACACCATGTTTAATTCATTCATAGAGTACAGATGTAACCATTATCAAAGATGTATTATAGTAACCTGATCTCAACTTCAGTGCAAGTGACAAACTGCCCTCCTTCCTGGATTGGATTCCATCAAATGGAAGCAGGGATACTGTTGCCTCTGTTTGCATTTTGTTTTCTATGTCTTCTATGTTCTTCTGCAACGTTTCCTTGTGATGTTGATCAAAAACTCCATGAGTTTCCATCCATATCTGTCTCCATCCGTCCTGCACTCTTAAGTCTGTGTCTCAATATTTGAATGTCTTCCTTTCCTTCATTGAATGAGTGGATGGGTTTACACCTTGTTGCCACCTCCTGCCATGTTCAGCCAGACCAGTGATCATGGAAGATGGAACACGTGCACAGGAAGACAATTAAAAGTCTTTGGGGACAGCTTTGTTATAGAGAGGTAACTAGAGGTAGCTAGTCACATGGCTATCTTCTCCTGCCCCCCTGTCATCTCCAGAGCTGTGTAGTCAGAGAGGGATTGTTCTGTAATGAGAGGAGATGTCAGAGCTGCGCAGTCAGAGAGTGATTGTTCTTTCGCAGAGGACATTCTGAAGATCTCTCTAGGTGATTGGCTGTCACATAGGACATTCTGAAGATCTCTCTGGGTGATTGGCTGTCACATAGGACATTCTGAAGATCTCTCTGGGTGATTGGCTGTCACATAGGACATTCTGAAGATCTCTCTGGGTGATTGGCTGTCACATAGGACATTCTGAAGATCTCTCTAGGTGATTGGCTGTCACATAGGACATTCTGAAGATCTCTCTGGGTGATTGGCTGTCACATAGGACATTCTGAAGATCTCTCTGGGTGATTGGCTGTCACATAGGACATTCTGAAGATCTCTCTAGGTGATTGGCTGTCACATAGGACATTCTGAAGATCTCTCTAGGTGATTGGCTGTCACATAGGACATTCTGAAGATCTCTCTAGGTGATTGGCTGTCACATAGGACATTCTGAAGATCTCTCTAGGTGATTGGCTGTCACATAGGACATTCTGAAGATCTCTCTGGGTGATCTCTCTGGGTGATCTCTCTGCGATTGGCTGTCACATAGGACATTCTGAAGATCTCTCTGGGTGATTGGCTGTCACAGAGGACATTCTGAAGATCTCTAGGTGATTGGCTGTCACATAGGACATGAAGATCTCTCTAGGTGATTGGCTGTCACATAGGACATTCTGAAGATCTCTTGGGTGATTGGCTGTCACATGCTATGTGATTGGCTGTCACATAGGACAAATGAAAATGTAAAACATAGGACATTTTATTTCTGGGTGATTGGTTTCAAATAGGACATTCTGAAGTTTGATTGGCTGTCACATAGGACATTTTGAAGACTAGGTGATTTGTCACATAGGACATTTGCAAAATGCTTTCCAGGTGATTGGCTGTCCATAGGACATTCTTCCAGGTGATTGGCTGTCACATAGGACATTTTCCTGCTGTGATTGGCTGTCATAGGACATTCTGAAGATCCTAGGTGATTGGCTGTCACATAGGACATTCAAGATTTAATCTCTCCCATTCTCTAGGTGATTGGCTGTCACATAGGACATTCTCCACTAGGTGATTGGCTGTCACAGAGGACATTCTGAAGATCCCTAGGTGAGGGCAGGCCAGGACATTCTGAAGATCTCACTAGGTGATTGGCAGTCCATAGGACAGTCTGAAACTAGGTGATTGGCTGTCACATAGGACATCCTGTTTATCTCTCTAGGTGATTGGCTATCTCTAGGAAGCTGATCTCCTAGGTGATTTGACATTCTGAAGATCTCTCTGGGTGATTGTTCATGAATAACGTTCTGTGATTTGTCACAGAGGACAGTCGCTGCCTACTGAGCTGCTCTGTTAAGAGGACAGCACCTTTAGCAGGTTAAAAGTAAAACATGAGTTTAATGGTTTAAAAAGGCAAAGCACATGGAAAATTGATTTCCCCGCAAAATGTAGTTAAGAATGAGGTATTTGTCAGTCAAAGTATTGATCGATCTGATACATTGAATAATACCTTCCATTTCATTGAATGACTGCTACATTTAATTTGAGGCCAGGCCAGATTGCATACAGCAAGAAAATAATTCTGCAGCAACAGAACATGTGAATAATTATTGAAACGAGCAGTCGATTACTGAGCTGCTCAATGGACACCTTTTTTCTAGAGTGTTGGGCACCCAAATTTTTAAGAATGGTGTATGTCAGTCAGTATTTTCGATGATACATTGAATAATACCTTTTTCATTGAATGACTGTACATTTAATTTGAGACAGATTGCTAGAGCAAGAAAATAATTCTGCAGCAACAGAACATGTGAATTATTTTGAGGATTACAATCAATGGACATTTTTCTAGGTGTTGGTACATTTTTCGTAAGAAAAAATCCAAGTCTGAAATTTAAAAGTGGAAATGACAAACTTCAGAAGCCTTTTTTTAACCTCAAATACACTAGATGTTTTACATTTCCTGCATTGTAAGAAAGTTCTCCTGCAACAGAGTGATCAGATTAAGATCCTACATCTGTAGATAGATCATTGAGATAGTTATTGCCAGGGGCAGAAACTGAGAACTATGCGGAAACTCATTCTTTTCAGGTGCAGTTTCCGAGACACACCAGATGAACACAATTAAATCCATTTTTAATTTGCATAAAACTCAGATTGCATAACTTGCTAGTCTTTATCGTCACAGAAACATCAACCATCTCATCAACTGTCTTCCTCTTGGAGGTTGTTTATAACCATCTAGTATCATCAACCATCTCATCAACTGTCTTCCTCATGGAGGTTGTTTATAACTATCTAGTATCATCAACCTTCTTATCAACTGTCTTCCTCATGGAGGTTGTTTATAACCATCTAGTATCATAGTCTTCTATATTCCTACAGTGAAAATGCCCAGAGGCTTTGCATGACCCCAGAAAGAAAAGCTGTGATAGTACAGCTCTCAGCCACCGCCCTGTGTGTGTGGTGTGTGTGTGTGAGGGGAGGGTGTGTGTATGTGTGTGTGTGTGTGTGTGTGTGTGTGTGTGTGTACCTTCCCTCCTACAGGGTTTATGAAGAGAGAGGAGAACTCCCACTCACTCCCTTTAGAAGCTTGCTAACAGGCACTCTAAACCAGGAAGTTTAACACACAGAGGTTCTATAAACCAGATCTGATCCATACAGGAGAAATCTCTCCTGATAATTGGAAGCTTTGCACCTCATCATATAGAATTGATATCTGATGAGCATTCTGATACAAAATGGCTCCTGTGGAAGTAGAAGGTTACTGCAATGTTTCGGGTTCATTCAACACCCTTAGAGTCGATTGACACACAGGTGCATCAATCCTAAATGACATAACACAAACATCCCCATCCAAATCCATCAGTTTAAACTAGAGATACCTGTCTCAATCCACCACATCCGCCAGGGTCGCACTTCCTCATCTGTGGTGAAAGGTGGCAGAGCAAGAGCGGTGCTTGTCATAACACAAGACATCCTGAACAGCGTTTTTCTCACGAAAACTACTGTAGCGTCCAAACGGTTTGACCTAGAAACTATTATGACCCCTCTATGGAAACATGAGACTCTCACCAACAACATGACGAACACGATGAAGTCGGTACCGTTGATGTGCCAACGTCTGATTGGCAGCGTCCGAACCCATTGGGCTACAAACCAACAGGACCCCACTGTGGAAAGGGGAGATTCTCACAAGTGTCACAGGACTCATCTGAAGGTAACCGGTACAAATGGACACATGAAGGGAGTTATGTGCCTACCCCCCAAAAAGGGGTTAAATATGTTTTAAAATATATATGTACTTATCTTTCCTGAGTTTTTATTTTTTTACAAGTCTTAGATTTAGGACAGACACTTCAACATCTTGTTTCTCATGATTTACTTTCTGACTGTCGTTTTTGCCAATTATGAATGTGTTATTCAATGAGTTTTTATAGGCTTTCTTTAAAAAAAGACTTATTAAATATTTACTTTTGATACCTAAAGGGGTCCTAAAATTGTAAATCAAATAGCTAAATGATCCATAGTATGACACTTATAAAACCATTCCACATGTCAGCTCAGCACCCACCCTCCCCAAATGTCTTAGACTGTAAAGAATTAATGAAAGAGGAGGGTGACTGCAGTGTTTAGGGTTCATAACAAAAGAGGAGGGTTGCTGCATGGTTCATTTGTTTAGTGGGTTCATAAAGAGGAGGGTTGCTGCAGTGTTTAGGGTTTATTCAGTGTTTAGGGTTTATAAAGGGAAAAGAGGAGGGTTGCTGCAGTGTTTAGGGTTCATAAAGAGGAGGGTTGCTGCAGTTTATAAAGAGGAGGGTTTAGTGGGTTCATAAAAGAGGAGGGTTTGCAGTGTTTAGGGTTCAGTGTTTAGGGTTCATAAAGAGGAGGGTTGCTGCAGTGTTTAGGGTTAATTTAATGGAAGAGGAGGGTTGCTGCAGTGTTTAGGGTTCATAAAGAGGAGGGTTGCTGCAGTGTTTAGGGTTCATAAAGAGGAGGGTTGCTGCAGTGTTTAGGGTTAATTTATTGGAAGAGGAGGGTTGGAGTGTTTAGGGCAAAAGAGGAGGGTTGCTGCAGTGTTTTTCATTTAAAGAGGAGGGTTGCTGCAGTGTTTAGGGTTCATAAAGAGGAGGGTTGCTGCAGTGTTTAGGGTTCATAAAGAGGAGGGTTGCTGCAGTGTTTAGGGTTCATAAAGAGGAGGGTTGCTGCAGTGTTTAGGGTTCAGGGTTGCTGCAGTGTTTAGGGTTAAAGAAGAGGAGGGTTGCAGTGTTTGCAGTGTTTAGGGGGTTTGCAGTGTTTAAAGAGGAGGGTTGCTGCAGTGTTTAGGGTTCATAAAGAGGAGGGTTGCTGCAGTGTTTAGGGTTCATAAAGAGGAGGGTTGCTGCAGTGTTTAGGGTTCATAAAGAGGAGGGTTGCTGCAGTGTTTAGGGTTCATAAAGAGGAGGGTTGCTGCAGTGTTTAGGGTTCATAAAGAGGAGGGTTGCTGCAGTGTTTAGGGTTCATTTTACAAAGAGGAGGGTTGCTGCAGTGTTTAGGGTTCATAAAGAGGAGGGTTGCTGCAGTGTTTAGGGTTCATTTAATGGAAGAGGAGGGTTGCTGCAGTGTTTAGGGTTCATAAAGAGGAGGGTTGCTGCAGTGTTTAGGGTTAGGAGGGTTGCTAGTGTTTGGTTCAAGAGGAGGGTTGCTGCAGTGTTTAGGGTTAATTTATTGGAAGAGGAGGGTTGCTGCAGTGTTTAGGGTTCATAAAGAGGAGGGTTGCTGCAGTGTTTAGGGTTCATAAAGAGGAGGGTTGCTGCAGTGTTTAGGGTTTGGAAGAGGAGGGTTGCTGCAGTGTTTAGGGTTCATAAAGAGGAGGGTTGCTGCAGTGTTTATGGTTAATTTAATGGAAGAGGAGGGTTGCTGCAGTGTTTATGGTTCATTTAAAAAAAGAGGAGGGTTGCTGCAGTGTTTAGGGTTCATTTAATGGAAGAGGAGGGTTGCTGATTCATGAGGGAAGCTGCAGTGTTTAGGGTTGCTGCAGAATTTGGTTGCAGTGTTTAAGAGGAGGGTTTGCAGTGTTTAGGGTTTAACTAGGATTCATAAAGAGGAGGGTTGCTGCAGTGTGTTTAGGGCAGTGTTTAATTTAATAGGGTTGCTGCAGTGTTTAGGGTTCATAAAGAGGAGGGTTGCTGCAGTGTTTATGTTTAGCAGTGTTTTAAATAAAATGGAAGACAGGGCTGCTGCAGTTAATTTAATAGGGTTGCTGCAGTGTTTAGGGTTAATTTTTAAATCCAGAAACCGGATATACTTTGATTCATTTTTGAAGATGGATGAGTGAGACCATAATGTTAGGTAAGTGTTGGGTTGCGTTTTTAGTCTACTAGCTATGTTAGCTGCTAACCTTAGTTCTAACTAACAAGGCTACATAGCTAGCTAGCTAACATTTTCTGTATTCGGACTGTTTTGTACTCAAAGAAATCTAACAATAGCATCATGTACTGAAGCTACACTACATACACCCCACAAGATGCCCAATGTCTTTTATTTAAATTAGCTAACGTTCGCGAGCTCAAGCTAAATGTGCAAATTGTTGACATGATAGTGTCTTTTATTTGTAGATGATAATTCTAGCTTGCTAGGTGGTCGACAGAATTTTCGGCCCAGGACCACCTGAGAAATCTATCAAATTTACCCCAGTTACATCACGCAAACATGTATTTCTCAGGAAAATACTGGAGTAGACTGTCTGATTTTGAGGGAGCCTGAGGCTATATATTTACATTAGTTTATTACCTAACTCCTCTCTCTCATGTGAGATCATGACCAGAGAGACACACACACACACACACACGCGGTTTTCGGTGTGGGGTCCCTTGGGGAAGAGTTTCTGGAGTGAGAAAGTTGCTGTGTGATGGAAACTAAACTGCTGAGGCTGGAGATCCCCAGTGGAGACATATGGTGGAGATCAAATGTAACCAATCCACAGACAACGTGAGCTAATTGGGCACTTTAGTCATTCAGCAGTGTATTAAAACAGGAGTTATTCCCGTAGTCATTCAGCAGTGTATTAAAACAGGAGTTATTCCCTTAGTCATTCAGCAGTGTATTAAAACAGGAGTTATTCCCGTAGTCATTCAGCAGTGTATTAAAACAGGAGTTATTCGCGTAGTCATTCAGCAGTGTATTAAAACAGGAGTTATTCCACTTCCTATGTCATTCAGCAGTGTATTAAAACAGGAGTTATTCCACTTCCTATGTCATTCAGCAGTGTATTAAAACAGGAGTTATTCCCGTAGTCATTCAGCAGTGTATTAAAACAGAGAGTTATTCCAGTGTATTAAAACAGGAGTTATTCCTGTAGTCATTCAGCAGTGTATTAAAACAGGAGTTATTCCCTTAGTCATTCAGCAGTGTATTAAAACAGGAGTTATTCCCGTAGTCATTCAGCAGTGTGTTAAAACAGGAGTTATTCCACTTCCTATGTCATTCAGCAGTGTATTAAAACAGGAGTTATTCCACTTCCTATGTCATTCAGCAGTGTGTTAAAACAGGAGTTATTCCACTTCCTATGTCATTCAGCAGTGTATTAAAACAGGAGTTATTCCACTTCCTATGTCATTCAGCAGTGTATTAAAACAGGAGTTATTCCCGTAGTCATTCAGCAGTGTATTAAAACAGGAGTTATTCCCGTAGTCATTCAGCAGTGTATTAAAACAGGAGTTATTCCCGTAGTCATTCAGCAGTGTATTAAAACAGGAGTTATTCCCGTAGTCATTCAGCAGTGTATTAAAACAGGAGTTATTCCACTTCGTAGTCATTCAGCAGTGTATTAAAAAAACAGTCATTCAGCAGTGTATTAAAACAGGAGTTATTCCCGTAGTCATTCAGCAGTGTATTAAAACAGGAGTTAGTAGTCATTCAGCAGTGTATTAAAACAGGAGTTATTCCCGTAGTCATTCAGCAGTGTATTAAAACAGGAGTTATTCCACTTCCTAAGTCATTCAGCAGTGTATTAAAACAGGAGTTATTCCACTTCCATTTTATCGGCGGAATCAAAAACCTATTCTACTCTACACTCCCAGTAGTGATGACTTGATTTACATGCATTGTTTTATGAGCTGTTCTACTAGCTGCTGCCAAGCCAGGCCTCGCAGTTAACCCATCTAGTTAACCTGCTATTTACAGCTGCTGCCAAGCCAGGCCTCGCAGTTAACCCATCTAGTTAACCTGCTATTTACAGCTGCTGCCAAGCCAGGCCTCGCAGTTAACCCATCTAGTTAACCTGCTATTTACAGCTGCTGCCAAGCCAGGCCTCGCAGTTAACCCATCTAGTTAACCTGCTATTTACAGCTGCTGCCAAGCCAGGCCTCGCAGTTAACCCATCTAGTTAACCTGCTATTTACAGCTGCTGCCAAGCCAGGCCTCGCAGTTAACCCATCTAGGTAACCTGCTATTTACAGCTGCTGCCAAGCCAGGCCTTGCAGTTAACCCATCTAGGTAACCTGCTATTTACAGCTGCTGCCAAGCCAGGCCTTGCAGTTAACCCATCTAGGTAACCTGCTATTTACAGCTGCTGCAGTTCAGTCAGTGCTCTAAAGGGGATGTTCGTTAGGGTCTAGCAACCCCTCAAGCCTTTCCTTCTGTGGTATAAGCATCTCAAACACTGATCACATCCTGCGGTTTAGCATGCACGATGAGGGTTGGATGATTTTAAATGTCTAAACAACCTCACCAAACAAGTTCAGCTGACCGTGCAGAAATTCAAATGACTGTAACGTTACAGACGCTTCACGCTCAGGGGGAACAGTGACGACGTTGGGGAAAGAGGTGTGCTGCGGTCATCATAAACATTTCACGACATTTCGCTCTGTCAAACTTTTCCATTATCAAAGGATGCCACTCCCTGCTAATTGTCTAGGTGTGTGTGTGTGTGTGTGTGTGTGTGTGTGTGTGCGTGTGCGTGGTGCATGAGCTCCTGTTTTCCTATTAATAAACACACACACAGACTGAGGAAGAGAGACAGAGGTGTGGGACCCTACAAGGACTTTGTAAGCCCTGTGGCAGTGTGTGTGAGAGAGGAATTAGTACACACAGACACACACACATATAAAGCTGTGTCTTTGAAATCCATATCTCTAACAACTTTCCTTCCTGGTTAGAAAAGAGAAACCATTGGAGCGGGACATTATAACAACACATGGGGTGTCCTGACACAGATCCATATGGCTTGTTGTTTTCCCTGGAAAAAGGCATCACCTTTAGTGTCCTCGTTATGCTCTAAACCAGCAGGTGGAAGAGCTCTTATTATCCTTGGTCACAATCCAGGGCACCTGAACTAAACCATTGTACAAACAACCATCTCTCTTACAACAGGCCAACCATTTTGAGTGGCTCTCCAGCATGGCCTCCTTTGTGATCGACCCATCCCTTAATCACACACCACTCTTTCATATCCCAGGGGCCCCCTGACAACGGTAGCTGGTATCTGAGGAAGGGAAAAGCCCAGGGCCCCCCCCCGACAGTGGGAGCTGGTGTCTGCAGAAGGAGAAAGCCCCAGGCTAGTGACCAACTGTCAGTGGTAGCTGGTGTCTGAGGGAGGGAGCCTCTCACACATGTAGATGATACGTCTGCATAATGTCTGGCCGTCGTTGGGCCGAGTAGCGAACCGTACTTAATATTCATCCACCCTTCTGCCTAATGGAGAGCAGTTTTCCTTGGGGTGGGGTGGGGTGGAGGGCGGCTGGTAGGGAGAAGGGGGCTGGGTTATGTGAGTGAACGAGAACTGTGTTTTCCGGGAAAAGACTTGAGCTTCTGGGGTATCAGCCGACCTTAAATCCCCCAACACCCCCAGTCCAGGCTTCGCACAAAAGAGGGTGGGAGACATTCTAGTGTGAGAGGGGAAGAAGACGAGACTGGTTGCTATTGGACACCTGCCTCTCCTCTCAACCCTGACCGTGGCTGATAAACAATCCCCTTCCCTAAAGCCCCTTTGTGTGCTGTCCCAGCTCTTGTCAAAGACCCCCTTTTAGGCGTCCCCATCCACAGATAACAGCTTTGCTGGGGGAGGATGGCTTAAGATGTGTTCCTGGCTTAAGATGCAGTGTGTGTGTGTGTGTGTGTGTGTTCGCCCATGTGCAGTCCAGTCTGTCTGTACATTTTGTAACTTTATATGAAGTCTTTGCTTGAATACTACAGTATGTTTGTGTAGTTCCAACTCAATGACCAGCAACAACCTTGGTTCACGGTGCTTATTTATTTGATGTAAACACGTTAAGAGCTGAAGTACTATACAGTGGTGTGGTCTTAACCAGGGGTTTCAAACCTCCATGTTGTCTTTTGTCCTGGCACTTCAGTTCCACTACATTCATATCTTCAATTTGGGATTAAAACTCTAACGGTCAGATTCTGTTTATTTCAATGTACTTTTTGAGGGAATGTTTTATGGCATATTTAGGTCAGATTGATGCCAGTAGGAGACATTTCTTAATACTCTTGAGGCAAACATTTCCAATTGAAGGACAAACTGTTGTCTACAATGGAACAGAACTAAAGAAGAGGTTCTCCTACTTCAAGCTTTTTATTTATCCTCTGGACACCAGAGGACCAACTCATCATCAGTAGACTGTTATGTTCCTTCAATTCAGGGTCAGAATGTTTCAGAAATACATCACACACAGCACTGGAGAAAATACAGTTTGTAGAAAGACCACCGGGTCCTTTATGTGTTTGTAGAAAGACCACCAGGTCCTTTATGTGTTTGGAAAGACCACCAGGTCCTTTATGTGTTTGAAGAAAGACCACCAGGTCCTTTATGTTATGTGTTTGTAGAAAGACCACCAGGTCCTTTATGTGTTTGAAGAAAGACCACCAGGTCCTTTATGTTATGTGTTTGTAGAAAGACCACCAGGTCCTTTATGTGTTTTTAGAAAGACCACCAGGTCCTTTATGTGTTTGTAGAAAGACCACCAGGTCCTTTATGTGTTTGTAGAAAGACCACCAGGTCCTTTATGTGTTTGTAGAAAGACCACCAGGTCCTTTATGTGTTTGTAGAAAGACCACCAGGTCCTTTATGTGTTTGTAGAAAGACCACCAGGTCCTTTATGTGTTTGTAGAAAGACCACCAGGTCCTTTATGTGTTTGTAGAAAGACCACCAGGTCCTTTATGTGTTTGTAGAAAGACCACCAGGTCCTTTATGTGTTTGTAGAAAGACCACCAGGTCCTTTTTGTGTTTGTAGAAAGACCACCAGGTCCTTTATGTGTTTGTAGAAAGACCACCAGGTCCTTTATGTGTTTGTAGAAAGACCACCAGGTCCTTTATGTGTTTGTAGAAAGACCACCAGGTCCTTTGTGTGTTTGTAGAAAGACCACCAGGTCCTTTATGTGTTTGTAGAAAGACCACCAGGTCCTTTATGTGTTTGTAGAAAGACCACCAGGTCCTTTATGTGTTTTAGAAAGACCACCAGGTCCTTTATGTGTTTGTAGAAAGACCACCAGGTCCTTTATGTGTTTGTCCTTTGGAAAGACCACCAGGTCCTTTATGTGTTTGTAGAAAGACCACCAGGTCCTTTATGTGTTTGTAGAAAGACCACCAGGTCCTTTATGTGTTTGGAAAGACCACCAGGTCCTTTATGTGTTTGTAGAAAGACCACCAGGTCCTTTATGTTATGTGTTTGTAGAAAGACCACCAGGTCCTTTATGTGTTTGTAGAAAGACCACCAGGTCCTTTATGTGTTTGTAGAAAGACCACCAGGTCCTTTATGTGTTTGTAGAAAGACCACCAGGTCCTTTATGTGTTTGTAGAAAGACCACCAGGTCCTTTATGTGTTTGTAGAAAGACCACCAGGTCCTTTATGTGTTTGTAGAAAGACCACCAGGTCCTTTATGTGTTTGTAGAAAGACCACCAGGTCCTTTATGTGTTTGTAGAAAGACCACCAGGTCCTTTATGTGTTTGTTGAAAGACCACCAGGTCCTTTATGTGTTTGTAGAAAGACCACCAGGTCCGTTATGTTATGTGTTTGTAGAAAGACCACCAGGTCCGTTATGTGTTTGTAGAAAGACCACCAGGTCCTTTATGTGTTTGTAGAAAGACCACCAGGTCCGTTATGTGTTTGTAGAAAGACCACCAGGTCCTTTATGTGTTTGTAGAAAGACCACCAGGTCCACCAGGTCCTTTATGTGTTTGTAGAAAGACCACCAGGTCCTTTATGTGTTTGTAGAAAGACCACCAGGTCCTTTATGTGTTTGTAGAAAGACCACCAGGTCCTTTATGTGTTTGTAGAAAGACCACCAGGTCCTTTATGTGTTTGTAGAAAGACCACCAGGTCCTTTGTGTTATGTGTTTGAAGAAAGACCACCAGGTCCTTTATGTGTTTGTGGAAAGACCACCAGGTCCTTTGTGTGTTTGTAGAAAGACCACCAGGTCCTTTTGTCCTTTATGTGTTTTACCACCAGGTGTTTGAAGAAAGACCACCAGGTCCTTTATGTGTTTGTGGAAAGACCACCAGGTCCTTTGTGTGTTTGTAGAAAGACCACCAGGTCCTTTGTGTGTTTGTTGAAAGACCACCAGGTCCTATATGTGTTTGTTCTGTCGTGAGACTCCTCAGCATCAGAGTTATAAAACAGGACGTCAGAGTCAGGAGCTGAAAGTGACACACTTGTGATTCTCATGAAAGTCAACACTCCCTAAACTCTTCCTGATTTCACCGGCGCCATGCATCCAAGAAAGAGTGTGTGACAGGGCTAAGATGTGTCATGGCAACACACACGACCACAGGATAGTATTTAATAAACGTCACTTACTTGGTCGAACGTACCTCTGCTTAGAACGTTTCTTAAAAGTTCTAGTCCCCACCCACATCTAAACATACCCACATCTAAACATACCCACATCTAAACATACACACACTGCGAAAAGCATCCGTGAGTACCGGTAGTGTGTATGCAGTGTGTGTAACTCTGCCAAAAGCATCAGTGTGTATCGGTAGTGTGTATGCAGTGTGTGTAACTCTGCCAAAAGCATCAGTGTGTACCGGTAGTGTGTATGCAGTGTGTACCGGTAGTGTGTATGCAGTGTGTGTAACTCTGCCAAAAGCATCAGTGTGTATCGGTAGTGTGTATGCAGTGTGTGCAACTCTGCCAAAAGCATCAGTGTGTATCGGTAGTGTGTATGCAGTGTGTGTAACTCTGCTTCTGAACTGATGTTTATTCTATATGACACAGCCCAGAGACTACTCAGACAAAGCAGGCCTCTACCATAAAGGGGTTCCCGAGTGGCGCAGTGGTCTAAGGTACTGCATCTCAGTGCAATAGGTGTCACTGCAGTCCCTGGTTTGAATCCAGGCTCTATCACATCCGGCTGTGATTGGGAGTCCCATAGGGCGGCGCACAATTGGCCCAGTGTCATCTGGGTTTGGCCGGGGTAGGTCGTCACTGTAAATAAGAATTTGTTGTTAACTGACTTGCCTAGTTAAATAAAAGCTCAATTAAAACTAAGTTTGACATGGGGCCATTTCCATTCAAATGCACTGTGCCCTTAGGCATAAACAAACAGGAGATTTAACCTAACACGCTGGATTAAAGCCAACATGTGAGAAATGAAACACATTGAAAGCTGTTGTGCCTATAGCTAGCACTGGGTTTAAAATGCTAATTGGTCTTAGCCACAAATTGAGGGATTTGCTTCATTCATATTCACAGCTTCTGTGAACTGCAGATATGACAGACTTTTGGAGTAGAAGTTTATATTTATTTATTATATGGGGGGGGGGGCATCCCACAGGTTTGAATGCACATCTGTAGCATAGTGTATGGATTATTGTGGGTGAAGGAGAATAATTGCATTGTGCTAATAGTTTGTAAAGGTTGGCCTGGCACTTGGCAGTATCTGTCTATGGTTCACTGAAGCTTAGCCTTATAATCACACACACACACACACACACACACACACACACACACACACACATGGAATGTTCCTAATTGGTAGTAACTAGGGTTAAAAGGCAAATGAGGTAGCACAGGCTTTTAAGAAACCTGTTTTCCAAACACTGCATTACACAGATCAGTGAAACCTGTTTTCCTAACACTGCATTACACAGATCAGTGAAACCTGTTTTCCTAAAACTGCATTACACAGATCAGTGAAACCTGTTTTCCTAACACTGCATTACACAGATCAGTGAAACCTGTTTTCCTAACACTGCATTACACAGATCAGTGAAACCTGTTTTCATAACACTGCATTACACAGATCAGTGAAACCTGTTTTCATAACACTGCATTACACAGATCAGTGAAACCTGTTTTCCTAACACTGCATTACACAGATCAGTGAAACCTGTTTTCATAACACTGCATTACACAGATCAGTGAAAACGTGCCGTCTCGTTTCCAGCACATCTTCATGATATCCATTATTATATCTATCTCTGTGGTGTATGCTCTATCTCTGTGGTGAATGGGGGTGTCCTCTATCTCTGTGGTGAATGGGGGTCTCTGTGGTGAATGGGGGGTGTCCTCTATCTCTGTGGTGAATGGGGGGTATCCTCTATCTCTGTGGTGAATGGGGGATATCCTCTATCTCTGTGGTGAATGGGGGATGTCCTCTATCTCTGTGGTGAATGGGGGATGTCCTCTATCTCTGTGGTGAATGGGGGATCTCTGTGGTGAATGGGGGATGTCCTCTATCTCTGTGGTGAATGGGGGATGTCCTCTATCTCTCTGTGGTGAATGGGGGATGTCCTCTATCTCTGTGGTGAATGGGGGATGTCCTCTATCTCTGTGGTGAATGGGGGATGTCCTCTATCTCTGTGGTGAATGGGGGATGTCCTCTATCTCTGTGGTGAATGGGGGATGTCCTCTATCTCTGTGGTGAATGGGGGATGTCCTCTATCTCTGTGGTGAATGGGGGATGTCCTCTATCTCTGTGGTGAATGGGGGATGTCCTCTATCTCTGTGGTGAATGGGGGATGTCCTCTATCTCTGTGGTGAATGGGGGATGTCCTCTATCTCTGTGGTGAATGGGGGATGTCCTCTATCTCTGTGGTGAATGGGGGATGTCCTCTATCTCTGTGGTGAATGGGGGATGTCCTCTATCTCTGTGGTGAATGGGGGTCGGGCCTCTATCTCTGTGGTGAATGGGGGATGTCCTCTATCTCTGTGGTGAATGGGGGATGTCCTCTATCTCTGTGGTGAATGGGGGATGTCCTCTATCTCTGTGGTGAATGGGGGGATGTCCTCTATCTCTGTGGTGAATGGGGGATGTCCTCTATCTCTGTGGTGAATGGGGGGTATCCTCTATCTCTGTGGTGAATGGGGGATGTCCTCTATGGGGGATGTCCTCTATCTCTGTGGTGAATGGGGGATGTCCTCTATCTCTGTGGTGAATGGGGGATGTCCTCTATCTCTGTGGTGAATGGGGGATGTCCTCTATCTCTGTGGTGAATGGGGGATGTCCTCTATCTCTGTGGTGAATGGGGGATGTCCTCTATCTCTGTGGTGAATGGGGGATGTCCTCTATCTCTGTGGTGAATGGGGGATGTCCTCTATCTCTGGGGAATGGGGGTCCTCTATCTCTGTGGTGAATGGGGGAATGGGGGATGTCCTCTATCTCTGTGGTGAATGGGGGATGTCCTCTATCTCTGTGGTGAATGGGGGATGTCCTCTATCTCTGTTGTGAATGGGGAAAATGTCCTCTATCTCTGTGGTGAATGGGGGATGTCCTCTATCTCTGTGGTGAATGGGGGATGTCCTCTATCTCTGTGGTGAATGGGGGATGTCCTCTATCTCTGTGGTGAATGGGGGGTGTCCTCTATCTCTGTGGTGAATGGGGGATGTCCTCTATCTCTGTGGTGAATGGGGGATGTCTATCTCTGTGGTGAATATCTCTGTGGTGAATGGGGGATGTCCTCTATCTCTGTGGTGAATGGGGGATGTCCTCTATCTCTGTGGTGAATGGGGGATGTCCTCTATCTCTGTGGTGAATGGGGGATGTCCTCTATCTCTGTGGTGAATGGGGGATCCTCTATCTCTGGTGAATGGGGGTCCTCTATCTCTGTGGTGAATGGGGGATGTCCTCTATCTCTGTGGTGAATGGGGGATGTCCTCTATCTCTGTGGTGAATGGGGGATGTCCTCTATCTCTGTGGTGAATGGGGGATGTCCTCTATCTCTGTGGTGAATGGGGGATGTCCTCTATCTCTGTGGTGAATGGGGGATGTCCTCTATCTCTGTGGTGAATGGGGGATGTCCTCTATCTCTGTGGTGAATGGGGGTGTCCTCTATCTCTGTGGTGAATGGGGGATGTCCTCTATCTCTGTGGTGAATGGGGGATGTCCTCTATCTCTGTGGTGAATGGGGGATAATCTCTGTGGGGGATGTCCTCTATCTCTGTGGTGAATGGGGGATGTCCTCTATCTCTGTGGTGAATGGGGGATGTCCTCTATCTCTGTGGTGAATGGGGGATGTCCTCTATCTCTGTGGTGAATGGGGGATGTCCTCTATCTCTGTGGTGAATGGGGGGTGTCCTCTATCTCTGTGTGAATGAATGGGGGATGTCCTCTATCTCTGTGGTGAATGGGGGATGTCCTCTATCTCTGTGGTGAATGGGGGGTGTCCTCTATCTCTGTGGTGAATGGGGGGAATGGTGGGGGATGTCCTCTATCTCTGTGGTGAATGGGGGATGTCCTCTATCTCTGTGGTGAATGGGGGATGTCCTCTATCTCTGTGGGGATGTCCTCTATCTCTGTGGTGAATGGGGGATGTCCTCTATCTCTGTGGTGAATGGGGGATGTCCTCTATCTCTGTGGTGAATGGGGGATGTCCCTATCTCTGTGGTGAATGGGGGATCTATCTCTGTGGTGAATGGGGGATGTCCTCTATCTCTGTGGTGAATGGGGGATGTCCTCTATCTCTGTGGTGAATGGGGGATGTCCTCTATCTCTGTGGTGAATGTGGGGGATGTCCTCTATCTCTGTGGTGAATGGGGGATGTCCTCTATCTCTGTGGTGAATGGGGGATGTCCTCTATCTCTGTGGTGAATGGGGGATGTCCTCTATCTCTGTGGTGAATGGGGGATGTCCTCTATCTCTGTGGTGAATGGGGGATGTCCTCTATCTCTGTGGTGAATGGGGGATGTCCTCTATCTCTGTGGTGAATGGGGGATGTCCTCTATCTCTGTGGTGAATGGGGGGATGTCCTCTATCTCTGTGGTGAATGGGGGATGTCCTCTGTGGTGAATGGGGGATCTCTGTGGTGAATGGGGGGATGTCCTCTATCTCTGTGGTGAATGGGGGATGTCCTCTATCTCTGTGGTGAATGGGGGATGTCCTCTATCTCTGTGGTGAATGGGGGATGTCCTCTATCTCTGTGGTGAATGGGGGATGTCCTCTATCTCTGTGGTGAATGGGGGATGTCCTCTATCTCTGTGGTGAATGGGGGTGTCCTCTATCTCTGTGGTGAATGGGGGATGTCCTCTATCTCTGTGGTGAATGGGGGATGTCCTCTATCTCTGTGGTGAATGGGGGATGTCCTCTATCTCTGTCGTGAATGGGGAAAATGTCCACTATCTCTGTGCTCTCCAGCTAGTCACTCAGTCAGTCAGCCAGCTAGTCAACCAGCTAGTCACTCAGTCAGTCAGCCAGCTAGTCAGCCAGTCAGCCAGCCAGTCAGTTAGTCAGCCAGTCAGTCAGTCAGTCAGTCAGTCAGCCAGCTCGTCAGCCAGATATTCAGTCAACCAGCTAGTCAGTCAGCCAGTCAGCCAGCCAGTCAGCCAGCCAGTCAGCCAGCCAGTCAGTCAGTCAGTTAGTCAGTCAGATAGTCAGTCAACCAGCTAGTCAGGCAGTCAGCCAGCCAGTCAGTCAGTCACTCAGTCAGCCAGTCAGTCAGTCAGCCAGCTAGTCAACCAGCTAGTCAGTCCATACTTAAGGTAAACACACTGATTGAAAGGGCCCATTTGTTCGTTGCCCAGTTTTTGGAGAACATGCTGATAAAAGTCGCAGACTCGGCTGATCTGACACATGGTCCGATATCTGATGTTGGCACATGGGAGTAGGAGAAGGAAGGAGACGTGGGGAGATTAGGAGGGCAGGTCGCCAAGCCTGAGGCCTGCTAGTGGGAATTTAAGGGGGGAGTGGTGCAGGAGATTGTCTTACTCAGGACCAGGAGGCTTGATTTGACAGGGAGGGCTGTAACCCTGCTGGATGCTTCAGTAAGGTGGGGTAGCGGAAAAGAGAAAGGGGGGAATGCCTTGCCATATGATGGGGACTGCCTTGACATGTGACGGGAACTGCCTTGTCATGTGATGGGGACTATGGAGGGAGGGGACTGCCTTGTCATGTGATAGGGAAAGCCTTGTCATGTGATGGGGACTATGGAGGGAGGGGACTGCCTTGTCATGTGATGTGGACTATGGGGGGAGGGGACTGCCTTGTCATGTGATGGGGACTATGGAGGGATGGGACTGCCTTGTCATGTGATGGGGACTATGGAGGGAGGGGACTGCCTTGTCATGTGATGGGGACTATGGAGGGAGGGGACTTCCTTGTCATGTGATGGGGACTGCCTTGAAATGTGATGGGGACTATGGAGGTGAGGGGACTGTCTTGTCATGTCATGTGGACTATGGGGGGAGGGGACTTCCGTGTCATGTGATGGGGACTATGGCAGGAGGGGACTGCCTTGTCATGTGATGGGGACTGCCTTGCAATGTGATGGGGACTATGGAGGGAGGGGACTGCCTTGCAATGTGATGGGGACTATGGAGGGAGGGGTTGCCTTGTCATGTGATGGGGACTGCCTTGTCATGTGATGGGGACTATGGAGGGAGGGGACTGCCTTTTCATTTAATGGGGACTGTGGAGGGAGGGGACTGCCTTGTCATGTGATGGGGACTATGGAGGGAGGGGACTGCCTTGTCATGTGATGGGACTATGGAAGGAGGGGACTGCCTTGTCATGTGATGTGGACTATGGGGGGAGGGGACTTCCGTGTCATGTGATGGGGACTATGGCGGGAGGGGACTGCCTTGTCATGTGATGGGGACTGCCTTGCAATGTGATGGGGACTATGGCGGGAGGGGACTGCCTTGTCATGTGATGTGGACTATGTAGGTAGGGGACTGTCTTGTCATGTGATGGGGACTATGGGGGGAGGGGACTTCTGTGTCATGTGATGGGGACTATGGCAGGAGGGGACTGCCTTGTCATGTGATGGGGACTGCCTTGCAATGTGATGGGGACTGGAGCGAGGGGACTGACTTGTCATTTGATGGGGACTGCCTTGTCAATGTGATGGGGACTATGGAGCGAGGGGACTGCCTTTTCATTTGATGGGGACTGCCTTGTCATGTGATGGGGACTATGGAGGGAGGGGACTGCCTTGTCATGTGATGGGGACTATGGAGGGAGGGGACTGCCTTGTCATGTGATGGGGACTATGGCGGGAGGGGACTGCATTGTCATGTGATGGGGACTGCCTTGTCATGTGATGGGGACTATGGCGGGAGGATACTGCCTTGTCATGTGATGGGGACTATGGCGGGAGGATACTGCATTGTCATGTTAGGTAGACTATGGAGGGAGGGGACTGCCGTGTCATGTGATGGGGGACTGTGATCCTTTACAGGAAGGGAGGACCTGTCAACTCTGTGAGCATAGGAACAGTGTTCTCAGGTCTGATGGGAAAAGCCAGAGGGGGATGCATTCGTGAGTTCACTCTGACACTGTTAAAGAGCACGTTGTTGTTATCGGGGAATTGAAGAAAGATGGGATCTCGTTGAGCGAGGCAGATGGACAGGAGGAAATGTTGATTGAATGATGGATGGATATTTGCCACGGACACACATTAACCCACTGACTATCCTGGTATTGAACAAGCGAACTGAACTAGGATCAGTGAATTATCAAATTAAGAAGTGCTCTCGTCTGGATGGACATCACTCTTTCCATTATGATGGTTGGGAGGTTGGTTGGCAACAGTGCTCTGCATTAGGGAATGTATATTCCAACAATGCTTGGAATTTAGGACAGAACAAAGTATCAGAGTGAATTTAAAATGATAGTCCATTGCGAAATCAAAGTTTGTCAGACCTTTTCAGAGGTCATCAGTGGTCTGATGAGTTGATATCGTATCCCACCCCGTCTGTTAAGTAGCTCCAGCTAATGATGATCTGAAGTACATCTAACTGGTATCATTTCAGATGCCTGTCCTTCAGATTGATATGATGGGACTGGGATTAAGGCAGACAGTAGGTAGGTCAACAACTATTATCTTGTCATGAATCATGTGGAAACTGAGCGTGTTGAGGGGACTACACTTCTTGGAGTAACCCTGGATTGTAAACTGTCATGGTCAAAACATATTGATACAACAGTAGCAAAGATGGGGAGAAGCCCGTCCTACAGGCCCTAGTTTTGTGTATCCCAGAGAGCTAACTTTAATAATATGCATGTCAATCTCTCCTGGCTCAAAGTGGAGGAGAGATTGACTTCATCACTACTTGTTTTTGTGAAGGTATTGACATGTTAAAAGCAGTGAGCTCTCTCTTTGAACTAATGTACCGAGCTGTCTGTCTAAACTACTAGCACACAGCTCAGACACCCATCCATACCCCACAAGACATGCCACCAGAGGTCTCTTCACAGTCTCCAAGTCCAGAACAGACTATAGAAGGCGCACAGTACAACATAAGGCCAGTCTATTCCAGTCTATAATGGAAGTCTATTCCAGTCTATAATAGAAGTCTATTCCACATCAGGTAACTGATGCAATTAAGGAACAGCGGGGACTGTGAAGCAACACACACACAGACA
Organism: Oncorhynchus masou masou; assembly: GCF_036934945.1. Lineage (NCBI taxonomy): Eukaryota > Metazoa > Chordata > Actinopteri > Salmoniformes > Salmonidae > Oncorhynchus > Oncorhynchus masou. The sequence continues at coordinate 11,450,920 of NC_088213.1, read as the reverse complement.
CATGCACACAAACACACAATAACATACACACTATACACATTACTTCACATGACTTCATTAGAAAGTGCATACTGTAAGAGCATATGGAAGCTTTGGGAATGAATCATAACATTTTCATTTGCAGGCCGCTTGGTAAGAATGAAAGTGAATATTAGCGACAAATTTGTATCAAACCCCAAGCAACAGAGAAACTTGAACCTTGATAATTCCATGTCATGTCATGTGATGACAAAAAGACTTCATACTAAAGAAAAACAAAAGAAGAAGAAGAAGAAGAAGCGCCCCAGAATCACAGTGGTTGGCTGTGGCGGTGTCACAACACCTTAGCATCAGGCTAAAGTTAAGGGCTAGAGATAGGCTCCTCTCGGCTATGGCTAATGCCCTGTGACTGTCGCTTGGTGTTAGCCTATCCTCCGCTAAGCTATCAGATGACCACCTCTGGAGCAGACAGAGAAGGACTGAGGATTAGTATCTTGCAAAGCGACTAACACAGAACAATATTGGAGTTCTTCACCCAATAGTGACCTCTGTAACTATAGATTATGTCTGGGGGCTTCCTTGCAGCATTATAAAACAGAAGAGACACCAGCTAATAGAAGCTAGTCATGATCAACATTTTGGGGGGGGGCTGTTTTGCATGTTATTTTGGCATTAATACATGTCACATCAGTTTGCAAACAATGTAAAGAAAATAATGTGTCTCGTACAAACATGGTCTATTTATTGCTTTCTTGAGTAAGGCAGCTTCAAAATGCAAGTGTTTCAGCCTAGTTCAGTGTTTTCTGTGGTAGTGGGGCAGCCAGTGGAAAATACAGAGTGTAAGTGTTGGTAATGTTCTCTAGTTGCGCCCGTGATTGGCTCAGTGTTCTGTCACTCATGGGGACACTACGTCACCGCCAAGTCTAAGGGTAGAGTTCGAAAATTCAAGCCCCTTGGGTGCTGCCATAGATGTTACATTATAAGTGCCCATCCAAGAAGGCTCAAGGTCATTGGCCACAGATAAAATGACGTCAAATCATGTTATATATCTACAGTAGCTTTGATTGGACTGATCATGTCAACATCATACTTTCAAAATCTTGGCTAGCAGTCATCATGAATCAAGTCGACAATCTACTGGCAAATCCTTTTTAACCCTTGTCACATGGAGAGAAAGAATGACAAGAAATTATAGATAAACCATCGGCCATTGGACATAAACATTACACGACAAATTCAACAATGAGTGGTTTGCTGCATTCATTGCAAAGCAATCACTAGCCTGCTATTCAGTTGAGTGGCTGTGTGGTCCCAAATCTGGGATTAAGGGTCTCTTTTCCAAGTTTAGAATTATAAACATTAAACATTGGCCATGCTGTCAATGAAGCATGATTTGTGCCTCGCTCCAAACAACTGTTAACTAGGAACTGTGAAATCTTCAGTGGCATTCTCTGGATTTATGGGGCTTTCAAGACAACTGGGAACTCAGGAAAATATTTGCTCTGACTGGGAAAATATGTTTTCAACGGTCATCCAACTCGGAATTGTAAATCTGGAACTCGGGCCTCTTTGTAGAGCTGCAACCTGAAGATCACTGACGACATCATGAGTCAACCTTTTTTCAAAGATCCCAGTTGTCCTGAAAGCACCACAAATCCAGAAAATGCCAGACTTTGATGACAAAGTTTGATAACTAAATTTGAACACAAAGGACCGCTGTGCCACCTTCCTGTTCAAGTGAGCAGAGCACTACAAGGTCCAAAAATGTCTTGTATGCTGCTCCAATAATGATGTAATATGCCAGGGAGATGTGTAAACTGTAGCTAAGAAAGTAATACTAAGTGTATGTTGTGTAGTAAGCTGTTAGTAGCCCATGTGCCTCACCACCTAATCATTTGGTCTATTTTCCCCTCTTAATTTCTCCTACTGTTCTGACTTGGTGGTGCACATGTAGCCTATAACCTGTTTTATGGAAATGTAATCATATAATATTGTAAGAGCTTTCATTGTCTGCTTATGTGCCCCTTTTATTTATCCTACGGTTCTGACTTGGTGTACAGGGAGAACACTGTAAGAGTGGCACATGTTCTGGATGTTGTCGTGTACATTTCAGAATTGCTAAATAAAGAGTTACATTTACTACAACCATCCTAGCTTGCTCATTAATGTCTTAATCGAAATTACGGATTGCCTCTTGTCTGCTTGTCATCCCCTTGTCACACCCTGACCATAGTTTGCTTTGTATGTTTCTATGTTTTGGTTGGTCAGGGTGTGATCTGAGTGGGCATTCTATGTTACATGTCTAGTTTGTCTATTTCCATGTTTGGACTGATATGATTCTCAATCAGATGCAGGTGTTAGTCATTGTCTCTGATTGGGAACCATATTTAGGTAGCCTGTTTGGTGTTGGGTTTTGTGGGTGATTGTTCCTGTCTCTGTGTTTGTTTGCACCAGAGAGGCTGTTTAGGTTTTTTCACGTTTATTGTTTTTGTATACTGATCGTGTTTTCATCTTTATTAAAGATGTACACAAGTAACCACGCTGCATTTTGGTCCTCCTCTGCTTCAACTCAAGAAAACCCTTACACCCCTTTTGCCATAGTTTGTATATCTTAATTGTTGGTAGAAACCACATTTCTTTTAAGCAATTCAGCCATGAATGAACTGTTTCGCTGCCAGACAAGGCTCCGCTGATAGCCAGGTGTAGCAGTGGAAAGGTGTTGGGACTGCTCTTGGGACTCTTGCTTTTGGGACAACTTTATATAGGCCCTACCAGTTTGTGGGCGCCATTTGTCACTGTTATAGTGCAGTTCATGTGTTGTTGTGTCGTGGCTTTGCTGACATGCATCCTACATGGTTTTGTTTTCCCCCACCAAGATGTTGAAATCACCACTGGTCATGATACAGAGCAAAAGGACATCTTTAATGGAGACCAGGATGAGGTTGAACATTCATCTTTCTCTAGCAAGTAGGTCGGCCATCATGGATTCAATCATAACATTTACATCGTTAAATGAAAAGAAACCCAACGGCATATCCGTGCAAATGTACTCTACATATCTTGTTTTAACTTGACCTTGCCTTAACCTTAACACTTGAAAAGCAGTTAGAGTCCTTATTTATCATTCAGTCCAGTGGTGTCTAGGTTGTCTATTCACCATGGTCTGGCTCTACTCAACAAAAAGGTTTCAACCCCCAACCAATATCCCTCTGTCACCTGACAAGAGCCCCCCCACCTCTTCCTCTATCGACCTGGATAGTTTCATCTTGTCATTGCCTTCTGCCTCACAATGGTGCTCACCTAAACTTGAGTGGAAATTACAGCTGTGCAGGACAACAGAAACAGGAATCCAATAATTATCTTAAGGTGGCCAAGACATGTTTCTATCAGCGATAGCATTCATCAACAGCATTTGTAGTGGTTCAGTTGAAATGGGCACACACACACACACACGCGCGTGCACACACACAATTTGAAATATTTTCACAGGTGGGAGTAGACTCCCATATTGTTATTTTTTGAAAAGATGACATAGTCGTTCATCAAGACACAGAACCCAACCCAGTCATGTGCATGTGTAGAGGAGGATATGCAGTGCATTTGATTTGAGACCTTTGACAGAGACATGCATGGTGACGATGGAAGCCTGTGTGCATAGAGCATGGTGCAAAGGCCTGGTTGGAATCTGAAGACATACAGAGCTGTCTGTGGATATGACAGATGTACCAGGTCAAGTACACATTCAGCATAGAGGAAGCACAGATGCCCATGGTGCAAAGGCCTGGTTGGAATCTGAAGCAGTCTAAGGGGCTCACAGTATTACCGATGGAAGCCTGTCAGTGTGTGGATATGACAGATGTACCAGGTCAAGTACACATTCAGCATAGAGGAAGCACAGATGCCCATGGTGCAAACCTTGTTGTTTACAGACATTTTTTTTTTTAATTTTACCTTTATTTAACCAGGCAAGTCAGTTAAGAACAAATTCTTATTTTCAATGACGGCCTGGGAACAGTGGGTTAACTGCCTGTTCAGGGGCAGAACGACAGATTTGTACCTTGTCAGCTCGGGGGTTTGAATTCGCAACCTTCCGGTTACTAGTCCAATGCTCTAACCACTAGGCTACCCTACAGACATGAGCCAAGACATGAGCCAATCCCTGTTCAGTGTATGACATTTTGTTAATTATTCAAAGTACATCTTATAAGCCCTTATTAACCAATGATAATGCATACATAGATGCTTCACAAACTATCTATAAGTAAATGCTGTACTATATAAGGGAGAACCCTAAAAATAGTCAGACTACAGCCACCCAAATCATAGACTGTTCTCTGCTACTGCACGGCACCAAATCACCAAGTCTAGAACCAACAGGATCCTAAACAGCTTTTACCCCCGAGCCATAAGACTGATAAATAGTTAGTCTGTGTAGCTATTGGTTAACTAATGAACTATTGACCCTTTTTGCACTAACTCTTTAGACTCATCACATACGCTGCTGCTACTGTTTTACCTACTGTTTTCCACCGGTCTAATGTCCATTGCTTGTGTTTCTTGGCCCAAGCAAGTCTCTTCTAATTGGTGTCCTTTTAGTAGTGGTTTCTTTGGAGCAATTTGACCATGAAGGCCTGATTCACACAGTCTCCTCTGAACAGTTGATGTTGAGATGTCTGTTACCTGAACTCTTGAAGCATATATTTTGATTTGTTTAACACTTTTTTTTTGGTTACTACATGATTCCATGTGTGTTATTTCATAGTTTTGATGTCTTCACTATTATTCAACAATGTACAAAATGAAGAAAAATCCTTGAATGAGTAGGTGTGTCCAAACTTTGACTGGTACTGTCCCTGAATAACCTCGTACCCCTGCACATCTTGTATCCTCAGAAGTGACTACACCTCAGCAATGTATACCAATAAATGTGAGATTTCAACCTTTCTTTGAGTATGCAGCATTACTAGTTATTGTTTATGGCCCTCATGACAAATAATGACTTCAGGAATTACATAGATTACATTAGATGTAGTTGCATTTAAGAGGTTTTTAAATTGTAACAAATATTTCTAATGATACTTTCCTGAAATAAGGATGTAAAAAGGATGACTTAATGTCTGTAAGTGTGAAACATCTGCAGTTTGTTTAAATGGACCCATTAGTCTTCACCTGTGCTGGGGTAAAACGTCATTAAATACTGTGTTTCATCTGTATTTCATCACTCAGGTTTCAGGTGATCCTTCCCTCACTCTCTGTTTTCCCCTCACTCAGGTTTCAGGTGATCCTTCCCTCACTCTCTGTTTTCCCCTCACTCAGGTTTCAGGTGATCCTTCCCTCACTCTCTGTTTTCCCCTCACTCAGGTTTCAGGTGATCCTTCCCTCACTGTCTGTTTTCCCCTTCCTTTCACATACAAGACTAAAGCAAATCCCTCCAAATCCTTGTGTGCCTTGTTCAAGCTGTGAATGAAACTTCCAGACGTAAAACGATTCGCTAAACTGTCGCCAAGTGCTTATAACAGCATGGGGGGAAAGAGAAGAAGGAAGAAAAAACAACAATCAGTTAGCGTGTCGTTTCATCCTGTTGGCGCCCCGTCCTTTTAAAACATGTTCAAGCAGAATAACGTTGGCCGATAACGAGGCTATCGCGCTGCAGCAGATGCTGGCCTTCCAATCATGTGACGTCTCCCCTGACATGGCTTCACAAGCTGGGCTTATTGACATGGGGCTCTGGAGACGGACTAGAGAATCAGGACTGGCTGTCCACAACAACAATGGCCTCCCAAAAGCCCCACAGTAAACACATCCAAGAGCCTTTCATCTCCAAGGTTACAACAATAGCACATCTACCACAGGAAGCATCACTCGCAGTATATCCACACAACATTGTGAACGTAGACATGGAGCGAAATGCCATGAAACCTATATGGTTTAATGGGGGGGGATTGATTTGTTGTTAGCCCAGGCGGGGATCATGGCCAGCAGGTTGAACAGTTTATGCAAAGTTCATTACTACAACAGTGAACATAGCGATATGTAACCTTGTCTGGTAATGTTGAGAAGTTGAAGCCACAGTGATACATCTCACCCAACGGGTTAGTGTGCAGTTGACTGCCATTTGGAAAAGTGTTGTTGTGAATGAAGCTACAAAAAAAGAGTGGACTGGTACTAGTGACTTAAAAACATTCAAGGCAATATTCAATGTTGAGAAGAAAATCAAGTATCATACAGATACCACTAATCATACAGATATCACTAATCATACAGATATCGCTAATCATACAGATATCACTAATCATACAGATACCACCAATCATACAGATATCACCAATCATACAGATACCACTAATCATACAGGTACCACTAATCATACAGATATCACTAATCATACAGATATCACCAATCATACAGATACCACTAATCATACAGATACCGCTAATCATACAGATACCGCTAATCATACAGATATCGCTAATCATACAGATACCGCTAATCATACAGATATCGCTAATCATACAGATATCACTAATCATAGTATAATGATTAGTACCTCTTCTTTTCAAATCTCTGTTCATTGAATTTTCAACAAATACATTCCAAACAGTATTGCCTAATAATACCCCAAATTCAATAAAAAGGAGGATATATTCTCAGAATATCCCCCCCCCCCGTGTTTTTCACATTCTCTGTTTGATAAAGGAGGATCTGTGTACACTCCCCCATGCGTTTCACATTGTGCGTCTCATTTCGTAGTAAAACCTCTCCAGCCTTTGATGTGTTCATGGCCAGAAAAAATACAGCTGACAGGATTCCTCTCAAAAACATTTTCCGTCGTTTTCACATTTTTTTTAGCTGCCATTCTCTCTCTCTTTATCTCGCTCCACCTGCCCATTCTGGCATGTGAAGTATCAGATCTTTCAGCCAACACGAACAGGGTTGCTTTGGTTCAAAAAAATCTATTTTTCCTTCAATGACAAATGGTTAATTTGGATAATCGTTTTTGTGAGAACATTTAAGAGGTGATGGCCTCATACGAGGACAATAAAGATGTGTTTCGCTACACTTGCATTAACATCTGCTAACCATGTGTATGTGACAAATAAAATTTGATTTGATTTGTTTTGGTATGAGTATGGCTTGCCCAGTCAAAACACAGCTCGATGGACGGACAGACAGACAGTGATATATGGAGGACAGCGACGGCCTTGACAAACCATTGTGAATAGACTATCAGGATTGTCACCATGACGGCAGAGTTGAAGAATCCAATGTTTGACAAGAGTGTTGGTTGTTCCTTTTCACGAGGCAGTCTTCCATAAAACAGAAAGGCTACACAACACGGACCAAAACCCAATTGTCAATGTGGCCACTAGACATAGGCCATCCACACTTCCTGGGATACAAACCCTCCGCGCTTAACCACCACAAATATGACAAAACATACAGGGCCTTCAGAGAGTATGTACACTCCTTCTGTTTCCACATTACTGTTAAATGTCAAATGGTGGCTTCTGAGTCACTGATCTACACACAATACCCCATAATGTCACTGATCTACACACAATACCCCATAATGTCACTGATCTACACACAATACCCCATAATGTCACTGATCTACACACAGTACCCCATAATGTCACTGATCTACACACAATACCCCATAATGTCACTGGCCTACACACAATACCCCATAATGTCACTGATCTACACAAAATGCCCCATAATGTCACTGATCTGATCTACACACATAAACTGATCTACACACAATACCCCATAATGTCACTGATCTACACACAATACCCCATAATGTCACTGATCTACACACAATACCCCATAATGTCACTGATCTACACACAGTACCCCATAATGTCAAAGTGGAATTTTGTTTGTTGAAAGTTGTCGGAATTAATGCAAAAATTCTAAGCTGAAATGTCTTCAGCCATTCAGTATTCAAGCCCTTTGTTATGGCAAGCAGAAATAAACCCAGGAGTGAAAATGTGCTTGTTAAATCACATAATAAGTGGTATGGATTCACTCTGTGTTCAACAATAAGGGTTCACATGATTGTTGAATGACCCCCATCTTGTCACGCCCTGATCTGTTTCCCCTGTCCTTGTGCTTGTCTCCACCCCCTTCCAGGTGTCACCCATCTTCCCCATTATCCCCTGTGTATTTATATCTGTGTTGTCTGTTTGTCTGTTGCCAGTTCATCTTGTTTGTTCAAACCTACCAGCGTTTTGTCTCAGCTCCTGGTTTACCCCAGTCTCTCTTTTTCTCGTCCTCCTGGTTTTTGAACTTTGCCTGACCTGACCCTGAGCCTGCCTGCCGTCCTGTACCTTTGCTCCACCTCTGCCTGACCTGACCCTGAGCCTGCCTGGCGTTCTGTACCTTTCTCCATCTCTGGATTACCGATCTCTGCCTGACCTGACCCTGAGCCTGCCTGGCGTTCTGTACCTTGGCCTCTGCTCTGGATGATCGACCCCTGCCTGATCTGACCCTGAGCCTGCCTGCCGTCCTGTACCTTTGCTCCACCTCTGCCTGACCTGACCCTGAGCCTGCCTGGCGTTCTGTACCTTGGCCTCTGCTCTGGATGATCGACCCCTGCCTGCCTTGACCTGTCGTTTGCTCCTGTTGTTACAATAAACGCTGTTACATCACACAGTCTGTACTGGGGTCTTACCTTGATTCCTGAGACATCTCTATGATTTAATTAATGAACCCTTATTTTACCAGGTAAGTGTGTGTGTGTGTGTGTGTGTGTGTGTGTGTGTGTGTGTAGTTAATATGCAGTGTGGGTGAGTGTGACTGTTAGCCATATGATATTGCAGAGTGAAAATAATTTGGGTTATTTTATATTTAACATCCCTGTGCTGTGTATCCTGAACTGATCTCCGAGGTAACACTGGCTCGTTTCATGTTTATTATGAGCCCACCCACTCTCCTATCAATATCTGGGTTGTTAATCCCCTAGAGAGTCTCCCTCTCGGAGATGCAGAGCTCTAGGCGGTATAGTGCTGACGCCGGCCCGGTTTGAGGAGAAACGGTAACATTCCTGCTACAGCTCCAAATCCAAACCCGTATCCCCCAATATGAACAGCTTTAGGACTACCTCTTTTTCAGTGACTTGAATTTAAAGTACATCTCAAAGGTCAGATTCCTGGTGATCTGAAATGACCTGCTACCATCAGGCTTTGAGGCAGTAGCCTGGACACAGATGTGTTTGTGCTTTTGCCTGTTTGGTGTGACAATTTCACGGAGTTGTCAAGAGAGCAGAAACAGACTGACGCCCAGGCTATTCGGGCAGATGTTTCCTATCAGATGTATTTTATCCCTCTGTAATGTGTGAGAGTTGCAGGGGACATTGTAGGTGTAAGTCAACGATTCTACTAAACCATTTGCCTCCATATTTAGGACGCAATTACATGTGAATTGAGTGCCAGTCACAAACCGAAACAGTCAAACATGTTTTTGGATTGCATAAATAAAATGGCACCTTAAACATAATGCTAATATGTGAAGTCACTGTGGGAGTCCATGCATCAGAAGTACCATATACAATTAAAAACAAAATATTAAAATACGATTTTAACATCTAAATATATATTATAATTTTTTTTAGGGGTAAATCAGCTTTAAAAATGCAGATAGATTGTAGCTTCCATCAATGCAATTGTCTGCATCACTTCCAATCCCCCAAATATGTTTTTGCATATATATATATATAGTAGTGTGTGTGTGTGTATATATATATACACTACCGTTCAAAAGTTTGGGGTCACTTAGAAATGTCCTTGTTTTTGAAAGAAAAGCAAATAATAACATCAAAATGATCCGAAATACAGTGGAGACATTGTTAATATTGTAAATGACTACTGTAGCTGGAAACGGCTGTGTACTACTCCCTTCACAGAACAGCGCAAACTGGCTCTAACCAGAATAGAAAGAGGAGTGGGAGGCCCCGGCGCACAACTAAGAAAGAGGACACATACATTAGTGTCTGATTTGAGAAACAGACACCTCACAAGTCCTCAACTGGCAACTTCGTTAAATAGTACCCGCAAAACACCAGTCTCAATGTCAACAGTGAAGAGGCAACTCCGAGATGCTGGCCTTCTAGGCAGAGTTCCTCTGTCCAGTGTCTGTGTTCTTTTACCCCTCTTAATTTTTGTTTTTTATTGGTCAGTCTGAGATATGGCTTTTTCTTTGCAACTCTGCCTAAAAGGCCAGCATCCCGGACTCGCCCCTTCACTGTTGATGTTGAGACTATTTTAGATTTTAGATTCTTTAAGTAGCCACCCTTTGCCTCCATGACAGCTTTGCACACTCTTGGCATTCTCTCAACCAGCTTCACCTGGAATGCTTTTCCAACAGTTTTGAAGATGTTCCCACATATGCTGAGCACTTATTGGCTGCTTTTCCTTCACTTTGTGGTCCAACTCATCCCAAACCATCTCAATTGGGTTCAGGTCAGGTGATGTGGAGGCCAGGTCATCTGATGCAGTACTGCATCACTCTCCATCTTGGTCAAATATCCCTTACACAGCCTGGAGGTGTGTTGGGTCATTGTCCTGTTGAAAAACAAATGATAGTCCCACTAAGCGCAAACCAGATGTGATGGAGTATTGCTGCAGAATGCCGTGGTAGCCATGCTGGTTAAGTGTGCCTTGAATTCTAAATAAATCCCTGACAGTGTCATCAGAAAAGCACCCCTACACCATCACACCTCCTCCTCCATGCTTCACGGTGGGAACCACACATGCGGAGATCATCCGCTCACCTACTCTGCGTCTCACAAAGATACAGCGGATGGAACAAAAACTCGCAAATTTAGACTCTTCAGACCAAAGCACAGATTTCCACCGGTCTAATGTCCATTGCTCGTGCTTCTTGGCCCAAGCAAGTCTCTTCTTAATATTGGTGTCCTTTAGTAGTTGTTTCTTTGCAGCAATTCAACCATGAAGGCCTGATTCATGCAGTCTTGTCTGAACAGTTAATGTTGAGATGAGTCTGTTATTTGAACTTGGTGAAGCATTTATTTGGGTTAGAATTTCTGAGGCTGGTAACTCTCATGAACTTATCCTATGCAGCAGAGTTAACTCTGGGTCTTCCTTTCCTGTGGCGGTCCTCATGAGAGCCAGTTTCATCATAGCGCTTGATGGTTTTTGCGACTGAACTTGAAGAAACTTTCAAAGTTCTTGAAATTTTCCGCATTGACTGACCTTCATGTCTTAAAGTAATGATGGGCTCTCATTTCTCTTTGCTTATTTGAGCTGTTCTTGCCACAATATGGACTTGGTATTTTACCAAATAGGGCTATCTTCTGTATATCACCCATACCTTGTCACAACACAATTGATTGGTTCAAACACATTAAGAAGGAAAGGAATTCCACAAATCAACTTTTAGCAAGGCACATCTGTTATTGAAATGCATTCCAGTTGACTACCTCATGAAGCTGGTTGAGAGAAAGCCAAGAGAGTGCAAAGCTGTTGTCACGATCGTCGTAATGAGCGAACCAAGGCGCAGCGTTGATTGAAGTTCCACATCTTTATTTCCACATCTTTATTATTTTTTTTAAACAAAAACAATAAACCAATAACAACGTGAAGAAGTGGTGCACAAACACAAAACAATATCCCACAAACACAGGTGGGGAAAAATGGCTACTTAAATATGATCCCCAATTAGAGGCAACGATAACCAGTTGCCTCTAATTTGGAACCATACAAAACACCAACATAGAACATTTATACTAGAACACCTCCTAGTGACCTACACCATAGAGAAACAAGGGCTCTCTATGGTCAGGGCGTGACAGCTGTCATCAAGGCAAAGGATGGCTATTTGAAGAATCTAAAAAATAAAATGTATTTTGATTTGTTTAACACTTTTTTGGTGACTACATGTTATTTCATAATTTACATGTTGTAACGGCTTTCTTCTACCTCCTTCTCTGACGAAGAGGTGGAATAAGGATCGGACCAAAATGCAACGTGGTTCGTTCGATACATCTTTAATATTGACGAAACACAAACAATACAAAACAACAAACGTCGAAAACCGAAACAGCCCTGACTGGTGCAACAAACACAGAGACGGGAACAATCACCCACAAACACACAGTGAAACCCAGGCTGCCTAAATATGGTTCCCAATCAGAGACAACGATAATCACCTGACTCTGATTGAGAACCGCCTCAGGCAGCCATAGACTAATCTATACACCCCACACAACCCCAAGACAAAACACACTACAAATAAACCCATGTCACACCCTGGCCTGACCCAATAAATGAAAATAACATAATAAATATAGACCAGGGCGTGACACGTCTTCACTATTATTCTACAATGTAGAAACAAGTCCAAATAAAGAAATACCCTGGAATGAGTAGGTGTGTCCAGACTTTTGACCTCCATGTATGTATGTATGTATGTATGTATGTATGTATGTAATGTATGTAATGTATGTATGTATGTATGTATGTATGTATATTCACATATTTGTTTTAAGTATATTTTCCTTTATATTACTTTCTAACCCTACCACCTCTCCCCTAATTGAGTAAACTAGTGAACAACAACGCTTAGTCCTCTACTTCCAGCTTATATATACTATATACTTAGCATCTTATTATCTTATTTGAAAAGCAAATATCTCCTCTAGTTTCTGAAATAATCTCGTACACTAATCCAAATAAACAACAGGCCCAGTGGGGGCCAATAACAGGATAATTGTGGCCATTGCGTACATTCTGACAAGTGTTCTTGATGGGTTAAAAACCTGACTCAGTCTGCGTTTGAATTTGAGTGAGTGAGTGAGTGAGTGAGTGAGTGAGTGAGTGAGTGAGTGAGTGAGTGAGTGAGTGAGTGTGAGCGTGAGAGCCAGAGAGAGGGGCGTTTGGGGGTGGTCCAGACATCCAGTCCATGTGTAGCCGACCTCACACGCACACAGCCTCCTCGCATCAGTTGAAAGAAACCTGACTGCGCGACGGATGCAGTGCACGAAGCTCCTGGTGTTCCACATCGTTCATTTGAATCAGTTATTTTTTCCGTGTAGGGTGTTTCCCGACACTATTCGGTTTTGTAAATGTTTTCTTAAGTATGAATACTCATGGATCTATTGCGCAAAAATATTCCTCTTATTTCTCCGCTATCCCGATGGCAGAAGCGGGGACAAAGCCGAGGAGCGTACCGGGGATACTGCTTTAGTGGAAACCAGACCCGTTGTCTGTGATTGGAAAAATCGCACGGCTGCTACTTTTCTTTGCGATTGACGGCAGTCCTTAAACACAGCCGTCAATAAGGTAACTAGGCTATCCTGTGGAAACAGAGGTGCTCAATGTGTTTCCATTATATTATGCGATCCAATTGCAGCAGGGTAGGTTCATTTAAAACATGTACCAATATGTGGATAAAGTTATTGTTTTACAAATATTCAATCCATGCCTTCCATTATGTTTGGTTAGTTGGTTGTGGTGCATGACATGTTTATATTTAGCGTATATGCATAAGAGAAGCTTACCCTGCGTCCCCGCGAGCACAGACGGACACAAACCGTTATCTCTGTCGGTAGACATTACTTGCCAGTCGCATGCTGTTTAAAACATCACTTTTCTACAGGTGGCGCAATTATTCCAACCACATAGTGGCAAAGCGGTGTTTAATGCGTTGTTACAATTGTAATAGTCTATGCTCTCTTAGCGTGTGCTGATTTCTTATGATATTGGGCCACTGCTCACGTGTCTGCCAGAGGAATAACCTGGGCTATAGGTATCACTATCTGCAGAAAAAATAAATAAACAAATAGATGCTTAGGCCTACCATTCATTGCACTTATTTCGCTGACATCTAATGTCCTACATTTCCTATTGTTCTGTAGTGATATCGGATAGAGGGAGCATTATGATATTTTAATATTTCAAAGTTAATTTAGGCCTATAGTTTGGAATAAAGTCGTTACATTTTAAAAGTCTATATTTTTCAGTGTTTGGGTTTTAGTTCCCAGTGTAACAATGTGAATTCGGTTGAGGTGGAATCAGAGCGGAACTGAGCGCCCCGAAAGAGGAGCCTGAGCTGATGATGATGAATGCTGATTGTAGTGACTGACTACCATTCAGAGCGATCACATTTTTGTAGAGAAATACAAAGGCATTTATCTTACATAATGTATCACTGCCACACAAAGCCTTTTGAATTGTCATGTTAATTCATTTTTTTATTGATTCCCCCTTTTTATGACATTAATTCAAACCGTAGAACGTTGTGCTACTGTGGATGGTTTACGTGTCTTTGTGAATGATATTCTGCTCTCACCTCTACACAGACATATTATTTCAATTACAAAAGCTAGCTGGTCAGAGAAACAATTCATTTTTATTTATATTTCTGGCTACTTGATTCTCTCTCTCTGCCTCTCTCTCTCTCTCTCTCTCTCTGCCCCTCTCTATCTGCCTCTCTCTCTCTCTCTCTCTCTCTCTGTCTCTCTCTCTTTCTCTCTCTCTCAACCCCTGCCTTTAGGGCAGAGATTAGTGGAGGGTGAACTAACGGTACATTAGTGATTGAGCATTCAGTGGACATAAGAGACTTTTGATATCAGCTTATTCAGTAGAAGCAACAAGCCACAACAGAGGGAAAGCCATCTGGCGCATCGCTGGAGGTCACATAGAAAGCAGAGGCACAGAACACACTGCACTGACACAATACACTACACTGACACAGAATACACTACACTGACACAGAATACACTGCACTGACACAGAACACACTACACTGACACAGAACACACTACACTGACACAGAACACACTACACTGACACAGAATACACTACACTGACACAGAATACACTACACTGACACAGAATACACTGCACTGACACAGAATACACTACACTGACACAGAACACACTACACTGACACAGAACACACTGCACTGACACAGAACACACTGCACTGACACAGAACACACTACACTGACACAGAATACACTGCACTGACACAGAATACACTACACTGACACAGAATACACTGCACTGACACAGAACACACTGCACTGACACAGAATACACTACACTGACACAGAATACACTGCACTGACACAGAACACACTGCACTGACACAGAACACACTGCACTGACACAGAATACACTGCACTGACACAGAATACACTGCACTGACACAGAATACACTGCACTGACACAGAATACACTACACTGACACAGAATACACTGCACTGACACTGAACACACTGCACTGACACAGAATACACTACACTGACACAGAATACACTGCACTGACAGAGAATACACTACACTGACAAAGAATACACTACAACTGAGGCTGAGGCTCTACAACTGAGGCTACAACACAACACTACAACTGAGGCTCTTCACACGTAATGCATACATCATTAAATAACTGGTATACACTTCACAACAACTGTTGCAAGTTCAGTTCTTTATTAGAGGCTATAGTACAATGATATGCATCAATAGCAGGGTTACTCCATTGTTCTCTAGTGTAACCATTATTTCCTTCCACCTCAGGTATATGACTTGGCTCTGACTGCCGGCGTCTAAATGAAGTGGCCCAGCCATGCAATGTTCCTGGAAGGCAGTGATCCTGCTGGCCTTGGCCTCCATCGCCATCCAGTACACCGCCATCCGGACTCTCACCTCCAAGCCCTTCCAGCTCTGCCCCGTGCCAAGCCCCCAGAACTGTGGCCTCCTGGGAGGCCCCGAGACAGAGTCCCCCATAGAGGGGCGGGCCGGCTGCGACGACTACCCCTACTTCAGCTTCAACGCCTCCCGTAAGACCCACATCATGGTGCTGGCTACAACACGCAGCGGCTCCTCCTTCGTGGGCCAGCTGCTCAACCAGCATGCTGACATCTTCTACCTATTCGAGCCCCTCTACCATGTCCAGACCACTCTGATCCCTCGGCTATCTCACAGCCGCAACGCAGCCGACCGCAGGGTGATGCTGGGTGCCAGTCGCGATCTCCTGCGGAGCCTCTACGGCTGTGACCTCTACTTCCTAGAGAGTTACATTAAGCCGGCGCCGGCCAACCACACCACGGACAAGCTGTTCCGTAGAGGGGCCAGCCGGGCGCTATGCTCGCTTCCCGTGTGTGATGCCTTTGGACCCACCGACGCCAATGTAGAGGAGGGTGACTGCGTCAAGAAGTGTGCCTCCCTCAACATGACACTGGCGGCTGATGCCTGCCGCGTGAAGCGGCATGTGGCCATCAAGGTTGTGCGTGTGCCGGAGATCGGGGACCTGCGGGCGCTGGTGGAGGATCCACGGCTGAACATCAAGGTTATCCAGTTGGTGCGCGACCCTCGCGGGATCCTGTCGTCGCGGATCGAGACTTTCCGGGACACCTACCGTCTGTGGAGGATCTGGAGGGCCACAGGGCGGAGGCCCTACAACCTGGACCTCAGCCAGCTGACAGTGGTTTGTGAGGACTTCCTCGGCTCTGTGTCCACAGGACTCAGCCACCCCCACTGGCTCAAAGGGAAGTATATGCTGGTGCGTTACGAGGATCTGTCCAGGAACCCTCTGCTGAAGACCATGGAGATATATGACTTCCTGGGTCTGCCGATGGACAAGAGCGTGGAGGAGTGGATACAGACCAACACTAGGGGCAGCACCGAGCTGTCGGCTAAACACAAGTACGGTACAGTGAGGGACTCAGCGGCCAACGCAGAGAGCTGGCGCTTGAAACTGTCCTACGACATGGTGGAGTACACGCAGGCCACGTGTCACAAGGTTCTACATCAGCTGGGCTATAAGGCAGTAAAGTCAGCTGAGGAACTGAAAAACATGTCGCTCTCACTTGTGCAGGACAAAACTTTTGTACCTTTTTCCTAACAAAGATAGTTCCCGGATGACTATTGTTTCTGATATATTTATAAATGTTGCCTTATAATTTTCATGGATTATGTTTGTGTTTTTGTCTGTTGATTTCAAATTTGCACTACAACTTAAGAATTCTTAAAGTCATCTGAGGGTGGGAGTTCACTTGTTGGTTTAGGAACAGCACAAAATGTTTGATTTAAAGAAAAAAAAACTAGAGATAAACACACCAGTTTACAAATGTAAAATCAACTCCCGAGGATTTGATAATGAAGACCATTGACTTTTACTTTCAGCCGTCTGAACTAAATGCAAAGCACCGTCCTCATAGATTCCCTGTATGCCAGCTGTTGCATCAACACACACAGTGAATGCTGCCATTCCCTCTAAGGGGTGACTGAGTCCGCGTTGCAGGAGGACAACAGACTTTTATAGGACTGGACAACATTGGACTGGACAAGACCAACTGTGCAATAAATAGTGAATGTTGCACTCAACCTTTACCAGGATCGTCTTTCTGTCAAGGGGAACGGGGAATACTGGTGACAGGGTGTCACACAACGCAGGGTAATAGCCCACGATACCTACACCCACCCCCCCGAGTAAAGGGCTTAAATCCCACAGGAAGTGGTATGAATGTTTCATCACAGCTTCAGGCGTTCAGGGTCTCTAACCGTCTGTTCCTAACAAAGTCATGAATACTAACCCAGCATCCATAGCAGGAACAAGAGGAAATGGCACAATTGAGTCCATGGGGGGGGGGGTGCTTTTTCCATTGGTGACCAATAAACAGCCCATCCGAAACATTCCTAAACCCAGTCAGAGGTAAAGGCATTAGCGTTACATCACACCCCTTGCCACCGCAGTATCTGGGGCAGATTTGTATAAGCATTTTCCTCAATGGAATGTTAGCATCTGTTGAGAGGGATTAAAACGTAGAACGTTAAGGTAAAACAAAACAGAGAATTATTATGAATTGAAGACATATTTTCATCTTGTGTTTTTAAGCATCGTCTTCTATTCCTTTCAGAGAAAACTGCAAGCAAATCACCCATGACCAAATCTAAATCTGACCCCCTTGGCTCTTTAATGTATTTAGAAACAATGCTATACTGAATAGTGAAGGATGTGAATGCCCAGGTCAAAGTGAAGTTTAGGGACAGTGTGGACTGTGATTTCTATCCATTTACCCAGAACAGATAACGCTGTATATGGGAATTCACACACTCTGTGGCTCATCAGTATTGGTGGCTGGGCGTCCTTTGAGATGCAGAACACAAGGCTGTGATCCTACTCTGGTCCGGGGATGGAAGCACACTCTTCCACTCTCTGTCGCTCACTCTCTGTCTCACTCTCCCACTCTCTGTCGCTCTCTCTCTGTCTCACTCTTCCACTCTCTGTCTCACTCTCCCACTCTCACTCTCTGTCTCACTCTCCCACTCTCTGTCGCTCTCTCTCTGTCTCACTCTTCCACTCTCTGTCGCTCTCTCTCTGTCTCACTCTTCCACTCTCTGTCGCTCTCTCTCTGTCTCACTCTCCCACTCTCTGTCGCTCTCTCTCTGTCTCACTCTCCCACTCTCTGTCGCTCTCTCTCTGTCTCACTCTCCCACTCTCTGTCGCTCTCTCTCTGTCTCACTCTTCCACTCTCTGTCGCTCTCTCTCTGTCTCACTCTCCCACTCTCTGTCGCTCTCTCTCTGTCTCACTCTCCCACTCTCTGTCGCTCTCTCTCTGTCTCACTCTTCCACTCTCTGTCTCTCTCTCTGTCTCACTCTCCCACTCTCTGTCGCTCTCTCTCTGTCTCACTCTCCCACTCTCTGTCGCTCTCTCTCTGTCTCACTCTTCCACTCTCTGTCGCTCTCTCTCTGTCTCACTCTCCACTCTCTGTCGTCTCTCTCTGTCTCACTCTCCCACTCTCTGTCGCTCTCTCTCTGCTCTCTCTCTGTCTCACTCTCTGTCTCACTCTCCCACTCTCTGTCGCTCTCTCTCTGTCTCACTCTCCCACTCTCTGTCGCTCTCTCTGTCTCACTCTCCCACTCTCTGTCTCTCTGTCTCACTCTCCCACTCTCTGTCGCTCTCTCTCTGTCTCACTCTCCCACTCTCTGTCGCTCTCTCTCTGTCTCACTCTCCCACTCTCTGTCGCTCTCTGTCTCACTCTGTCTCACTCTCCCACTCTCTGTCTCTCTCTCTGTCTCACTCTCCCACTCTCTGTCTCACTGTCTCTCCCACTCTCTGTCGCTCTCTCTGTCTGTCTCCCACTCTCTGTCTCACTCTCCCACTCTCTGTCGCTCTCTCTCTGTCTCACTCTCCCACTCTCTGTCTGTCCACTCTCTGTCGCTCTCTCTCACTCTCCCACTCTCTGTCGCTCTCTCTCTGTCTCACTCTCCACTCCCTCTGTCGTCGCTCTCTCTGTCTCACTCTCCCACTCTCTGTCGCTCTCTCTCTGTCTCACTCTCCCACTCTCTGTCGCTCTCTCTCTGTCTCACTCTCCCACTCTCTGTCGCTCTCTCTCTGTCTCACTCTCCCACTCTCTGTCTCACTGTCTCACTCCCACTCTCTGTCGCTCTCTCTCTGTCTCACTCTTCCACTCTCTGTCTCTCTTCCACTCTCTCTCTGTCTCACTCTCCCACTCTCTGTCGCTCTCTCTCTGTCTCACTCTCCCCCTCTCTCTGTCTCACTCTCCCACTCTCTGTCTCACTCTCCCACTCCCACTCTGTCGCTCTCTCTCTGTCTCACTCTCCCACTCTCCCACTCTCTGTCTCTGTCGCTCTCTCTCTGTCTCACTCTCCCACTCTCTGTCGCTCTCTCTCTGTCTCACTCTCCCACTCTCGCTCTCTCTGTCTCACTCTCCCACTCTCTGTCTCACTCTCCCACTCTCTGTCGCTCTCTCTCTGTCTCACTCTCCCACTCTCGCTCTCTCTCTGTCTCACTCTCCCACTCTCGCTCTCTCTCTGTCTCACTCTCCCACTCTCGCTCTCTCTCTGTCTCACTCTCCCACTCTCTGTCGCTCTCTCTCTGTCTCACTCTCCCACTCTCGCTCTCTCTCACTCTGTCTCTCTCTGTCTCCCTCCCACTCTTGCTCTCTCTCTGTCTCACTCTCCCACCTCTGTCGCTCTCTCTCTCTGTCTCACTCTCCCACTCTCTCCTCTCTGTCTCACTCTCTCTGTCGCTCTCTCTCTCTCCCACTCTCGCTCTCTCTCTGTCTCACTCTCCCACTCTCTGGCTCTCTCTCTGTCTCACTCTCTCTCTCTCTCTCTGTCTCACTCTCCCACTCTCACTCTCTCTCTCTGTCTCACTCTCCCACTCTCTGTCGCTCTCTCTCTGTCTCACTCTCCCACTCTCTGTCGCTCTCTCTCTGTCTCACTCTCCCACTCTCTGTCGCTCTCTCTCTGTCTCACTCTCTCCCTCTCTGTCGCTCTCTCTCTGTCTCACTCTCCCACTCTCTGTCGCTCTCTCTCTGTCTCACTCTCCCACTCTCTGTCGCTCTCTCTCTGTCTCACTCTTCCATTCTCGCTCTCTCTCTCACTCTGTCGCTCTCCCACTCTCTCTCTGTCTCACTCTCCCACTCTCTGTCGCTCTCTCTATGTCTCACTCTATCTCTGTCTCAATCTCTGTCTCATTCTCCCACTCCTACTCTCTGTATCACTCTCTCGCTCTCACTCTCTGTCTCTCTCTGTTGCTCTCTGTCTGTCTCACTCTCCCACTCTCACTCTCTGTCTCCCTCTCCCACTCTGTCACTCTCTCTCTCTGTCTCACTCTCCCACTCTCGCTCTCTGTATCACTTTCCCACTCTATCGCTGTCTCACTCTCTCTGTCTCATTCTCCCACTCTCCCACTGCCACTCTCTGTATTACTCTCTCTCTCGCTCTCTGTCTCACTCTCCCACTCTCCCTCACAGCAGTCCCAGGAGACGCTTGTGTTCCTCTATACAGCTTATTCTCTCTCCATCTCCCTCCCACTGTCTCACACAGCAGTCCCAGGAGACTCTTGTGTTCCTCTATACAGCTTATTCTCTCTCCATCTCCCTCCCACTGTCTCACACAGCAGTCCCAGGAGACGCTTGTGTTCCTCTATACAGCTTATTCTCTCTCCATCTCCCTCCCACTGTCTCACACAGCAGTCCTAGGAGACTCTTGTGTTCCTCTATACAGCTTATTCTCTCTCCATCTCCCTCCCACTGTCTCACACAGCAGTCCCAGGAGACTCTTGTGTTCCTCTATACAGCTTATTCTCTCTCCATCTCCCTCCCACTGTCTCACACAGCAGTCCCAGGAGACTCTCCTGGAAATATTCCGCATCTATTTGAAGTGGTGGGAAAGCTTTTTGTGTGTGTGTGTGTGTGTGTGTGTGTGTGTGTGTGTGTGTGTGTGTGTGTGTGTGCACCAAAATTACACAAGCTGACCCTTGACCTGCCCGTCAAGCAGAAAACAAGACATGGTTATCCTCCTACATGGTCTTGATACTGTAAACAATATTTTCTCCACAGCATCTCCAATAGCCTAACAGCAACACCTCAGAGCTATGAACTTATTGTAACCAAATCAGATGCTGGCAATGATCAAACAAACGTCTTTATTTTACTGTTGAAGCAGATTATGATTACGCCTGCCCTATTCACTTTGAGCAGAAGCTGCTGGGAGAGGCGTATTAATACGCCTGCCCTATTTTCTTTGAGCAGAAGCTGCTGGGAGAGGCGTATTAATACGCCTGCCCTATTTTCTTTGAGCAGCTGCTGCTGGGAGAGGCGTATTAATACGCCTGCCCTATTTTCTTTGAGCAGAAGCTGCTGGGAGAGGCGTATTAATACGCCTGCCCTATTTTCTTTGAGCAGAAGCTGCTGGGAGAGGCGTATTATACGCCTGCCCTATTTTCTTTGAGCAGAAGCTGCTGGGAGAGGCGTATTAATACGCCTGCCCTATTTTCTTTGAGCAGAAGCTGCTGGGAGAGGCGTATTAATACGCCTGCCCTATTTTCTTTGAGCAGAAGCTGCTGGGAGAGGCGTATTAATACGCCTGCCCTATTTTCTTTGAGCAGAAGCTGCTGGGAGAGGCGTATTAATACGCCTGCCCTATTTTCTTTGAGCAGAAGCTGCTGGGAGACGCCTGCCCTATTTTCTTTGAGCAGAAGCTGCGTATTAATACGCCTGCCCTATTTTCTTTGAGCAGAAGCTGCTGGGAGAGGCGTATTAATACGCCTGCCCTATTTTCTTTGAGCAGAAGCTACTGGGAGAGGCGTATTATCACGCCTGACCTTAGTCCAGAGTTCAGGGCCTGCTCTCCATGTGTTCTGCGCCATGCGTGAGCTACTGAGCCGTCGTGATGTTTATTGTGTCCCTGGGCAGAACATATGGCTCACAAACCCACTAAAAAAGAATAGACCAAATCCCTTCACGGCTTTCATTCCTATCCACACTTAATTCTATCCAATATGAGGCACTTGAAGGCCCCGTATATAAGCACTGGCTGTGACTGTGAAGTGATCAGCTCAGCTGCCATGGGGCTTTGCTCGGTGTACTGTGTACAATACATCGCCTGGGGGTGAATGCTCATCGCCACTCCTAAGTGAGACTTTGGTCTTGTGGCCTTGTGTACTAGCAAAAAGTTAAAAGCATGAGTTTACTCACACGCCTTGTGTACACTCCTCATATGGAAGAGAGAGAACTACGGCACGGGGAAGCTCTCTACAAAGGAGGGATACCAGATGTACATCCTTTATTCTAGAAGGATTTTCAATATTGTATAACCAGGTGCACAAGCATGGTGAGTTTGGGGGACTGTGGTGCAATGAAGGAGACATTCTGTAGGCTACTCCTGAGTTTTGGGAACATTCACCATCATTTTCAACAGCTGAGTTCACCTGTTGACTGATGACATGTACAACCGATGGCGAGGCACTGACAGTTCCTGCTGCAAATTTTTAATTTTTTTATTTTACCTTTATTTAACCAGGCAAGTCAGTTAAGAACAAATTCTTATTTTCAATGACGGCCTAGGAACAGTGGGTTAACTGCCTGTTCAGGGGCAGAATGACAGATTTGTCCCTTGTCAGCTCGGAGGTTTGAACTTGCAACCTTCCGGTTACTAGCCCAACGCTCTAACCACTAGGCTACCCAATGCCGTGCTTTGTTCAGCCATGCGTCACACTACGCTTGTCATTATTACACATGAAAACATCATCGGAATGTTCCTCAATCCAACATTATATCTAGTGTCCAGTCCACTCCAATAGAGTCTTTATATCTCATGGTCTAGCAAGGGAAGTTGTCCTGTGGTTAGAGCAATGTAGCTTTCCAGTCAGACAGTAAAGTGTGTGTGTGTGTGTGTGTGTGTGTGTGTGTGTGTGTGTGTGTGTGTGTGTGTGTGTGTGTGTGTGTGTGTGTGTGTGTGTGTAGCTTTCCAGTCAGACAGTAAAGTGTGTGTATGTGTGTGTGTGTGTGTGTGTGTGTGTGTGTGTGTGTAGCTTTCCAGTCAGACAGTAAAGTGTGTGTGTGTGTGTGTGTGTGTGTGTGTGTGTGTGTGTGTGTGTGTGTGTGTGTGTGTGTGTGTGTGTGTGTGTGTACATGTCTGTATGTGTGTCTGTGTCTGTGCAGCCGGAATGATTGATTCTGCTGCCCCGCTGACTCCTGAGTGTCTGCTGTGCTATATCCTCACCTGTCCTCACGCTGTGAATGTCCTACAGCAATGATCACCAACCTTTTCAACCAAGTCCAGATCACTTTCTGAATCCAGATCACTTTCTGAATCCAGATCACTTTCTGAATCCAGATCACTCTCTGAATCCAGATCACTCTCTGAATCCAGATTACTTTCTGAATCAAGATCACTTTCTGAATCCAGATCACATTCTGAATCCAGATCACTTTCTGAATCCAGATCACTCTCTGAATCCAGATCACTCTCTGAATCCAGATCACTCTCTGAATCAAGATCACTTTCTGAATCCAGATCACATTGTGAATCCAGATCACTTTCTGAATCCAGATTACTTTCTGAATCCAGATCACTCTCTGAATCCAGATCACTTTCTGAGTCAAGGTCACTTTCTGAGTCCAGATCACTTTCTGAATCCAGATCACTTTCTGAGTCCAGATCACTTTCTGAGTCCAGATCACTTTCTGAGTCCAGATCACTTTCTGAGTCAAGGTCACTTTCTGAGTCAAGATCACTTTCTGAATCAAAATGCAAGCCGAGATCTACCCCTCAGACTTTATTTAAATATAAGCCTATGAAACATTAACCAATTATAAACAGTTCTGTAGCAATGAGGTTTGTGCAGTAGGGTATAAGGTATAGGCCCAATACATTATCACTGCATATTGGATATGCTTGAATTGTCCTGCCAATGTTGTTCTTCTCAGATCATTTGGAAATTATATTTTTTTAAATATAGCTCTATGATCACACTGGTAATAGATCATTTGTTGTATTACTTGTGATTCACAGCTGAGTGAGAATAATCAATAGCTTTTTTTTACGAGACTGATGGCCTTCATCTGTCTGAGGGAAGGGAGGGAGCAGCTGTGAGGCTGCCTCTTACCCGACTCACCCTCCCTCCCTCCCTCCCTCCCTCCCTCCCTCCCTCCCTCCCTCCCTCCGCTGAGCGAAAGGGGGACACAGTCTTCCAGCTGATGGGGAAACTCATGCACCAGTTCATGTTGTTAATCCCATGACCAAAGAAAGTGAAATATTCCTTGATATTAAAAAAGAGACAAGGTGCTAATAATAGCAACTCAAGCTTATGGGAAACACTTTTCTATACTCCATTACAGCTCAGTGCTGGATGTAGCATGAGTGGAAGTAGGCATAACGCCCATTTTATGGCTATAAAAGTGTTGAACAAAGTGTTGACAGTGATGAAGAACAACTTAAACATGAACTTACTCAAAAAAAACAGCAGTCCTTTGCTCAATTGGTTGAGTTTCTCTCTAGTCATGGTTTTAAACGTTTTGAAGTCTTACATTTTTAAATGAGCTATCTGATTGGCCAGGTGAACTTCTACCTTCAGACTCAGAAAATGTTTGAAAACAGTAAGACTTTGCCTTCCCGGAGCTAGGACTGCTGAATCAAGTGCATCTACCCCCATTTCCTGCAGCAACAGGAAATTAAAATTATACAGATTATTATTCATGGACATTTTTAGTCAGGTTTCGTAGGGGCTGATACATTTTTCATGAGGGAAATCAAGTCTGACATTCTAAAGTGTAAATTACAAACTTGAGAAGCATTTTTAAACCTCGAATACACTACAAGTTTGCGATTTCTTGCTGTGCAGGAAAATTCTCAGCAACAAAAGAGTGATCAAATGAATATCCTACATCTGTGTTCAAATGGACCACTTAAAATAACATGCCACAGAGGTTTTCACATTTAAGAAGATTGTTTAACTATTTTTATGACTCCTGCAACATTGTTGGTGTGGTGTTGATGGGGGGGAAACCGGCATTAAGAGTAGCTGTATAGGAGTAGTAACCCTACTAATACAAGCAACTAGGGAAAAGTATTGTCTAAGCAACAACACAAAGAACTGTACCTGTTGTATCAGTATGCTATTGCAGCACCAGTACTTACCCCAGTAAACCAAGAACATCCCTAAGACATTACATAATATCCTCTCGTAATAAGTTCTAGTTCAGTTAGTTTACCATAAAGTTCCTTAAACAATTTCATTTAAAAAATGTTTTTACTATCACAAGACAGTTTCAAATAAAACCATTTTCAACTCATAAATACTAGGAAGGTTGTGGTCCATAAAAGATTGATTAAAACATTGTGCCGAACAGCTGGTATAAAACACACAGGCCAAGGAAAAGTCTAAGGCCTAGATTCAATCAGATCGAGCCTATGCCCCCAAAGCTGATGTTTTGGCAGTGTCAGAGGGTGTCAGCTGCTTTTGTGATCATTGTCACGAAGCCACAATTGTCCCACTGGCGTTAGAAGTTCAGAGGAAGGAAGTGGAGGTGATATAGAAATAATGACACTGAAATGATCAGGAATCAAGGTAAGACCCAAGTACAGACTGTGTGAAGTAACAGCGTTTATTGTAACAACAGGGGCAAACGACAGGTTAAGGCAGGCAGGGGTCGGTAATCCAGAGCAGAGGCCAAGATACAGGACGGCAGGCAGGCTCAGGGTCAGGTCAGGCAGAGGTCGGTAATCCAGAGCAGAGGCCAAGATATAGAACGCCAGGCAGACTCAGGGTCAGGTCAGGCAGAGGTCGATAATCCAGAGCAGAGGCCAAGATACAGAACGGCAGGCAGACTCAGGGTCAGGTCAGGCAGAGGTTGGTAATCCAGAGCAGAGGCCAAGATATAGAACGCCAGGCAGGTTCAGGGTCAGTTCAGGCAGAGGTTGGTAATCCAGTGGCAGTGGTCAGTCGGTACAGGGTCAGGCAGACTGGTCAGGTGGGCGGGTACGGGGTCAGGCAGACTGGTCAGGTGGGCGGGTACGGGGTCAGGCAGACTGGTCAGGTGGACGGGTACAGGGTCAGGCAGACTGGTCAGGTGGGCGGGTACGGGGTCAGGCAGACTGGTCAGGTGGACGGGTACGGGGTCAGGCAGACTGGTCAGGTGGGCGGGTACGGGGTCAGGCAGAATGGTCAGGTGGACGGGTACGGGGTCAGGCAGACTGGTCAGGTGGGCGGGTACAGGGTCAGGCAGACTGGTCAGTCGGGCGGGTACGCGGTCAGGCAGACTGGTCAGGTGGGCGGGTATGGGGTCAGGCAGACTGGTCAGGTGGGCGGGTACGGGGTCAGGCAGACTGGTCAGGTGGACGGGTACAGGGTCAGGCAGACTGGTCAGGTGGGCGGGTACGGGGTCAGGCAGACTGGTCAGGTGGACGGGTACAGGGTCAGGACATGTAGAGTGGTCAGGCGGGCGGGTACGGGGTCAGGCAGACTGGTCAGGTGGACGGGTACGGGCTCAGGCAGACTGGTCAGGCGGGCGGGTACAGGGTCAGGACAGGAAGAGTGGTCAGGAGGGCGGATACAGGGTCAGGACAGGAAGAGTGGTCAGGAGGGCGGGTACAGGGTCAGGACAGGTAGAATGGTCAGGAGTGCGGGTACGGGGTCAGGCAGACTGGTCAGGAGGGCGGGTACAGGGTCAGGACAGGCAGACTGGTCAGGCGGGCGGGTACAGGGTCAGGACAGGAAGAGTGGTCAGGAGGGCGGATACAGGGTCAGGACAGGAAGAGTGGTCAGGAGGGCGGGTACAGGGTCAGGACAGGTAGACTGGTCAAAAACCAGGAGGACGAGATAAAGAGAGGCTGGGAAAAGACAGGCGCTGACAGGACAACCCTGGTAAACTTGACAAACAAGATGAACTGGCACAGACAGACAGAAAACAACGATATAAATACCAAGGAGATAATGGGGAAGATGGAGGATGGAAACAATCACAAAGCCAGGTGAAACAGATCAGGGCGTGACAGAAATGGAAAAATTATTAAACAAAATACAGGATTTCTATCATCGTGATGGAGGTGTAGATTACATCTATCATCCTAACGGAGGTGTAGATTACATCTATCATCCTAATTGTAGAAAAGGCCCATGGAGTTGGTGGAATAATCCTTTAATTCATTGCCATTTACTCAGCTGGGCCAGGGGCGCTTTAATTAGGTCAGGTGGAAATGTCCGACAGATCTCAACTCCATAAAAGGAGGAAATGGCCATCGCCTGATCTCGCTGCTTTCTCTTCCTTTACTCCGTCTAATCCAGAAGTTCTGTGCGTCCATGAATCCACACTACTCAGTAAATATACCACTTTATGGTTAAAGGAATTCCTGCCTCAGTCTCATCCATTCCTGTCACCTGACACGTGACCACCTGTTCACCTTCACTGTCAGTCATCCTACCTGTCCAGCTACCCACACAGATTCCACTAATCTTTCACTCATGGAGGTATAGATTACATCTATCATCCTAATGGAGGTGTAGATTATATCTGTCATCCTAATGGAGGTGTAGATTACATCTATCATCCTAATGGAGGTGTAGATTACATCTCATCTATCATCCTAATGGAGGTGTAGATTACATCTATCATCCCAATGGAGGTGTAGATTACATTTATCATCCTAACGGTGGTTTAGATTACATCTATCATCCTAATGGAGGAGTAGATTACATCTATCATCCTAACGGTGGTTTAGATTACATCTATCATCTTAACGGTGGTTTAGATTACATTTATCATCCTAACAGAGGTGTAGATTACATATATTAACTTAATGGAGGTGTAGACTACATCTGTCATCCTAATTTAGGTGTAGATGACAGCTGTCATCCTAACATAGGTGTAGATTATATCTGTCATCCTAATTTAGGTGTAGATTACATCTGTCATCCTAATGGAGGTGTAGATTACATCTGTCATCCTAATGGAGGTGTAGATTACATCTGTCATCCTAACGGAGGTGTAGATTATATCTGTCATCCTAATGGAGGTGTAGATTATATCTGTCATCCTAATGGAGGTGTAGATTACATTTATCATCCTAACGGAGGTGTAGATTACATTTATCATCCTAACGGTGGTGTAGATTACATTTATCATCCTATTGTAAATGTAGATTACATCTATCATCCTAACGGAGGTGTAGATTACATCTGTCATCCTAACGGAGGTGTAGATTACATCTGTCATCCTAACGGAGGTGTAGATTACATCTGTCATCCTAACAGAGGTGTAGATTACATCTGTCATCCTAATGGAGGTGTAGATTACATCTGTCATCCTAATGGAGGTCTAGATTACAGCTCACATTCCAGTGTTTGAACAAGGCTGCATGGGATTTATTTTAATGTGAATCCGTTCAGCCAATAGCAATGTCCGCTTTAGATATAGCTTGTGGATTTGACTGCTCTAACACGGCCCCAGCTGCGGACGCCGTAAATACATAAACTACGCGGATTTCGGGCTAAAGCAGATCTGATTGAACCAAGTGCTTGTCCTGTGTTCAAATTTGTGTTCCACTAATGCACACTCACAGGTTCCTTCCTCTGTCCTGAAAGAACCTTGTTTTCTGCTCTGAAGAGAGGCCCCCTTACCTGTGAATAACCCTAGTCTATTTTTCACCAGAGAGAGATGGAGAAAACACTGAGTAAAAGCTCCATGTGTTAACAGTGTGACTGTAATCTGTGGTGTGTGTGTGTGTGTGTGTGTGTGTGTGTGTGTGTGTGCGCGTGTGTGCGTGTGTGTGTGTGTGTGTGTGTGTGTGTTTATATGTTAAAATAGGTATGCTAACCCTGAAAGGGTTGGCATGGAAACTGTCCCTCTATAGGTTTAAACTGGGATCAGAGACTAATGCTGGCAAGCACAGTGTAGCTGAACACACACACACTTTTGGAGCCATTGATGCGTCTGTGTTGGGGAAAGTTTGTGTGTGTGTGTGTGTGTGTGTGTGTGGTGTGTGTGTGATTTGCATGTGTGTGTGTGTGTGTGTGTGTGTGTGTGTGTGTGTGTGATTTGCATGTGTGTGTGTGTGTGGTGTGTGTGTGATTTGCATGTGTGTGTGTGTGTGTGTGTGTGTGTGTGTGTGTGTGTGTGTGTGTGTGTGTGTGTGATTTGCATGTGTGTGTGTGTGTGTGTGTGTGTGTGTGTGTGTGTGTGTGTGTGTGTGATTTGCGTGTGTGTGTGATTGCGTGTGTATGTGTGTGTTTGTGTGTGTGTGTGTCTGTCCAGGAAAAACATAGAGACACAGAGCCTGGTCAGTGCAGCCGTTACGTCACTGTGGTGAGCTGTGACCATCTCGCTCTGACGCCATTTGATCAAATTCCCCATGGCAGGAATGCAATTGTACGATGGGATACACACAGACAGATAGACCGACACACACACACACACACACACACACACACACACACACACACACACACACACACACACACAGGATTGGCCTGCATATGTGGCAAAGCAATCATGAATACGTTCTGGGAACATGAAAATACAGCAATTAAAATGAACACACAGCTAGTGTAGTCACAGCATAGTCCAATAGCTACGGTAGGCTACATGAACACACAGCAAGTGTAATCACAGCATAGTCCCCTAGCTACGGTAGGCTACATGAACACACAGCTAGTGTAATCACAACATAGTCCAATAGCTACGGTAGGCTACATGAACACACAGCTAGTGTAGTCACAGCATAGTCCACTAGCTACGGTAGGCTACATGAACACACAGCTAGTGTAATCACAGCATAGTCCAATAGCTACGGTAGGCTACATGAACACACAGCTAGTGTAGTCACAACATAGTCCTACGGTAGGCTAGCTAGTGTAGTCACAACATAGTCCACTAGTAGGCTACATGAACACACAGCTAGTGTAGTCACAACATAGTCCCCTAGCTACGGTAGGCTACATGAACACAAAGCAGTCAATCATATGGTGTTTCTATCACATCTACCCTCAATCTAACAGTCAGTGTCCTCTCATTAATCAAAACACAGTCAGCGTTAGGAACCTATGAATGTGTTGTGAACTCAACCTCCTGAGTGTCCTCAACACCAGTGTTGGTGTTATGAGCAGAGACCTGAACTCCCCCATGTGTCAGCTTGGTCCTCCCACACACCTTCTGCTTCTGTCAGTGGGAGGGTTCTGGTTTGGTGGAGCTTCATCTCTCCTCTCCCTTCCATACAGCTGTCATCCATTCTGTCAGTGGGAGGGTTCTGGTTTGGGAGAGCTTCATCTCTCCTCTCCTCTCCCTTCCATACAGCTGTCATCCATTCTGTTAGTGGGAGGGTTCTGGTTTGGTAGAGCTTCATCTCTCCTCTCCTCTCCCTTCCATACGGCTGTCATCCATTCTGTCAGTGGGAGGGTTCTGGTTTGGTA
The DNA here is from genome assembly GCF_036934945.1 of Oncorhynchus masou masou. Lineage (NCBI taxonomy): Eukaryota > Metazoa > Chordata > Actinopteri > Salmoniformes > Salmonidae > Oncorhynchus > Oncorhynchus masou. Next base: position 11,420,256 of record NC_088213.1, on the reverse strand, counting down.
GAGCTTCATCTCTCCTCTACTCTCCCTTCCATACAGCTGTCATCCATTCTGTCAGTGGGAGGGTTCTGGTTTGGTGGAGCTTCATCTCTCCTCTCCCTTCCATACGGCTGTCATCCATTCTGTCAGTGGGAGGGTTCTGGTTTGGTAGAGCTTCATCTCTCCTCTCCTCTCCCTTCCATACGGCTGTCATCCATTCTGTCAGTGGGAGGGTTCTGGTTTGGTTGAGCTTCATCTCTCCTCTCCTCTCCCTTCCATACAGCTGTCATCCATTCTGTCAGTGGGAGGGTTCTGGTTTGGTGGAGCTTCATCTCTCCTCTCCCTTCCATACGGCTGTCATCCATTCTGTCAGTGGGAGGGTTCTGGTTTGGTGGAGTGACATATCTCCTCTCCTCTCCCTTCCATACGGCTGTCATCCATTCTGTCAGTGGGAGTGTTCTGGTTTGGTAGAGCTTCATCTCTCCTCTCCCTTCCATACGGATGTCATCCATTCTGTCAATGGGAGGGTTCTGGTTTGGTGGAGTGACATCTCTCCTCTCCCTTCAACACGGCTGTCAGGCCAATCTCTCCTTTTTATTAGTGAGTAGGAGTCTCTCTCTCTCACTAGGGAGAATAGGGAGGCAATCAAGGAGAAGAAGCAGAGGGGGAAGGAGGTTAAGGTGTAACAGGGAGCCACAAATAAATATCTCCTCTTCTTCCCTTGCTTTCCCCCCTCTCTCTTCCCCCCTCTTTCACCCCTCTCTTTCCACCCCCTCTTTCTTCCCACCCTCTCTGTCCCCCTCTCCTTCCACCCCTTTCCCCCTCTCTCTTCCCCCTCTTTCACCCCACTTTCCCCACCTCTCTTTCCAACGCCCTCTCTTGTCCCCCTCTACCCAACGCCCTCTCTTTTCCCCCTCTACCCCCTCTCTTTCCAACACCCTCTCTTTTCCCCCTCTACCCCCTCTTTTTCCACTCCCCTCACTTTTCCCCCTCTACCCCCTCTCTTTTCCCCCTCTAACCCCTCTTTTTCCAACACCCTCTCTTTTCCCCCTCTACCCCCTCTTTTTTTCCACTCCCCTCACTTTTCCCCCTCTACCCCCTCTCTTTCCACTCCCCCTCTCTTTCCCCCTCTACCCCCTCTCCTTTCCCCCTCTACCCCCTCTCTTTCCACCCCCTCTCTTTTCCCCCTCTACCACCTCTTTTCCCCCTCTACCCCCTCTCTTTCCACCCCCTCTCTTTACCCCCTCTAACCCCTCTATTTCCACTCCCCTCTCTTTTCCCCCTCTACACCCTCTCTTTCACGCTCCTCTTATGAATAGGTGTAATATGTCTTCCTCTCCTTTTTGACAGGAAGAAGGAGGGGCAGAAGGCTTGTGAGACACAAAGAAATGACATACAGATGAAGGATCTTCATTTGAGCCAGTTTGCTACAGCAGGAAAATAATCCTGCAGCAACAGGAAATGTGAATTTTTATGTGGATTAGAATTAATGGATATTTTTTGTAGGGGTGTTCCATTTTTTGTTCGAGCAAATCAAGTCTGACATTTTTAAGTGGGCATTTCCGGTATCTGTAGGTCCCAGACCATTATCCCGACAGGATGGAACAAAGGAGAGACCCAGTTCAAATACCCTAAAAAGGCATCCTTACTTCCTCATTTTCCCTGAGATGTTCACTGCTCCACTGCTAAATGTAAATGATTGGATAAGAGAAACACCTCAAGGAGCTAGTAGGAAGGCAGGGTGCAGTAAAGGGATTCATTTGACCCTGGTTCGATTCTGGGCTTTATCACAAACGGCGTGATTGGGAGTCCCATAGGGCGGCGACACAATTGGTGTGGCCGGGGTAGGCCAATCATTGTAAATAATAATTTGTCCTTAAATGACTTGCCTCGTTAAAGGTTAAATAAAAGAACTGTATTTGAACAGGGCCGGGCCAAATAAAGAGAGAGCTGGTTGAGAGAAGAAGTGAAAGGGGGACAGTGAGAATGTATTGTAGAAAAGGGAGGGAGAAAGAAGAGCAGTAAATGACGGACTGTAACTACCGAGGGGAAAGAGGGACAGGAAGAGGACGTTGTGATCTATAATTACCGTAATACAGTGATGGATAGTTCAAAGCATTTAGGTGAAGAAAAGAGGTACATCTGCAATTATCACGGGTTCTTTGCAACAAAAGGGCTCCAAAACCGACACCATCCACGACCCTTATTACCACCTCTGGTATAGTACAAGACGTAGAAGGTTCTAGAAACATGTTAAATGTTAACCAAACATAATGACACTCGATGGCTTCCTTGATTGGCACTGTTGTCGACGCTGTCTGAGCGCCTCAGAAGGAGCATTATCCCCTGACTGAGCCACCGACGTCTCCTCCTAATTGTTGTTCCATTAAACTCCCCGGGCCATGCGTCAGCATTTCCTTTGTGAGTTCTAATGCATTTTCTGCGTGAAGACTTTAATATACAATTAGACACCTACCTACACTGAACCCTTATGTAGCCAGAGGGTTGTTGTTATCTAAGGGGCGTGATTCCACTCACACAACTCTTGTTTGGTAGATGGATGAGGAGTGAGTTTGGGAACGTTTTTAATCGTCACCTCCGCGTTCAAGCACTTCAACTTGGATGCTAATGCAATTACACAAGATAAGCTAAAATGGTACGCCAATGAATTTAACAGGGACCTGGGAACAGTGTCTGAATTCCACCTACCTGGATTACTGTAAGTAATATGAAGCTCAGAATGATTACTTTGTCCTCTCCGGCATCTCGTACATTCATTTAGTCTGACAGATGGAGCACTGCCTATCACACTAAGATCCAGGACACCTGGGAAGGAAAGGGATTGTTTGCTTGAGCACAGAACACAGTATGGGCATATACAGGAAAGATCAAGCACAAGACTTTACAGGGACACTCAGAAAGATGACATCATCATACAGAGTGGGGGAAACTTCCTAGTTACAGACATTAGAAACTGTAGAACACTTCCTGATTTGTCCTTTGACATACCCACACTGGGAAGAGCCAATAGTAATTCATAGATTATTTTTTTTAAAGCAGGAAGTCAAGCCATTGTTGTGAGATGATGTCATATCACCTTTCAAAGGTTCAACTGTGATTGGTTGAATTAGCTCCATGAAAAGGCCATAGGAACTACAGCTATGATTAGTTCATTTCTAATACACAGCGCCTAGAGAAAGTCCACACTCCTGTGACCTTTTGTTTCACATTTTAGTTGAGTTACAAAGTGGGATTGAAACAGATTTAATTGTAATTTTTCGGGATCTACCTAAAACATTCCACAATGTCAAAGTGATATAGTCGTTGCATAAGTATTCACCCCCCTTCGTTTAAGCCAATTCTTTCAGAAGTAAACATCTGGCTTAACAGATCACATATACGGAATCAGTCTGTGTGAAATAGTGGTTAACATGATTTTTGTATGACTACCACCTCCTCTGTCCCCCATACATACATCTGTAATGTTTCTCAGTCAAGTATTGCATTTCAAGCACATATTCAACTACAAAGAGCAAGGAGCTATTTGAATGTCTCAAAGAGAAGGGCATTGATTGGGAGATGTGTAACAATAACAAATCAGACATTGAATATATCTTTAAGCATGGTCAAGTTAATAACGATGCTGTGGATGATGTATTAAACCACCCAGACACATCAACGATGCAGTCGCCCTTCTGAACTGAGCTGCAGGACAGGAAGGAAACTGCTTAGTGATATCACCAAGACGTTGGTGATTTTAAAACAGCTACAGAGTTCAATGGCTGTGATGGGAGAAAACTGAGGATGGATCAACAACATGGTAGTTACTCCACAATAATGACCTAAATGACAGAGTGAAAAGACGTATACCAATATACAGAATTCAAATATTCCAAAACATGCATATTCAAAATGGCACTTGTAACGGCTTTCTTTATGTGAAGGAGAGTCGGACCAAAATGTGGCGTGGCTATTTAGATTCATGTTTAATGAGACAAGGAACACAAATCAATACAAAAACAATACATGTACCGTGAAAACCGAACCAGCCTAAACTGGTGCAAACTAACACAGGAACAGGAACAATCACCCACAAAACCCAACACCAAACAGGCTACCTAAATATGGTTCCCAATCAGAGACAATGACTAACACCTGCCTCTGATTGAGAACCATATCAGGCCAAACATAGAACTAGACAAACTAGACATGTAACATAGAATGCCCACTCAGCTCACACCCTGACCAACCAAAACATAGAAACATACAAAGCAAACTATGGTCAGGGTGTGACAGCACTAAAGAAAAACTATAAAAACTGAATACTTATATCTATATCTAATCAAGGTATATAAGTGTTTTATTATTCATTCATCTTAAAAAAAAAATATATACTATTATTTCCAGTTTGGCATTAGAGTATTTTTGTACAAAAAATGAAATACATTTTAATTCCACTTTGTAACACAATAAAATGTGAAATCATCCAATGTGGGTGCAGACTTTCTATAGGCATGATAAAAGCTGTTCATCAGGTCTCGAGGTCTCCCTACCCACACCGGAGAGAGCTGTTCATCAGGCCTCGAGGTCAACCTACCCACACCGGAGAGAGCTGTTCATCAGGCCTCTAGGTCTACCTACCCACACGGGAGAGAGCTGTTTATCAGGCCTAGTGTTCTACCTACCCACACCGGAGAGAGCTGTTCATCAGGCCTCTAGGTCTACCTACCCACACCGGAGAGATCTTTTCATCAGGCCTAGTGTTCTACCTACCCACACCGGAGAGAGCTGTTCATCAGGCCTAGTGTTCTACCTACCCACACCGGAGAGAGCTGTTCATCAGGCCTCGAGGTCAATCTACCCACACCGGACAGAGCTGTTCATCAGGCCTAGTGTTCTACCGACCCACACCGGAGAGAGCTGTTCATCAGGCCTAGTGTTCTACCTACCCACACCGGAGAGAGCTGTTCATCAGGCCTCGAGGTCTATCTACCCACACCAGACAGAGCTGTTCATCAGGCCTAGTGTTCTACCTACCCACACCGGAGAGAGCTGTTCATCAGGCCTAGTGTTCTACCTACCCACACCGGAGAGAGCTGTTCATCAGGCCTCGAGCTCTATCTACCCACACCGGAGAGAGCTGTTCATCAGGCCTATGTTCTACCTACCCACACCGGAGATAGCTGTTCATCAGGCCTAGTGTTCTACCTACCCACACCGGAGAGAGCTGTTCATCAGGCCGAGTGTTCTACCAACCCACACCGGAGAGAGCTGTTAATCAGGCCTAGTGTTCTACCTACCCACACCGGAGAGAGCTGTCCATTAGGCCTAGTGTTCTACCTACCCACACCTGAGAGAGCTGTTCATCAGGCCTCAAGGTCTACCTACCCACACCGGAGAGAGCTGTTCATCAGGCCTCGAGGTCAACCTACCCACACCGGAGAGAGCTGTTCATCAGGCCTCGAGGTCAACCCACCCACATCAGACAAAGCTGTTCATCAGGCCTCGAGGTCAGCCTACCCACACCGGAGAGAGCTGTTCATCAGGCCTCGAGGTCAACCTACCCACACTGGACAGAGCTGTTCATCAGGCCTAGTGTTCTACCTACCCACACCGGAGAGAGATGTTCATCAGGCCTAGTGGTTTACCTACCCACACCGGAGACAGCTGTTCATCAGGCCTAGTGTTCTACCCACCCACACCGGAGAGAACTGTTCATCAGGCCTAGTGTTATTCCTACCCACAACGGAGAGAGCTGTTCATCAGGCCTCGAGGTCAACCTACCCACACCGGACAGAGCTGTTCATCAGGCCTAGTGTTCTACCTACCCACACCGGAGAGAGATGTTCATCAGGCCTCGGAGGTCAACCTACCCACACCGGAGAGAGCTGTTCATCAGGCCTCAAGGTCAACCTACCCAAACCGGACAGAGCTGTTCATCAGGCCTAGTGTTCTACCTACCCACACCGGAGAGAGCTGTTCATCAGGCCTTGAGGTCTATCTACCCACACCGGAGAGAGCTGTTCATCAGGCCTATGTTCTACCTACCCACACCGAAGATAGCTGTTCATCAGGCCTCGAGGTCAACCTACCCACACCAGACAGTGATGTTCATTCGGCCTAGTGTTCTACCTACTCACACCAGACAGTGATGTTCATTAGGCCTAGTGTTCTACCTACTCACACCAGACAGTGATGTTCATTAGGCCTAGTGTTCTACCTACTCACACCAGACAGTGATGTTCATTAGGCCTAGTGTTCTACCTAGGCCTAGTGTTCTACCTACTCACACCAGACAGTGATGTTCATTCGGCCTAGTGTTCTACCTACTCACACCAGACAGTGATGTTCATTAGGCCTAGTGTTCTACCTACTCACACCAGACAGTGATGTTCATTAGGCCTAGTGTTCTACCTACTCACACCAGACAGTGATGTTCATTAGGCCTCACACCAGACAGTGATGTTCATTCTACCTACCTCACACCAGACAGACATTTGGCCTAGTGTTCTACCTACTCACACCAGACAGTGATGTTCATTAGGCCTAGTGTTCTACCTACCCACACCAGACAGTAATGTTCATTCGGCCTAGTGTTCTACCTACCCACACCAGACAGAGCTGTTCATCAGGCCTAGTGTTCTACCTACCCACACCAGACAGAGCTGTTCATCAGGCCTAGTGTTCTACCTACCCACACCAGAGAGAGCTGTTCATCAGGCCTAGTGTTCTACCTACCCACACCAGACAGTGAGCTGTTCATTCAGGGCCCAGACAGAGCTGTTCATCTACCTACCCACACCAGACAGTGATGTTCATTAGGCCTCGAGGTCTACCTACCCACACCAGACAGTGATGTTCATCAGGCCTAGTGTTCTACCTACCCACACCGGAGATAGCTGTTCATCAGGCCTCATGTTCTACCTACCCACACTGGAGATAGCTGTTCATCAGGCCTCATGTTCTACTTACCCACACCGGAGAGAGCTGTTCATCAGGCCTATGTTCTACCTACCCACACCGGAGATAGTTGTTCATCAGCCCTCATGTTCTACCTACTCACACCAGACAGAGCTGTTCATCAGGCCTAGTGTTCTACCTACTCACACCAGACAGTGATTTTCATTAGGCCTCGAGGTCAACCTACCCACACCAGACAGTGATGTTCATTAGGCCTCGAGGTCAACCTACACACACCAGACAGTGATGTTCATTAGGCCTCGAGGTCAACCTACCCACTCCAGACAGTGATGTTCATTAGGCCTCGAGGTCAACCTACCCACACCAGACAGAGCTGTTCATTAGGCCTCGAGGTCTACCTACCCACACCGGACAGAGCTGTTCATCAGGCCTAGTGTTCTACCTACCCACACCGGAGAGAGCTGTTCATCAGGCCTATGTTCTACCTACCCACACCAGACAGAGCTGTTCATCAGGCCTAGTGTTCTACCTACCCACACCAGACAGTGATGTTCATTAGGCCTCAAGGTCTACCTAACCACACCAGGGTTTAAAGGTTTATAGCAGTGTAATAGTTGGTTAGTAAGTCAGTTGAGGTTTATATCAGTGTAATAGTTGGTTAGTAAGTCAGTTGAGGTTTATAGCAGTGTAATAGTTGGTTAGTAAGTCAGTTGAGGTTTATAGCAGTGCAGGAGTTGGTTAGTGAGTCAGTTGAGGTACAGCAGTGCAGGAGTTGTTTAGTGAGTCAGTTGAGGTATAGCAGTGCAGGAGTTGTTTAGTGAGTCAGTTGAGGTTTAGTGAGTCAGTTGAAGCAGTGCAGGAGTTGTTTAGTGAGTCAGTTGAGGTATAGCAGTGCAGGAGTTGTTTAGTGAGTCAGTTGAGGTATAGCAGTGCAGGAGTTGTTTAGTGAGTCAGTTGAGGTTTATAGCAGTGCAGGAGTTGTTTAGTGAGTCAGTTGAGGTAAAGCAGTGCAGGAGTTGTTTAGTGAGTCAGTTGAGGTATAGCAGTGCAGGAGTTGTTTAGTGAGTCAGTTGAGGTATAGCAGTGCAGGAGTTGTTTAGTGAGTCAGTTGAGGTATAGCAGTGCAGGAGTTGTTTAGTGAGTCAGTTGAGGTTTATAGCAGTGCAGGAGTTGTTTAGTGAGTCAGTTGAGGTTTATAGCAGTGCAGGAGTTGTTTAGTGAGTCAGTTGAGGTATAGCAGTGCAGGAGTTGTTTAGTGAGTCAGTTGAGGTATAGCAGTGCAGGAGTTGTTTAGTGAGTCAGTTGAGGTTTAAAGCAGTGCAGGAGTTGTTTAGTGAGTCAGTTGAGGTATAGCAGTGCAGGAGTTGTTTAGTGAGTCAGTTGAGGTATAGCAGTGCAGGAGTTGTATAGTGAGTCAGTTGAGGTATAGCAGTGCAGGAGTTGGTTAGTGAGTCAGTTGAGGTACAGCAGTGCAGGAGTTGTTTAGTGAGTCAGTTGAGGTATAGCAGTGCAGGAGTTGTTTAGTGAGTCAGTTGAGGTAAAGCAGTGCAGGAGTTGTTTAGTGAGTCAGTTGAGGTATAGCAGTGCAGGAGTTGTTTAGTGAGTCAGTTGAGGTTTATAGCAGTGCAGGAGTTGTTTAGTGAGTCAGTTGAGGTTTATAGCAGTGCAGGAGTTGTTTAGTGAGTCAGTTGAGGTAAAGCAGTGCAGGAGTTGTTTAGTGAGTCAGTTGAGGTATAGCAGTGCAGGAGTTGTTTAGTGAGTCAGTTGAGGTATAGCAGTGCAGGAGTTGTTTAGTGAGTCAGTTGAGGTATAGCAGTGCAGGAGTTGTTTAGTGAGTCAGTTGAGGTATAACAGTGCAGGAGTTGTTTAGTGAGTCAGTTGAGGTAAAGCAGTGCAGGAGTTGTTTAGTGAGTCAGTTGAGGTATAGCAGTGCAGGAGTTGTTTAGTGAGTCAGTTGAGGTATAGCAGTGCAGGAGTTGTTTAGTGAGTCAGTTGAGGTATAGTAGTGCAGGAGTTGTTTAGTGAGTCAGTTGAGGTATAGCAGTGCAGGAGTTGTTTAGTGAGTCAGTTGAGGTTTATAGCAGTGCAGGAGTTGTTTAGTGAGTCAGTTGAGGTATAGCAGTGCAGGAGTTGTTTAGTGAGTCAGTTGAGGTAAAGCAGTGCAGGAGTTGTTTAGTGAGTCAGTTGAGGTATAGCAGTGCAGGAGTTGTTTAGTGAGTCAGTTGAGGTATAGCAGTGCAGGAGTTGTTTAGTGAGTCAGTTGAGGTATAGCAGTGCAGGAGTTGTTTAGTGAGTCAGTTGAGGTATAACAGTGCAGGAGTTGGTTAGTGAGTCAGTTGAGGTAAAGCAGTGCAGGAGTTGTTTAGTGAGTCAGTTGAGGTATAGCAGTGCAGGAGTTGTTTAGTGAGTCAGTTGAGGTATAGCAGTGCAGGAGTTGTTTAGTGAGTCAGTTGAGGTATAGCAGTGCAGGAGTTGTTTAGTGAGTCAGTTGAGGTATAGCAGTGCAGGAGTTGTTTAGTGAGTCAGTTGAAGTAAAGCAGTGCAGGAGTTGTTTAGTGAGTCAGTTGAGGTAAAGCAGTGCAGGAGTTGTTTAGTGAGTCAGTTGAGGTATAGCAGTGCAGGAGTTGTTTAGTGAGTCAGTTGAAGTAAAGCAGTGCAGGAGTTGTTTAGTGAGTCAGTTGAGGTATAGCAGTGCAGGAGTTGTTTAGTGAGTCAGTTGAGGTATAGCAGTGCAGGAGTTGTTTAGTGAGTCAGTTGAAGTAAAGCAGTGCAGGAGTTGTTTAGTGAGTCAGTTGAGGTATAGCAGTGCAGGAGTTGTTTAGTGAGTCAGTTGAGGTAAAGCAGTGCAGGAGTTGTTTAGTGAGTCAGTTGAGGTAAAGCAGTGCAGGAGTTGGTTGGGACGTCAGTTCAGATGTTGTCATCCTGGGAACAGAAGAAGATGAGGTTCGAGCCAGCAGAAACTGTGTCTCCGCTGGCTGTCTCCCTGAGGCCCGACTCTACTGTGATCCCATTAGACTTCTCCCTCAGTGAACCACAGACGACGTGTCTACCCAGAAATGTCACAGCGTCACTAATGTACTGTACCATTTAAAGGATCATTCAAGGACAATCATACTGGCTGTATTTCTATATTTTAAACAGTGTATCTCTTGGGATTGGTGGGTACATGCAGGCAATTGTCAGAGACACCACGACGGTCCTTCATGACAACTCATTTTTCTGCTGGGAGAAAATAAGATAAAAAACCATTTGAGGAGAAACTTAAGGTCATTCAATGAGGAAAACTTCATACCGGCCGTATTTCTGTATTTTGAAAATATCTTGAAACCTGATTGTTGACATGCAAAACACTTTGGGACAGTAAACAATGGCCCAAAAGAACCAACATATAACTTTTATGTGGAGTTTTCCTTTAACTGCTGGTGGGAAACAGCTAAAAGCCCCTATGAGAAGACTAAAAGCCCCTATGAGAAGACTAAAAGCCCCCATGAGAAGATTAAAAGCCCCTATGAGAAGACTAAAAGCCCCTATGAGAAGACTAAAAGCCCCCATGAGAAGACTAAAAACCCCTATGACAAGACTAAAAGCCCCTATGAGAAGACTTAAAGCCCCTATGAGAAGACTAAAAGCCCCTATGAGAAGACTAAAAGCCCCTATGAGAAGACTAAAAGCCCCTATGAGAAGACTAAAAGCCCCCATGAGAAGACTAAAAGCCCCCATGAGAAGACTAAAAGCCCCTATGACAAGACTAAAAACCCCTATGACAAGACTAAAAGCCCCTATGAGAAGACTAAAAGCCCCCATGAGAAGACTAAAAGCCACTACCACTGTCACTAAGAGTTCAGCGAACGAGAGGAGGCCCATCCACTGCCGTTGTGGTCATTGTGGAAATGAGGCTGTCACCTCGGGAACGTCTCTCGGCGGATGGGCTGTCACGACACCTCAGCACTCAGCAGCGTTAGACAGTGGGAGAGAGCAGTGGAAACTCCTTAGCAGAACATGAAAACTGGTTACACGTTGAATGAGTAGTGTGCAATAATCTATCTATCACTTTTATGGTAATACAGTGAGTGTACTCTCTGATCCCCCCCCCCCCAACCTTATTCACTCTTTATCACTAACACAGAGAGAGAGAGAGAGAGAGAGAGAGAGAGAGAGAGAGAGAGAGAGAGAGAGAGAGAGAGAGAGAGAGAGAGAGAGAGAGAGAGAGAGAGAGAGAGAGAGAGAGAGAGAGAGAGAGAGAGAGAGAGAGAGAGAGAGAGAGAGAGAGAGAGAGAGAGAGAGAGAGAGAGAGAGAGAGAGAGAGAGAGAGAGAGAGAGAGAGAGAGAGAGAGAGAGAGAGAGAGAGAGAGAGAGAGAGTTGAGAGAACACTGTTTCAGACCTAATGTTCCCCCGTGGCTGTCCCTGTGGCTCAGAGACTGCGGTTCCTGTCAGCTCTGCTCAGCGTCTCATTTGAGCCCTGGCTAACCGCTGCCCCTGCTGCCCCCGCCTCTGACCAGGTTAAAGCAGCCAATCAAAGGACAGAGGTGACCTCCCATGCCCCAGGCCCTCTCATGATTGGCAGGTACATGCAGGTAATTGAATGTCAGAGACACTGCGACGAAGCTTCATGACAACTCACTGTTCTGTCTGGGAAGAACATAAGAGAAAAACTATTTGAGGAAAAATGTAAGGTTGTCTGATAAGGAACCCTAAAGTGAGGAATCCTATAGTGAGGAACCCTATTGTGAGGAACCCTATAGTGAGGAACCCTATTGTAAGGAACCCTATAGTGAGGAACCCTACAGTGAGGAACCCTATAGTGAGGAACCCTACAGCAAGGAACCCTATAGTGATGAACCCCATAGTGAGGAACCCTACAGCGAGGAACCCTATAGTGAGGAACCCTACAGTGAGGAACCCAAAGAGCAAGGAACCCTATAGTGAGGAACCCTATAGTGAGGAACCCTACAGTGAGGAACCCTACAGTGAGGAACCCTATAGTGAGGAACCCTACAGCGAGGAACCCTAGAGTGATGAACCCTATAGTGAGGAACCCTATAGTGAGGAACCCTATAGTGAGGAACCCTACAGTGAGGAACCCTATAGTGAGGAACCCTATATCGAGGAACCCTACAGTGAGGAACCCTATAGTGAATGAAAATAGATGATGAAACATTTTCAAGATCGCAACATTTTTTCTTGTAATTTTTCTCGCAATTAATTTTTAATCAGGTTGGGACGCTGTTTCTGCATTCTAAAGATAGAGGGAGGGAGTTGGAGAGGGAGAGATGATGCCAAGTGCACTACGTGATCAAAAGTATGTAGACATCGGCTCATCGAACATCTCAATCCAAAATCATGGGCATTAATATGGAGCTAGTCCTCCTTTTGCTGCTATAACAGCCTCCACTCTTCTACCATTTTTGCATGGACCTCTCTTTGTGCACAGGGGCATTGTGTTCCGATGTGCCTTCACTGGAACTAAGGGGCCCAAACCATAACAAACATACCCAGACCATTATTTCTCCTCCATCAAACTTTACTCTTGGCACTATGCACCATCAGGCAGGTAGCGTTCTCCTGGCATCCGCCAAACCCATATTCACCCTTCAGACTGCCAGATGGTGAAGCGTGATTCATCACTCCAGAGAACGCGTTTCCACTGCTCCAGATTCCAATGGCGGCGAGCTTTACACCACTCCAGCCGACGCTTGGCATTGCGCATGGTGATCTTAGACTTGTGTGGCTCTGCCATGGAAAGCCATTTTATGAAGCTCCCGACAAACAGCTCTTGCGCTGACGTTGCTTCCAGAGGCAGTTTGAAACTCGGGAGTGAATGTTGCTTCCAGAGGCAGTTTGAAACTCGGGAGTGAGTGTTGCTTCCAGAGGCAGTTTGAAACCAGCTTCCAGAGACAGTTTGAAACTCGGGAGTGAGTGTTGCTTCCAGAGGCAGTTTGAAACTCGGGAGTGAGTGTTGCAACAGAGGCAGTTTGAAACTCGGGAGTGAGTGTTGCAACAGAGGCAGTTTGAAACTCGGTAGTGAGTATTGCAACAGAGGCAGTTTGAAACTCGGTAGTGAGTATTGCAACAGAGACAGTTTGAAACTCGGGAGTGAATGTTGCTTCCAGAGGCAGTTTGAAACTCGGGAGTGAGTGTTGCTTCCAGAGGCAGTTTGAAACTCGGGAGTGAGTGTTGCTTCCAGAGGCAGTTTGAAACTCGGGAGTGAGTGTTGCTTCCAGAGACAGTTTGAAACTCGGGAGTGAGTGTTGCTTCCAGAGGCAGTTTGAAACTCGGGAGTGAGTGTTGCAACAGAGGCAGTTTGAAACTCGGTAGTGAGTATTGCAACAGAGACAGTTTGAAACTCGGGAGTGAATGTTGCTTCCAGCGGCAGTTTGAAACTCGGGAGTGAGTGTTGCTTCCAGAGGCAGTTTGAAACTCGGGAGTGAGTGTTGCTTCCAGAGACAGTTTGAAACTCGGGAGTGAGTGTTGCTTCCAGAGGCAGTTTGAAACTCGGGAGTGAGTGTTGCAACAGAGGCAGTTTGAAACTCGGTAGTGAGTGTTGCAACAGAGGCCGTTTGAAACTCGGGAGTGAGTGTTGCAACAGAGGCAGTTTGAAACTCGGGAGTGAGTGTTGCAACAGAGGCAGTTTGAAACTCGGGAGTGAGTGTTGCAACAGAGGCAGTTTGAAACTCGGGAGTGAGTGTTGCAACAGAGGCAGTTTGAAACTCGGGAGTGAGTATTGCAACAGAGGCAGTTTGAAACTCGGGAGTGAGTGTTGCAACAGAGGCAGTTTGAAACTCGGGAGTGAGTATTGCAACAGAGGCAGTTTGAAACTCGGGAGTGAGTATTGCAACAGAGGCAGTTTGAAACTCGGGAGTGAGTGTTGCAACAGAGGCAGTTTGAAACTCGGGAGTGAGTGTTGCAACAGAGGCAGTTTGAAACTCGCGAGTGAGTGTTGCAACAGAGGCAGTTTGAAACTCGGGAGTGAGTGTTGCAACAGAGGACAGATGTTTTTTACGCGCCACATGCTTCAGCACTCAGTTGTAATGGTGGCATCCTATGACAGTGCCACGTTGAAAGTCACTGAGCTCTTCAGTGAGACCATTCTACCGCCAATGTTTGTCTATGGAGATTGCATGGCTGTGCACTCGACTTTATACACTTGTCAGCAACGGTGGAGCTGAAATAGCCGAATCCACTAATTTGAAGGGGTGTCTACATACTTCTGTATATATTGTGCAGCTTTCCTACATGTGATAGGCAGTCTGTGAGCATCTCCTCAACACACCAGCTTTATAGAGTTTCAAACTGTGGAGAAAGATCAGTGTTGTAATAATAGATCATAAACACACACACACACACACACACACACACACACACACACACACACACACACACTTACAAACACACACACTTACACACACACACACACACACACACACACACACACACACACACACACACACACACACACACACACACACACACACACACACACACACACACACTTACAAGCACACACAGACACACACACACACATACACACACACTTACAAGCACAAATACACGCACACACACACAAGCACACACACACACATCTACACACACACACACACACACACACACACACACACACACACACACACACACACACACACACACACACACACACACACTTACAAACACACACACACTTACAAACACACACACACACACACACACACACACACACACACACACACACACACACACACACACACACACACACACACACACACTCACTAAGGCTGCTTCAGTCCTTCCCTGTCACCTCTTCTTAGTCACATGACTCCATATTGCATCCAGACAGGAGACCATGTCTCAGTGACTGGTGTATATAATGGTCCCCTGGGGACCAACACTATGGAGTCTGAGCTGCATCAGCTGCATGTGTGAGAACAGGACAGGAACATCCATATGCCGTTGCTTACAATGATGGCTCTGGGCTATAGGTGTTTAACGGCAGAATACTATGGTCTGACTCAAATCCGCATTGCAGTGTCTACACAGTCGGAAATACACACACATCTGTCCACCAAGATAGGGAATAGTGGATTTGTTGACAGTTATTACAGAACAGCATTGCTGACTGTTATCGTACTGTCAGACCTGTTGTAATTATGGAAATAAATATACTGCATATCGATGTCAGGACCGATGGATTCAGGATTCCTTTAATGTGATTTCTCCTTTTTTTATGTTTTTCTTTTTAGGTTGAGAGCTTTTACCACCCAAAGAGAGGCAAGGGTGGGAGACCGGATGATAGTTATCTATAATCCACTCACTGCATGCCTAGTTCATCTAATTCCACAAATTGACATTTAATCTGTGATATTTTGACTAATTCTGTCACGCTACGCTACTATCTGTGAACCAGAGAGCAATCTCATTCCGATTTGATTTAGCATAAACGGTGTGTCTTTCAATTACATTTAGTCTTTTTTTTTCTCTGTTTTCTCTCGTCTTGATTTTTTCTGTTGTTCGTCTTTATCTTTTCTTCTAGACTCTTTGTTATTCACTGGGGGCGTTTTTCTGTCCTAATATTTATTGAGACGATCGATAGATGACGGCAACACCTGACCGACGGTGAATAAATCACTTATAATCACACTTGGTGGGCTGTTCTTACATCTTTCCAACAATCCCTCTCTTTCCACCCGGTCTCGCATGAATACTCCCGGTGATCAGGCTGGTTATTGGCTGGCTCTGTCAACACCACCCCAACGTCTGAACGAACAAACAACACAGGTCCAGAGAGCAGGATGAGTTGAGATGGGATCAATATGAAGTAGTGGTGTGTTGCTGTTTTACTGCCGTTATGTAAAAGCGGACCATTTCCTGGGATCAGAGATCGATGGCGGTGCGGAACACTGGAGAGAAGAGGGTGCTTCCCAAATGGATCCCGATACCCTATTCAGTGCACTCTTCTTGGCAGGGCACATAGGGCTCTGGTTAAAAATAGTGCACTATATATGGCATAGGTTGCCCTGTTGGGACACAGCCCAGGAGTCCTCCTATCAGGTGTAACTGAGCGACGGGAGAGACCTTTTACAAGGACCTCCGTGCCGTGTCCTGGGACATGTTCTGACACAGCCTCACAGCTGGGGGAAAATACATATACATGTATGCTTCCTCCCTCACGCTTACGTACTTGTGTTTATGTGTTTGGGAAATGTTACTGGCAAACATGGACAGGTAGGCACAGGAGCAGGATCAGGCTAGCATTGACAGGTAGACACAGGAGCAGGATCAGGCTAGTATTGACAGGTAGGCACAGGAGCAGGAGCAGGCTAGCATTGACAAGTAGGCACAGGAGCAGGAGCAGGCTAGCATTGACAAGTAGGCACAGGAGTAGGATCAGGCTAGCATTGACAAGTAGGCACAGGAGAAACATCAGGCTAGCATTGACAGGTAGGCACAGGAGCAGGATCAGGCTAGCATTGACAGGTAGGCACAGGAGCAGGATCAGGCTAGCATTGACAAGTAGGCGCAGGTTCAGGCTAGCATTGACAAGTAGGCACAGGAGTAGGATCAGGCTAGCATTGACAAGTAGGCACAGTAGCAGGATCAGGCTAGCATTGACAAGTAGGCGCAGGATCAGGCTAGCATTGACAAGTAGGCACAGGAGTAGGATCAGGCTAGCATTGACAAGTAGGCACAGTAGCAGGATCAGGCTAGCATTGACAAGTAGGCACAGTAGCAGGATCAGGCTAGCATTGACAGGTAGGAACAGGAGCAGGATCAGGCTAGCATTGACAGGTAGGCACAGGAGCAGGATCAGGCTAGCATTGACAGGTAGGCACAGGAGCAGGATCAGGCTAGCATTGACAGGTAGGCACAGGAGCAGGATCAGGCTAGCATTGACAGGTAGGCACAGGAGCAGGATCAGGCTAGCATTGACAAGTAGGCGCAGGTTCAGGCTAGCATTGACAAGTAGGCACAGGAGTAGGATCAGGCTAGCATTGACAAGTAGGCACAGTAGCAGGATCAGGCTAGCATTGACAAGTAGGCGCAGGATCAGGCTAGCATTGACAAGTAGGCACAGGAGTAGGATCAGGCTAGCATTGACAAGTAGGCACAGTAGCAGGATCAGGCTAGCATTGACAAGTAGGCACAGTAGCAGGATCAGGCTAGCATTGACAAGTAGACACAGGAGCAGGCTCAGGCTAGCATTGACAAGTAGGCACAGGAGCAGGAGCAGGATCAGGCTAGTATTGACAGGTAGGCACAGGAGCAGGATCAGGCTAGCATGGACAGGTAGGCGCAGGAGCAGGATCAGGCTAGCATGGACAGGTAGGCGCAGGAGCAGGAGCAGGCTAGCATTGCCAAGTAAGCACAGGAGCAGGAGCAGGCTAGCTTTGACAAGTAGTCACAGGAGAAACATCAGGCTAGCTTTGACAGGTAGGTTCAGGAGCAGGATCAGGCTAGCATTAGTAGGTAGGCTCAGACGCAACAGCAGGCACGCTCACACGCACACACACACACAAACCTCCACCCCCCCCACACACAAACACAAAAACACACAACACCCACCGGTATTTGTGAAGAGCCAGATGGAGAGGAGAGGAGAGGAGAGGGAGAAAAGAGAGGAAAGAAAGGATAGAGGGTGGGATGTGAGGGATGTGCACGCCCTCATTCTTAGTCAGGACACGAGGTCTCTGAGAATTTAGTCTGAAGAGGGGAGCTCTAGCCTTTGGGTGATGCAACACTAGACGTGAAGCCGGCAACACAGTCCGTGGAAATACAGGGCTTTCCCATCGCCACAGACTCCAGCAGAATGCTGGCAGTTTAACTCCATGCAAAGTTACCTCAAATAGTTCCCCTTTAAGACCTGTTCATCTGATGAAATAGATAGGAGATGCAGGTACATGGTATCATGAAAGGATTGATATAGAAAGGATTGGTATATAAAGGATTGGTATTTTGTATAGAAAGGATTGGTATATAAAGTATTGGTATATAAAGGATTGGTATTTTGTATAGAAAGGATTGGTATATAAAGGATTGGTATATAAAGGAGTGGTATTTTGTATATAAAGGATTGGTATATAAAGGATTGGTATATAAAGGATTGGTATATAAAGGATTGGTATATAAATGATTGGTATATAAAGGATTGGTATATAAAGGATTGGTATATAAAATGATTGGTAAATAAAGGATTGGTATATAAAGGATTGGTATTTGGTATATAAAGGATTGGTATATAAAGGATTGGTATATAAAGGATTGGTATATAAAGGATTGGTATATAAAGGATTGGTATATAAAGGAGTGGTATTTTGTATATAAAGGATTGGTATATAAAGGATTAGTATTTTGTATAGAAAGGATTGGTATATAAAGGAGTGGTATTTTGTATATAAATGATTGGTATATAAAGGATTGGTATATAAAGGATTGGTATATAAAATGATTGGTATATAAAGATTGGTATATAAAGGATTGGTATTTGGTATATAAAGGATTGGTATATAAAGGATTGGTATATAAATGATTGGTATTTGTTATATAAAGGATTGGTATATAAAGGATTGGTATATAATGGATTGGAATATAAATTATTCGTATATAAAGGATTGGTATATAAAAGGATTGGTATATAAAGGATTGGTATATAAAGGATTGGTATATAAAGGATTGGTATATAAAGGATTGGTATGTAAAGGATTGGAATATAAAGGATTGGTATATAAAGGATTGGTATATAAATGATTGGTATATAAAGGATTGGTATATAACGGATTGGTATATAAAGGATTGGTATATAAAGGATTGGTATATAAAGGAGTGGTATATAAAGGATTGGTATATAAAGGATTGGTATATAAAGGATTGGTATATAACGGATTGGTATATAAATTATTGGTATATAAAAGGATTGGTATATAAAGGATCAGTATATAAAGGAGTTGTATATAAAGGATTGGTATTTGGTATATAAAGGATTGGTATATAACGGATTGGTATATAAATGATTGGTATATAAAATGATTGGTATATAAAGGATTGGTATATAAAGGATTGGTATATAAAGGATTGGTATATAAAGGAGTGGTATATAAAGGAGTGGTATATAAAGGATTGGTATATAAAAGGATTGGTATATAAAGGATGGATATTTAATGGATTGGTATATAACGGATTGGTATATAAAGGATTGGTATATAAAAGGATTGGTATATAAAGGATTGGTATATAAAAGGATTGGTATATAAAAGGATTGGTATATAAAGGATTGGTATATAAAGGATTGGTATATAAAGGAGTGGTATTTGGTATATAAATGATTGGTATATAAAGGATTGGTATATAAAGGATTGGTATATAAAGGAGTGGTATTTGGTATATAACGGATTGGTATATAAAGGATTGGTATATAAAGGATTGGTATATAAAGGATTGGTATATAAAGGAGTGGTATATAAAGGATTGGTATATAAAGGATTGGTATATAAAGGATTGGTATATAACGGATTGGTATATAAATTATTGGTATATAAAAGGATTGGTATATAAAGGATCAGTATATAAAGGAGTTGTATTTAAAGGATTGGTATTTGGTATATAAAGGATTGGTATATAACGGATTGGTATATAAATGATTGGTATATAAAATGATTGGTATATAAAGGATTGGTATATAAAGGATTGGTATATAAAGGAGTGGTATATAAAGGATTGGTATATAAAAGGATTGGTATATAAAGGATTGATATTTAATGGATTGGTATATAAATTATTGGTATATAAAAGGATTGGTATATAAAGGATTGGTATATAAAGGATTGGTATATAAAGGATTGGTATATAAAGGATTGGTATATAAAGGATTGGTATATAAAGGATTGGTATATAAAGGATTGGTATATAAAGGATTGGTATATAAAATTTGGTTTATAAAGGATTGGTATATAAAGGATTGGTATATAAAGGATTGGTATATAAAGGATTGGTATATAAAGGATTGGATATGTATATAAAGGATTGTTATATAAAGGATTGGTATATAAAGGATTGGTATATAAAAGGATTGGTATATAAAGGATTTGGTATATAAAAAGGATTGGTATATAAAGGATTGGTATATAAAGGATTGGTATATAAAGGATTGGTATATAAAGGATTGGTATATAAAGGATTGGTATATAAAGGATTGGTATATAAAGGATTGGTATATAAAAGGATTGGTATATAAAGGATTGGTATATAAAGGATTGGTATATAAAGGAGTGGTATTTGGTATATAAATGATTGGTATATAAAGGATTGGTATATAAAGGATTGGTATATAAAGGATTGGTATATAAAAGGATTGGTATATAAAGGAATGGTATATAAAGGAGTGGTATTTGGTATATAAAGGATTGGTATATAAAGGATTGGTATATAAAAGGATTGGTATATAAAGGATTGGCATATAACGGATTGGTATATAAAGGATTGGTATATAAAAGGATATGTATATAAAGGATTGGTATATAAAGGATTGGTATATAAAGGATTGGTATATAAAAGGATTGGTATATAAAGGATTGGTATATAAAAGGATTGGTATATAAAAGGATTGGTATATAAAGGATTGGTATATAAAGGATTGGTATATAAAAGTGGTATTTGGGTATTGGTATATAAAGGAATATATGGTATTGGTATATAAAGGATTGGTATATAAAGGATTGGTATATAAAGGATTGGTATATAAATGATTGGTATATAAAGGATTGGTATATAAAGGATTGGTATATAAAGGATTGGTATATAAAGGATTGGTATATAAAGGATTGGTATATAAAGGATTGGTATATAAAGGATTGGTATATAAATGATTGGTATTTGGTATATAAAGGATTGGTATATAAAGGATTGGTATATAAAGGATTGGTATATAAAGGATTGGTATATAAAATGATTGGTATATAAAGGATTGGTATATAAGGATTGGATTGGATTGGTATATAAAGGATTGGTATATAAATGATTGGTATATAAAGGATTGGTATATAAAGGA